>NC_143052.1:77993030-78296060 GCF_052426305.1 Pelodiscus sinensis
ATCCAATCGTTACAATCTCTAGCTAGAAATGAGTGAGTGTACAGAACTATTGCAATAACATGACTAAGATAATGGATAATTCACCACCATAAGTCTTTAAATCAGGACTGGATGTCTCTCTGATATGCTCAGGTTAAACCAGAATTTATAGCTTTGATGGTGGAATTACTTGGTGAAATCCATGTTGTGTGTTATGCAGGAAATCAGAGCATTTGATTTTAATGGTTCCTTCTGGCTTGGTGAGCCATGAATGAAACACATACAAACATTTACCTAAAAATAAAACATTTTTCCAGTTAAATTATTGATAAACACCTTACTCATATTTAAGTTCAAAACTTTTTCAGGGAGACCACTATTCTAAAAGAGCAATTGATAAACCTTTTAGTAAGACAAATATGCACTCAGTTCACATCCTCTATTGTGAATCTATTCACAGAATTGAGCATTCACACTGGGTCTGTCTACACAGCAGGGATAAACCTGAAATAAGCTACGCAACTTAAGCCACATCAATTGCGTAGCTTAAGTTGAAATAGCTTATTTTGGCTTTTGGTGCTGTCTGTACAGCAGGAATTCTGAGTTGCAGCACTCTTTCTCTGACTTCCCTTAGGGTATGTCTACACTACAAAGTTAATTCAAAATAACAGCAGTTATTTCAAATTAACTTTAATAGCGTCTACACAGTCAAACCGCTATTTCGAAATAAATTCGAAATAGTGGAGCTCTTATTTCGAAATTGGTTAACCTCATTCTATGAGGAATAACACCAAATTCGAAATAGCTAATTTGAAATAAGTGATGTGTATTCAGTTATTTCGAATTAGGGGGCCTCCAGCCCTTCCCAGTTTCCCCTGGTGGCCACTCTGGGCCAAACCAGGAAAACTCCTCTCCTCTCCCCCAGCCCCAGGGCCCTTAAAGGGGTAGACTCTGGCCACTGGGCACGTGCAAGAGCCAAGCCTGTCAGCAGCCACAGACCCTCAGTCAATGGCCACACAACGGCAGCCAGTGGCAGCCAGCCATCCCCCGCCCAGTCCTCCAGCACCCAGGGGCCAGCCAGGGGCCGTAGACGGCGCGTGCCCTCATGGACTAGTGCAGAAATCATGGACCTCTTTGAGGTTTGGGGAGAGGCCCCCAATGTCCACGATCTCCACACTACGTGGAGGAATGCGGCAGTCTACAGCCGCAGAGCGGCCACCATGGCCAGGAAAGGCCACAGGCGCACCCAAGAGCAAATGCGCCTGAAGGTGAATGAGTTGCTGAAGTGTTCAACAAGGAGAAGTGCAGAGTCCTGCACTTGAGACGGAAGAATCCCAAGCATAGTTACAAGCTGGGGACCAACCAGTTAAGTAATAGTTCTGCAGAAAAGAACCTGGGGGTTACAGTGGATGAGAAGCTGGATATGAGTCAACAGTGTGCCCTTGTAGCCAAGAAGGCTAATGGCATATTAGGTTGCATTAAGAGGAGCATTGCCAGCAGATCCAGAGAAGTGATTATTCCCCTTTATTCAGCTCTGATGAGGCCACATCTGGAGTATTGTGTCCAGTTCTGGGCCCCCCACTACAAAAAGGATGCGGACGCATTGGAGAGGGTCCAGCGGAGGGCAACCAAGATGATTAGGGGTCTGGAGCATATGACCTACGAGGAGAGGCTGAGGGACTTGGGTCTGTTTAGTCTGCAGAAGCGAAGAGTGAGGGGGGACTTGATAGCAGCCTTCAACTTCCTGAAGGGAGGTTCCGGGGAGGATGGAGAGAGGCTGTTCTCAGTAGTGACAGATGGCAGAACAAGGAGCAATGGTCTCAAGTTGTGGTGGGAGAGGTCCAGATTGGATATTAGGAAAAACTATTTTACTAGGAGGGTAGTGAAGCATTGGAATGGGTTACCTAGGGAAGTAGTGGAGTCTCCATCCCTAGAGGTGTTTAAGTCTCGGCTTGACAAAGCTCTGGCCGGGTTGATTTAGATGGGATTGGTCCTGCCTAGAGCGGAGGGCTGGACTTGACGACCTTCTGAGGTCTCTTCCAGTTCTGATTCTATGATAAGGGGATGGTTGGATGAAATAACATGATCTTGGTAACTAATTGACCATTCATTACCAGTTGGAAATAGGTCAATGGAGGGATGATAGGAGTTGCTATAGGGAACTTTCTGGGTGTCTGGCTGGTGAGTCTTGCCCCCATGCTCAGGGTTTAGCTGATCGCCATATTTGGGGTCAGGAAGGAATTTTCCTCCAGGGTAGATTGGCAGAGGCCCTGGAGGTTTTTCGCCTTCCTCTGTAGCATTGGGCACAGATCACAGCTGAAGGACTCTCTGCATGTTGGGGCCTTCAAAGTATTTGAAGGCTTCAATATCTGAGACATAGGTGAGAGGATTATTCTAAGAGGGGTGGGCGAGATTCTGTGGCCTGCACTGTGCAGGGGGTCAGACTAGATGATCATAATGGTCCCTTCTGACCTTAAAGTCTATGAGTCTATGAGTCTATGAGGTATCTTAAAGCTTATTTTGCTTTTTGTCAGCAACCATACCAAGGGCAATGTTCCAATAACTTCATCTGAATTCTCAATTCCTTTTTCTCCATTGCAACAAATAGCATAGGCCACAAGCAGAGAATTTTTGGCAGACTTATTAAGAGCTTTCACTCTGCTTTTGCTGCCTCCACATCATCTTAATAGGATTAAAGAAAATATCAGATGACTAATTGAAAGATGTAATGTGTCCTTTGAAACTATTACTTTATCAAAAAGGGAAGATTCTGAAGAAAATTTCATTGCACAAATCTGTCTCCAAGGGTATTTTCATTTTAAAATTAATTAGTTATTACACAATGAATGGAATTTATTATACTCCACGTACATCAGTGGTCTGTAGAGTAAAACCTTTATCCTACAAGTCTTATGCTGCAAGTAGCAGAGTTCACATTTGTCACTCTAATGTGAACACAAGTAGAAGTTACAAAGATATAGGGAGGCTGAAATCTGTTGAAGGGATGGACTAGCACAGTTAATAAGGTCTTCATCAAGGAACGATTTACATGGGTTTTGGAAGTTAGGGTCGGCCGTGGGAAGGGGAAGGAGAGATCTGACATCCAAATTCTTAGATTATATATTAAAAAAACAAGCTAAAGATGGCCCAGAGAGTCATAATAATACAAGAGCAGGGCGGAGCTGTGATTTCGCCTAGTACAGACTTACTTAATGTAGAAGCCACTCTTCCTTCACAAGGAAGGATGTTACCTCAGAAAAGAACATACCTTTGGCAATCTCAAAGAGTGCGTTATGGAGGTTCCTCTGAGGATGTGGGGTCATATTCATTCAGGATTGGATTATTTACATCCACAGCATAACTTGCAACAAGATTCTAACAAATTACACATATCAACAGTGGCACCTCAATGTCCACGAGTGCAGACAGGCCCATGTTGAGGCATGTAATCGATTGTTTAAAAGGTGCTATAAAAGAGGCCCATGCTCTATCCCACCCCATACAGACTCAAAAAGAGTGTCCAAGCATAGAACAGACTATTGCCTTCCCCAAGTCAGTCAGCCTGTCACACCAGTAATTTGCATATCTAGGTTTCTTGGCTCTTCATTCAGAGCCTCAGGTGCTCCCCAGTCTCCCATGTTGTCAGTTTGGTTTTCTGGAGCAGTTCTTTTTTGAGCAGTAGTGGCTCTGGCAATCTATTGGGCATACAACTGTCACTTCCTCTTCCTACAGCATGTTGCAATTCCCCTCCTCATTCCCGGTGCCCTCTTTTGTAAGTATCAAATAATTAAGTTTGTCCCCTCTTTACTCAAGTGCAGGAATGGGCTAATCAGACAGCCAGGCCAGCTCCATACCCCAGATCAGTGTTTTATGTGTGCTAAGCGCTTTCCATTTATCCCTTCCTTTACAATCACATTAATGGGTCACAGGAGTAGGTGTGAGCATAATATTGAACATTTGGCCCATGAGTGTGTGTCCAGTTATCCTAGAAGGTCACTGCTATGCCTCCACATCAGTGTGGCTGGAGGGACATTGTAAGAAAAGCAAGGGAGTAGGCCGTGAGAGTCAGTGTTTGAAGCTGGAGACATTGGGCCCACAGATTTACAGCCAGTTGCCATGGAGGTTCATAGCATGTCTTCAGTGGGAGGTGCATCTTAGTTGGCATGGCAAGAGGCCATGCTCTGGGACCAGCTGATACCTATTATATGCTCTTTGCGAATAAAAAATGCAGACACCTAAAATGACACATGGAAGAAAACAATTTGGGACTTTGTTGGTGATTGATTTCCATCAGGAAAAAGCAGTGTTCCTTCTAAGCTGCAGGGCAGCACAGCTTCACAGCCCCGCCCGCTCAGTTAGCTCTGTGCATGGAGCCCTGAACAGAGTCCCCAAAACGTGCTTCCCTTTTTCTTTGCCCATGGCATCAACAACATATGAAAGACAAGGAAACTCACACTAAACTAGGTGAGGGGCATTGTCTGAAAGGAATCCAGCCAGTAAGATTCTTGAAGCCTGGTGAAAGAGACCTGTGCTTTGAATTAATTTAGCTTCTTAACTTAGATAATTGCGTTTTACCTTTTATTTTCTTGTAACCAGACTTTACAGGACATTGGGCAATGTGTGTGGGGAGGACGGCTCGACTCTGGGCCCCCTGGAAGAGGTGGGGCTTTGTGAACAAGGGGTAGAGCTAGGGAGTAGTCTCCCCAAGCCAGCCCTCAGTGCTGCCCAGACCAGACTATGCAGGGTTTTGGCAGTGATTTAAAGATCATGGGGTTCTGGCCACTGCTGCTGTTGGCAAAGAGCTCTGGGCCCTTTTAAATGGCCAGGTCCTTGGACAACTGCCCTTATTGTCCCACCCAGTCAGGACTATAAATTGCTGGTGTTCTCTGTGGTATAATTGAAAAGTGGCTGGCCACATCACTCATATAGCATGGCTTAGAGGAATTTACATGCGGGAGACTGTATGAACAGGAGTGGTTGATCTCACAGCAAAGTTCTGGAGAAGGCCTCCCAAATGGAGAATTTAAGAGACAATTATTCAACAATCCAGCTTTTACCCTAGGTGTGACGGGGCAGAGGCACCCCGCACTGAGAGCCCCCGGCGGACTGCTTGTCTGGCGGCGCTCGGGGGAAAGCCGGAGAGCCCTGAACGGGGCAAGCTGCGGCTCCCGCGCAAGCCGCAAACCGCTGCGCCGGCTGCTCGGCGACGGCGGCGGCCGCACGCCGGCTGAACATGCCGGGGAAGCCCGGTGATGTCACTGGGCTGGTGACGTCACCCAGCAGGCATAACGCCGGGCCGGAAGTCCACCCACGTCACGCCGGGCGGGGCCCCGCCGGCGAGCCACGGCGCAGGGATTTAAACGCCCGCCGGGAGTGGGTGAAGGGGGGAAGAGTGCCGAGAGTGCTTACCACCCACCCCCCCCGGACCGGATAACAGCTGGGCCCCAAGCCACGGAGGTAGGCTCAGACGTGGTGGACCGACTCTGGGTGGAGAGAGGAAGTAGTCCAGGGCGGGCAAAGGGAGCCTGCAACTGATGGACTGGACAGGTAACACGTCCGAGTCCTTAGGGCCCGGGGCTGGGGTCCGTGAGAGAGGGCGGGCCTGGACCCCCCTCTCTCCACCAACGAGAGTAACGTGCCTGACAGATCTCGGGCAGAGGGACAATACTGTTGACTGGGACGTTGAGAGGCGATCGAGAGTGGGACGGGACCACGAGACTGGTGGGTGAAGGGGGGCATGTTTACACTAGGTAATGTCACAATACTCCCCTTCAATAATAAGTTTCAAGATTTTGCACTACTGTTCTCAGACATGTTTGTGCTACAATTAGAAAGCTAGTCAGGATATTTCTAAGTAAATATAGGTGTTAAAGGGATTTTGATGAAAAAGCAATAAGCTTAATGCTTCCCTTACTCTTGCTACCTACAATGAAGCTGTGCAAATAACAGATTTGTTTTGTTGATGGTTATAGGATTTTTTTTAAAAGGTTCATTTTTTAAAAGTTGAAACAGTATAAGTCAAATGAGATAGGGAAACAAAGTGCTTCATTGAACCAAACCAAAACTAATTTTTGAGCAGGTTGTTTTTCAAACACTTTTTTGTATTTTTTTTTAAACAAAAACATGAACAATTGTGAGAATAAGATGCTAATTCCCTGAGAAAGAAAATTGAGAGTGGAATTTCTCAGTTAACTTCTTTTCTAAATCCAAGAAGATTTTTATCCTCAGACTCTCTTCATAACTACACAATAAAGAAACAGAGGAAAATTATTACAGTTGATTATTTTTATAAATGCAATGCTAAGGTAAATAAGCTTCCTTTTTTGAGAACATATTTAAATAGCGATGAACATACCTGCACTATGAGCACATCTTTCGCAAGCTAGCTTTTATAGAATGCATACATTCACAAAAGACCAGCAGTCTCCAATCTTTTCAAGTGCAAGATCACTTTTCCAATTTAAGTCAAGTCAGGATCTATCTCCAACCCAAAGACCCTTGTCCCACCTCCTTCCCTACCCCTTCTCCAAGGCCTCACCCTGCTCATTCCCTTGAGATGGGGGTACAGAGGAGGGAACACCCTGAGATCAGTGGCCCTTCTCTTCTGCCTCCCTCACCCTAAACAGCAAACAGAAGCCTGCCCCCCCCCCCACCCCGGGAGGCAGTTCCAAGGCATCAAGTTTGCAGGAAATCTCTACCTGCACAGTTGGAATTTGCAGTTCATGATAATATTTGGAAGAAGTCAAGAGCAACTTAATATTATTGATGAATGAATCTCAAAAGGTTCATAATTTGATTTAACAGCTAAATAATGAAATGGCGACTCGAAGTTTTGACTAGGAAGGTCATGTGAAAACTATCACAGGATTCAGCAATGAAGTTAAATTAATACTAACCAGATTTTTTACCTTACATTTGACCATTGCCAGAATATGATGGTTGAAAGAATCTATGAGGTTAAATATCTAGTTTATTTGTGCCTCTCTGTCCTCCTCACACTGTTCACATATAAGCTAAACAAAAAAGTGGTCATAATACCAGTGAAGAGGTAAATGAAAAACATTGGGAGAATTTCTCTCATGCATGTTTTTTGTTGGATATAGTGGGTTTATTTATATATTTATTTATTATTATGCCATCAACGCCTTCAGGAGACACAAATCACATACTCAAGGGAACTTTGCTTGTCTTAGCTTCTTGTTCTATGAATTGCAGTAGAGCTTAGCAGAGACAGAATACTAAAAATCCAGCAAGCTCTTAACAGAGAACGTCCACTAATGGAGGTCTCCATTTAGAGGAATGCATTGTCTGGCCAAGGACAGTCTGTAATGAAAATTATGTTGATCAGCCTCTTTCAATCACACTGCTAAATTTCATCTCAGATGCCAAGAGGCATTTGCAGCATCTCACCCTATGTTTAATCTCTCCCTATTTTGTCTATGACTGACTAATGCAGAGCAACCCTCACTTCTCTAACTGATGTGTATCCCTTGAGAAGTTATGTGATATCCTTTGGTTAGCTTTAGTGTATAATTTTACAGACATCTGGTCCAACTACTGCTTCAGCTAAAAGCTCTGGGCCTGATCCTGTAAAGCGCTAAGTACCCTCCTTCTCTCCAAGTTAAATCTATGTCCAGCATTCTGCATGATCAGGCCATATAGATTGATGCACACTAAAGTCAATAGAAGTTGTTTTTTTCCCCCATCGATCTCAGTAGAAGTTGAATACTTCTCCCAAATATTATCGTGAACTGCATATGCCAACTATGCAGGAAGAGATTTCCTACAAATGTGATGCACATCTGACTAGGGTCTCAGTTCAACAAACCATTTAAGGATACTTTTAAAAAAAAATCATGTTCTTTGCAAAATCAGGGTTTAGGTTAAGGAGGTTCCATTTTGAGTTAACTGGCATGATCAATGCCTGTGGATCAGAGGATGCCCTATGAGAGTTTCAGCAAAGATTGGATGAAATGTCAACACAACTGCATTTATATTAAGAAGAAAGCTATATTTTTCAGACTTTATATTGAATTAATACTCCTCTTTAGTCCACTAGCTGTATTTTAATAGAAGACTCAAATCTATTTGAGTCTGTGTCTTCACTGCATCTGGGAGCATGTGAAACTAGGACACTAAAAATAACAATGCAGCTAGGGGTAGCACAAAGGTAGCTCTGGGAAACCTGGCTGGCTGAGCACAAACCACTTTGGTCCTCCCTGGTGCATGGTCAGGCAACTAGTCAAAGCTGCTGGTATGTTAACTCAGCTCTAACTAGCTAATTAAAAATAGCAGTGCAGCTGTGGGTATCACACAGGTCTTCCCACTCTGGAAAGCTGCCCCCCAGATGCAGCATTGATGTACCCTTAATGAAGAACTTCTAGGAGTCATTTATGAAAGTGTGTAGTTGTGAAGCCTTTTCCAAGTGGAGCTCTTAAGTGATGTCACAAGTTAAAAAGCCAACTGTTATCATAGCTACTTCCTAAGAATATGGAGAAACTATGAGCATCAGTATGGAGAAACTGCCATTATAGTCTTTTAAAATAATGACCCTTTGAGTTGTATATGATTTTTGTGCAAGGTGTTATGCTTTGGGGTTCTTCCTTGTAAAACCCTAATATTTCTGCATTTGCCTTTTGGTCAATATATATGTAAAGATAACTAGCCCTTATCCCTCCTCTCCACTATATACATTTGAAATCTTTCCAAATAGCTGTGAGTCAGTCAAAGAACACACATATAAGCAATGCATCTCTCCCAGTGCAGACACTGGGGAACAGAAGAGAAATATCTTTCAAGTTTAGCCTCAGGGGCTGTCATCTGCTTAAGGCTACCTAGTACAGAAAAGTCCTGAGTAAGGTAGGCAAAATACACTGGCTTTAATCTCCAAGACTTTTAAGATATATAAAAAGATTGTCTTTTATAAGCTTTCTAATACTATCTATCTATTATAATAAGATTCCCAAACTTGTTTTCTCTGAGATGACATGAAAGTGCTTTAGAGTTACTTACAAGTTACTTGAACATTCCTTCACTAGGACTGACTATGCCAAATTGAACTGTATGTTCATTTTTTTTCACTGCTCACAGCTTTTCAAGTCTTCCAGAAGTAGCCACAAAGGAAATCTAATTTATTTTCCTTGAGTAAAAAGGAAGGGCCAAATTCAATAAAATTGCTTTCCGGTGTCTTTGTCATAAGCACTGAATAAGAATAGGAGAAGATCTGAATGTCTATATTGGCATCACTTCAATAAGCACTGGGGATCAAATTAATTCTCAGAGTGCTTGCACCTGGATAATTCCATATTTTCGCTTTCAGGAATGGATGTTGGAGACTGCTACATCTCAATCCTGACCAAAGGAAGAAAGGAGAACAGCAAAATACAGACCCTGGAATTCAGAAAGGCAGACTTTGACTCCCTCAGACTGAACTGATGGGCAGGATCCCCTGGGACACTAACATGAAGGGGAAAAGAATCCAGGAGAGCTGGCTTTATTTTAAAGAAGACTTATTGAAGGCACAGGAACAAACCATCCCTACGAGCAGTAAGAAAAAGCAAATATGGGAGGCAGCCAGCTCGGCTTAACAGTGAAATCCTTGCTGAGCTTAAACACAAAAAGGAAGTTTAACAAGAAGTGGAATCTTGGACAGATAATTAGGAAGGAGTATAAATATATTGCTTGTACATGCAGGAGTGTAATCAGGAAGGCCAAAGTGCAATTGGAATTGCAGCTAGCAAGGGATGTGAAAGGTAATGAGAGAGGTTTCTACAGGCACATTAGCAATAAGAGGGTGGTAAGGGAAAGTATGGGACCCTTACTGAATGAGGAAGGTAAACTAGTGGCAGATTAGCAATTAGCCAGTTTTTAAACCTTTCATGTGCCATGTTAATTTCATATTTTTTAGTTCTTTTTTATCAAATATCATGAGGTACGAAATCACGTGTCTTATATGTGTGTAAGTATATTACATAAACATTATTATTTTTATCACCAAACTTATCATCTCAAAGAAATAAATACCGATAGTGCCCTCAGAGGGCTGGAGGCCATTTGCTTCCCTTGGAGAGGTTCCTGGTTCCTGATCTTAGGCCAGAAACCTTCTGGCCTCCACTTACATCTGGACCTCAGCTCTTAACGGAGTTTAAAACTAGGTCCCATATGAAGCCATGCTGGCAAGATCCTCCATTCAGAAAGTTTACACAAAACTGCTGATCTACTTAAAATAATGTTAGTGTTGATGGAACAAAATAAACAATATGGTATAAATGGAAGTTAAACACCTCAAACATTTCTCCTGAGAAGACAGAGGACACTCTCCTGTCTGATTTCCTCCTGCAGATTTAAAAAGCAGCACAGATACCTTCCCATTTTCCCCTAGAGCCAGAAGGCTACCAAAATTCTGAGCTGCTATAGACATATTGATTTCCATATTGATGGCTTTGGCCTCCTGTGCAAAGATGGACTAAGGTTTCATGAGCTATGGACCAGAACAAGTGGGAAGAAACCTACCCATGTCTTTCACCCATGGCCCTGCCTAATTCCATTCCCTCACTGTGGTCCCAAGTCTGGAGAACCTCAGGTCTCCTCCATCATGACCACAGGGCTGCAGCAAGGAGTGAGAGCTCCCAGAGCTCTGAGGCTCCAGCAGGGAGCCAGAGCACTTCCAGTCTTGGGACTGAAGCAGGGGCCCAGAGTCTGGGGGATTACCTCACCCCACCGTATCTGTTGGGTGCTGCTGCAGGGGAGAAGAGTGGGTTTGGGATGTGGAACTTGCCCTGCTTACCTGCCCAGCACTGATGCTAAGGCACCTACACACAGGCCCTATGAGCACATTAGCTAATCTGACACTTCGACTGTGAATCCCCAAAGCAGCTGTATGTTTGGGAGCAAGTCCTAGTGACCATTCCATACAGGCAGATATGCTAGGAGAACATGAGAAGAAGACTGTAAGGGGAGCTTTTCTGAGATTTCTCTTTGAAGAGGAGCAGGAATATTCAGTTTTCTTTCTCCAGGCCCATTCTGCAAGGTGTGTGTGAGAAAGTATACAGGAGTTATATATCGAGAATTACAGTGTTATTTCCATACCTCAATTGTAATAAGATTTTTTATTCTGGATGGTTATATCAAGAACACTTTTATACAGTGGGTCTACCAGTGCCTTTTATGTTGCCATTTAAAGTGAAATGCTGAAGACTTGAAAATACAAAAGGATGGGTCAAATATTTCCTGCCAAAGAGATTTTTTTGATAATAGCAAGGATTACCATGTAATTGATTTTATATAAACAAAACACTTGAAAGATCCTGCTGCTAAATTATTTTCCAGTACGTATAATCATTATAATTTATGAGCACTTGTGAGGACTTTGAGCTTTTTCCTTATGATTCAACACCCACCATTTTCACCTCTTGCCCACCTTCAGTTGACTCTGGCCTTTATTTTCAGTTCAAGTAGCCAAGGGCCATAACCATCCATTATAGCTTCAAAAGCTGGGTATTAATCACAGACAGACTATGTTGTAAGAGAAGGAAGATGCTGAATTTCTCCTTTGAGAACCCCTGACCCATGAGAAATATGCAAGAATGTGGAAGAATATGTGCCTGGCTTATCTTTAGGACCTCTTTCTATAGACATTCTGGGAATTTGTGCACCGTGACATACATTTCTACTTCCTTAAAAAATATAGTTACCTTTACTTGTTGTTCCATGCTTAATTTATACATCTATTCTAATCTGTCTAGTCTTTAAAAAACCCTATAAACCCATGTTGAGAAACCAACTGTAAAAGGGAGCATATGGAAACAACTCTTGACAACATTAAGGGGGAAAACAGTCATAGGAAAACATGCAGGCTACGTCTACACTGGCCCCTTTTCCGGAAGGGGCATGTAAATTTCATGAGTCGTCGTAGGGAAATCCGCGGGGGATTTAAATATCCCCCGCGGCATTTAAATAAAAATGTCCGCCGCTTTTTTCCGGCTTTTAAAAAAGCCGGAAAAGAGCGTCTAGACTGGCCCCGATCCTCCGGAAAAAGTGCCCTTTTCCGGAGGCTCTTATTCCTACTTCGAAGTAGGAATAAGAGCCTCCGGAAAAGGGCACTTTTTCCGGAGGATCGGGGCCAGTCTAGACGCTCTTTTCCGGCTTTTTTAAAAGCCGGAAAAAAGCGGCGGACATTTTTATTTAAATGCCGCGGGGGATATTTAAATCCCCCGCGGATTTCCCTACGACGACTCGTGAAATTTACATGCCCCTTCCGGAAAAGGGGCCAGTGTAGACGTAGCTAGTCAGTTACTGCAGTGCTGTAAGGTCTTTTGTATTTTTTAGGTTGAATTTGATTCTTATTTGAAGTGCAATTACTTTTATGCATTTAGATTAAATTGTTTTGGTAAAAGTGCATGGTTGATGAAGGGTATTGTTTTAGGGAAATATTGTTTTGCAAACATCCTTGGGGTAAAATACTGCCTATAGTTAGACTAGAACTGCAGAGAAGGAAGCCTAGCCAGCCAACAACATAAATATCCACACATCTACATACTGTATTTTAGACAAGAACTTGAATACAAACGAAGAATATTGTTTGCAAAACAGAATATGCCTGAACTCTTTGGGCTCACTGGGTTGCCAAAGGCATTGGAAACTACAGTTATTTAAATTCATAGACTAAAGCCATGTTATCCAATAACATTAATACAGTCTGCTTGTTACTATCTGTGTACACTCTCTCACTTGCTAATCTCATTTGTAGAGAGGCTCATCGTAGGTAGATGTTCACCTTAGTGGATTTATATTTCTCACAGATATATACAATATAAAAACTAAACATGATTTAAAATATGGATGAATAATTTGTTGATCATTGATCACTGTTATGGTGGTTATGGGGAAATTCCTTCTTTTTAAAACTCAATAGTGAAGTAGTCTGAGGAAGTTAGCATTTCCACTAATGCCAAAAAATTTTTTCCTGATTTTCTACTCTGCACATTTTTCATTTGAGAATCTCCTCTACTGCAATATGCAATAAATGTTCTATTCAATACTCTTACTATTGGATTTCTGTGGAGGAAACACGCTATTTCCAGTACTTTTTAAAGGGTGTAATAGTTAAAGGATATACTGCTGGAAAAAGTATAGTAGCTGACTGTTCCCTGGCAGGGGGAAAATGAGTGGAGTAGTGAAAGAGAGAGAAAATGGAACTCATGTTGATATAGAAAAGGAACACAGAATACATCACTCTCCACACACTTTTAGTTTTATATGCATCTGTGCTTCTCTCATGCAACTTTAGAGGGTATGTTGTAGTTATTCATGAATGCTGTAGGGTCCAGAGTCATGGAGTAGTCTTATCTTTCTTAGGCCTTTTCCTTATTTTTGAAGAATAGAAAAGGTATAATTCACAGGCAAACACTCATGAACTTAGTGACACAAATAGATGAATTTCATCTATTTGTGTCACTAAGTTCATGAGTGTTTGCCTGTGAATTATACCTTTTCTATTCTTCAAAAATACACACACACACACACACAATTAAAGTAGAAGATAAAATGATGAAAATCAACATGAGAAGCCAGAATTGATCATTAAAGAACATAGGACCTGGTACTGCTTAACTTAAATCAGTTGGAGTTTTGTCACTGGGCTCTGTGGTACTTAAATAAAGGGGCTGACAGTACATTATATTACTAGAGATTTCTATAGCTGCAGCTTCATCTGAGCAATTAGCTAGGAACCAGATCTTGCACATCTTGCTCAATGAGCAGTCCCATTGTTTTAAGATGTGATTATACCATTTATAAGAGTGTGAAGATTTGAATATATTAGTTATCATGTTAATCTCTTCACATTATCTTGCTGGAGAAAAGTAGTTAACCCTTGCCAGAATTAAAGTTCTCAGTAAAATGTGTCTAGGTGTGATCCCTGTTATCATTATAATCTTTTGATTATCTTTAGTGACCCCCTTGTTCAGGAATTATCCTTCCTGGCTAGCTCTTGGAAATCTGGACTCTTCTTGGACCCAGTAAGATGAGTTTGGAGAATGGGAAGGAGACTTCCCGTGTCAAATGAATTCTGAGCTAAACAGATCTGACTGCTTTCCAGTGCCTTTCCTCCTCTCATGAAGCCTAGATATCAGTATACAAACCAGAATGTGGCCCCATCATTGGCCCACTAATTGTGCCTCCATAAGCTGGTAATTAAATCCTGGAACCTTAGGTCATTAGCTGATCTGGCAAAGCCTTTTCATCAGGATGCCACTGAAGTAGGACAAGGAAAAACTTCAGAATCCCTTTCCCAAAAGATATGTCCACCCAGTCATGTCCCAATAAAGGCACAGATTTTCCAACCTAAATAGATGTATAGACTAGACCTCCCTGATAGAGCATCCTCGGGACCTGACTGGTCCTGGATGAGAGATTTTGCTGGACTAGGGAAGGTCACATCTGACCCCCCTGCTATCAGCCCCACCCTCTGCCTTGCCACCCCACCAGGTTTCTCAGATCCTCCAGTAGCCCAGCTGGGTCACTTCCTGACCCCCTTCTTCTTCCCACCCCATCCAACTGGGCCACATGTCTCCTGCCTGGCTCCTTTCCCCCACAGACCAGCTGAGTTGTTTTCTGGAATCCCCGATAGCCCCAGACAACCCAGCTGGGCCACATGTCAGGCTCTTGGACCCCCCCACTCCCCACACCATGTAAGGACTCCCTCCCTGATCCTGGAATATCTGGACCAGAGAGTCCCAGTAGAAGTGCAACCTATAGCTTCACTGAATTCAATGCCATTTTATATCACTTGAGGCTCAATGTTCATACAAAGCAAACTTGTGCTGTTTGTGACAACCTACTGACTAAAGACATAAGAAAATTGACAATCTCACAACCTGAGATCAGAGTGCAAAATCAATTTTTTAAACCCATAATTCCAGAATAAAAAGAAAACACCAATCAAACCCAAAAATCCACACTGATAGGTGTGCTGGGAAAAACAGAGAGACCTGTTCTGTGCATTTACTGTTAGAATGTATAAGGACTTCAGAAAACTTCTGCATAAATGCTGGATAAATACCATGCAGACAGACAAGCCAATGCCACCCAGTCCTGCTGGTCCATAATCAGCTACTCTACCAAGAGAGCAAAAATGTAATCTCTTCCTGATTTCAAGTCAGATCATACTGATCTACCTATCTATGCTCAGTAATCACCACTGAGCACAACATTTTATATCCTACAACAATGCATTGTTTTGTGTACTGTTTTCAAGCTGTAGAGCTGCAGGGTTACACAAGATTTATTCAATTTGGAAACTTTCCACTTGGAGCTACAGTTCAATTTTATTTTAAAATTATTTGACTTCATTTGCTGATTTTTTAAATAAATCCCAATAAACCTGGAATGATCATCAAAAATGTGTTATAGTCACAAAATTAGAACAGATATAGCATCCAGAAGAGTCAGGTTATAAACAAGGAAAGATCATTTGACTGCACATGTTCCCTGGATTAATTATCATTCAGAAAATTTACAAAGCAGTTTTGAATGAGGGATTGCTAAGAGCAAAGTGTATTCTCTACTTTTGTTACACATGTTGTCTCTCTTTACTAAGGTAAATGAAAGATTTATTTAACATTAAGTAATAATAAATGGAAAAGGTGAGTTTATGCTTAGGTGACTAATGCAAACCACAATTGGTTAGGACATTAAATAAAAGTGAGTGCCATATCAGATCCTCAGAGCTATCAGTCACAGAAAAAGCATACTTCTTTCTTCCTCTTCTAATATAAACTGCCTAGAAGTATTTTAAAATAGTTTATTTGTGTTGCATGCTTCAAAACAATTCAAGTGCCCCCATCTGAATTTTAGGGGAAATGAAATGATTCCCTCGATGAACTAATATCTGGCTACTTAACTAGCAGAGCTGCTGTGCATGCCCATTCATACAATGGGAAACCATCGAGATTGACTCTTTCTACTTTCTTGTGGAGTGAATACAAATGTATCCAATGCTGTTCACATGACAGCTTTCTTATCCCATGCAGGTTTCCCAGTTGCATTAGGAGTAAATCCACAGTCTGTGGGGGAGGTGGTGCAATGTCAAATATTCAAATCATTGTGATGCTTCAGTTGGGATTTGCATATGTCTTTATACTCACCCTTCATGCAGCATACTAAAAATATCACACAAATGGAAAATTGTTCAGTCTACCCAAAATAACTACACAACATTTCATACAAAATGGGAAATGGATTCATTCATATTAGTGTGGGTGAGAGGACTACTTAGTTAGGAATGTTCTGAGCACATGCTCAGTATAATGGGAGAAGTCAGTGGAGCATTTCAAGCTTCTGCTGGCACTTTTCTGCACCTTTGTTTCTTTTTCCATCAAGTGCTGCTAATGTTTCTGAGCTGTCACTTGTTTCATGAATTTCAAATTTCAAACAGACAGTTTTCCCCTTTGGGACCCTGAAAAGATCTTCTCAGTGTTCCCTGTAAGACGTGCGCTTGTGTAGCCATTCAGGAGAGATTGAAATGCCACCCAGCTGATTTGCAGAGTGTCTATAGCATGTTTTTGTGTTTCTACTGGTGGTGTCCATTCACACATACCTTGGTGCACAGAAAGATGTTATTCTGCAAATGGATGGAAATTGTTTTGCAGAGATTAGAGGGAATATTGACCACCATGGTTGTTCTGCACACAAGGGACAAAGTATCCTGTGTTTGGGAGAGGGAAAGGACAAAGATGACACTGATCACTCTGGTGCATGTGCACTTATGCAAACACACAATATTTTGCGAGATCTCTTGAAGTAGCACAGAAAATGTATGTTCCCTGTTTATTTATTCTTCAGTGGGCATATAGACTGGCACAGTGTTTTCCTGTCTTTAGCTGCATGAGAGTCAGATTGCTCAATCAAATTCTTCCCCTTTCTTGAGGGAGATGGCTTTTGGCTACAAGCAGCATCACTTCACAAGCCTTGTGATAATACTTGACCCAATCCAAAACCCATTCAAGTTAATGGGAATCTTTCTACTGACTTCAGTGGATCAGGGTTTTAATGCACAAAAATTCAGATGTTTAAAATGTACTATTTAAATCCCTTCATAAGAATGTGAAATGGAAAGGAAAATTTGGCTACTTGTTGATTTCCATTCTTTGCCCATCTAGACTCACCAGTCCTCCCTACTCTGTTGGGAAACTTAAAGTTTCAATAACTATATCCTCTATGGAGATATCTTTCCATGAAATTGTGTACAACTTCTCAGGGGTAACTTTATATTGTTTAATTTGGGTATTCTGATCTGTGTTTCAGCTTTGGAAGCTGTCTCAGTTGGGGGCCCTGTCATATACTGTCTGACAAGTCTGAGCCTACTTACCACCAAGCCCTACATAAGAACATAAGTATGGCCATACTGGATCAGACCAAAGGTCCATCTAGCCCAAGTATCCTGTCTGCTAATGGTGGCCAATCCCAGATGCCCCAGAAGAAGGGAACAAAACAAGTAATCCTCATGTGATCCCTCTCCTGTCACCCAACTCTTGACAAACAGAGGGTAGGGACACCATTCCTACCCATCCTGGCTAATAGCCATTGGTGGACCCAACCTCCATGAATCTATTTAGCTCTTTTTTAATCCTGTTAAAGTCCTAGTCTTCACCACATCATCTGGCAAGGAGTTCCATAGGTTGATTGTGCACTGAGTGAAGGAAAGCCCTGGAGGAAGAAGGCCCTCACCATCAAAATGGTCTGCCTAAGATCCTTACATACATCCTTACATACATCTAGGAAAGAAGTAAGCCATAATCAATGAAGGTAAGAAACATGGCATTTTGAAAGAGTAGCAGTGTTGGCTCTAGTGTCTTTAGCAAAATCCTATCTTGGATAACAAAATCCTGCTGCCTAAATTCTTTCTGAAATTATCATTGGCAGGACCAGCTCTTGGGCAAGGCGAGCGAGGCGGTTGCCTTCGGCCCTGCGCTTTCAGGGCTCCGTGCTGCCTAGCTCCCGGTCCTGCCCACTCAGCTCAGCTCCGGTACCTTGGGCCCCACACACTGTTTGGCCAGGCCTGATCATTGGCTACTGCTTTCTTCATTTCCTTCCACAAATCATTGTATTCTTTTACTATACATTATTTAATAGCTGATGCAATCCTCCTTAACAGTGGTTTAATGTTGATTTTAGTGAGATTAATCCTACATGTATGTTCAGTTTATAAAGTACTTAAGAGCAAATTCTGCTCCCACTAAATTCAATGTCATAGTTCCCACTGATTTCAGTAGGACCAGGAGTTGACTCTCTGAAATAAAAAAGCACTAGATAAATGTCATAATTATTCAATGAGAAAAAAAATTCTTTGATTTCTCAGGTTGAAACAATGAACCTTTCAACAATCTTCTCATTCCCCAGAACTCAAAAGAAAACTGAATTTACAACTTCTTTGCTCATTAGTCAATTTTTCTGAGATTTCAGAAACATATGGATTATATTAAATCTGTTTTTTCAAAATTTTGCGGTGGAGGGGAAAAATTAAAACAGTAAAGAAAGAACATTTTCATCATAGCTAATAGTTACCTGATAAGCTTTAACAATAACATGCAAAAACATTATCTAAATTTTCCTTCATAACTCATAGTGTTACAGTGCTCTAAGCAGCTGAAAACAGAGTTAAAATCTCCTAGCCTAATAAAAAAGTATTTATTTTTAATGGGCATTTACTCTCTTGCCATTTTTACTGTGCAATACCAGGCAATTAAAACGGCCCTTATTTTAAATTCTATGAATATATTTTTCTGTACAAGCCATTAGAGAGTTCATTATGAACCTCTTTACAGGCACTAGTGACATTTGTGATGCTGTCTGTACCAGCAAGAGCCTAAAAAACTACTAGCTGGCAATTATGAACTTGTGGCATGATCCTAGGATTAGCACAGAATATGAATTGTTGCTAATGGTGTTAGAACTACTGACATGAGCTGTTGTTTTATTCCCTCTTTTCTTTAAACTAAAAAGAACATTGCTAACACAATAACACTTTAACATTCAAGGCTCTGTACACATGAATGAAGGTACTGTAGTGAAATTTCCCAGCATTTGGCTATGTTACTCAAGATTTCTACCATTACACATCACTTGATGCACATAACACCTAGAAAAACAATTCTGTGAATATTCAGCTGTGCATGTAAAAGCACATTAAAATGGTACATATCCTCTTTTAGGTGTTCAGATAGTCCCCCTTGTATCTGAGCACCTCAAAAAAATTGTGAAAAAAATCAACACAAAACCCAGGAAAAGTAAA
Source organism: Pelodiscus sinensis (assembly GCF_052426305.1). Classification (NCBI taxonomy): domain Eukaryota; kingdom Metazoa; phylum Chordata; order Testudines; family Trionychidae; genus Pelodiscus; species Pelodiscus sinensis. The sequence goes on from NC_143052.1 coordinate 78,012,301, forward strand.
GAATGAGTACTATCTATCATTTATGGGCAGAAGAGTACGGTACTGCAAGTTGGACCTCTCTGGTTCAGCACCCTCTGGACCTGACTGATCCTAAAGGAGGAAGTTTGCCAGACCAAGGGAGGGAGGTCTACTGTTCTGCTGGCAGACTCCAAGCTCTCCCAGGATCTGTCAGCAAAACTCCAGGCTCCCATGCCCCTGGGCCACTGGGCTCCCAGCTCCTCGGCAAGCCCCAAGGCTGCTATAGCTCCACTGCCACAAGACTGCCAGACTCAGCTGCTCTGGGCAGCAGGGACACCACTGCTCTAGATCTCTCCTGCTCTAGGTCTCCGCTGCTGGACTGCTCCAGGGCTCCATGGCTCTGCTGTTCCAGGCCGCAGAGACTCTGTTGTCCTGGGGCCATAAGAGCTCAGCTGTTCTGATGCTGCCAGGGCTCCGCTATCCTGGGGGCTGCCCTGGGGCACCCGGACTCTGCTGCCTTGAGTCAGGGCTCTCAGGTCCAGGGGCTCTCTGGTCCAGCAACATTCATAGACCAACAGAAGGTCTAATTCATGTGGAAGCTGGGAGGACACATCTATGCATGAACGTGATTCTACTGCTATAGAGTCGAGGACCAGAGAGGTTCAGCCTGTAGTGTGGCAATGCACGTCCTTTCCTCCATTTTAGGAAAGATTCTAAGCATGTTTAATTACGTGAACAAATTAACATGATGAACTCTGATCACCTAAAGGGGCCTTTTTGATTATCAAGAGTGGGGGGTTTTTTTTGATCTTTTAAGAACAAAACATTTACAATTAGCAAAATTATTTTTGCAGCCAGCAAAGCTTAGTTTCTAACAACATTAAGCACTTCACAGCCACATAATCTAGGTTTGCAGTCCCCTATTCCTGTTGTCTGACTTTGCTCTCTTCTACCTCTACTTTCACCCTTTTCCTCATCTAAAATTCATTTACAATTTTAAATCTGGCTCTTCAATAATCTGTTTCAGCTTTGGCTGAAAACTTTTGCTTCCTTAAGCTGGTTCCAAGGAAGCTCCTACTGCAGCCAATCACCTGACTGACTGCTTTCTGATTAAATGTGAGCAGGAGTACATTTTTAAAGCTTTGCATGGGATTTAGCAGCAACTCTCTTATGGGCAGTAAACAAGGTAAAATTCCCAAACGCCCTGAAAAATCCAACGGACGGTCTAATCCATGTGGAAAATGGGAGGACACATCTATGCATGAATGTGATTCTACTGCTATAACACATTATCCATTCACATTTATGCATGATTGTTACAGTAAACAAATTATGTTTGCTTAGAGGTCAGTTTCACCAGACACAAGTGTTTTCTTAAACTCCTGATAAGACCCTGCTATAGGAAGTACTTATCACTTATGTATTTCTAAAGAAGTAAATAGTTCAACTGCTGACTTAAGCACATTCTTAAATACTTGCTGAATCAGATCTCAAACTTTGCTTAGTCTCTTAGGGTACATCTAGACTACAGGCTTTTGTCGACAGAGGCTTTGTCGACTAACGACAAAGCTTCTATTGACAAAGAGCATCTAGACTACATCCAGTTCTGTCCACAAAGCAAGCCATTTTGTCAACATGAGAGTGTAGATGCAAAGGACAGTGTAGATGCAATAACGCCTTCTGTCAACAGAACTCTGTCTACAAAAGGCGTTATTCCTCACAGAATGAGGTTTACCACTGTTGACAAAACTGCCAAGTTCTGTCGACGTTATGTCTGCAGAACTCGGCAGTAGTGTAGACGCAGGTATAGTTTTGTCAACAAAAGTCCACTTTTGTCGACAAAACCCTATAGTCTAGACACACCCTTAGAGTAAGGATCTAATCTTGTTGCAGAAAAGGCATCACTTTCCACTGATGCATTTTTAAAAACCTGCTACTCAGTCTATCAGAAAATTAGGGGATGGAATTCCCTTACTCGGAGACTGTCAACACTGGCCATGTATAGCCTTCCAATAGAAAATACTCTAAGTCAGATCTCAGCCTATTTTAGAAATCATCAAGTAGCTTCTTGCTGCCATATAAGGCAATTTTGTTGTAATTGTTTTAAAATGGTGTTCTTCAAGAAAGTGATATAAACATTATAGTGTTCTTCCTATTCATTCCTCCAACCAGGTTTGGAAATACTAGCAAATCTCAGGAACAGCAGTCCTACATCCCATCATAGTTTCTTGCTTGAATAGTTTTGGCAGAGTGAGAAAGCACGATGTGTGACCTTTATGCAGCTTTCCTACTGTGGATAATTTCTGCTGAATAGGGCAGAAAGTAATCAGGATACAAAACTGTACAGCATAGGTATCTGATCTCATTTCATCATTATGGTACAAGTAGCGAATCGTATGAAGATTACTCTTTGATTTTAATTTAAATGGATTTTACTGGTAAATTGGATTTTGTTATGCTTCATAAGAATATATTTCATGAAGCAAGCTGAATTGCCTACCTTTACAAATTGATATGGATCAGAGGAGAAACTTCATTTCATGCAACCTTTGAAATATCCATACAGAAATGTAAAATTTACTCTTGCAAGTCATCTGTGGTTCTAATGCATTAAGAATTATTTTTATCAAAGCAGATGCAAAAAGCTTGCTATTTAGGTATTTTTCCTTTTCAAGTCACTCTCCTTTCATCTCCCAAATCAAATATATTAAATGTATAATATATATTAAACTTTTAGACTCCTTTAAAACTGCCACTTATCTTTTTACATGTGCCTGGACTGCCTGTTTTATCTGTCTTATGCTTTAATCAATTTGATCTTTTTAACAAATTTGTTAAGCAACCCTCCATTCAGTGACATACTAAACATAAGTTTTGAAAGGAAGTAATAGTGCTATTTCTCCGGATACGTAAATAAACCCTAGTATATTTCCCTCAGTGCTTTTAATAGTAGATTCTCCACAAATATTTTTACAGCAACACTTCACCAAGGCTACATCTAGATACCATATCTTTTGTGTTGGTGTGTAGGGCATGTGTAGTTACACACTGCAGTGTGTAGCTAATCATATCAATGAAAGGCACTAGTGAGCTGGGAGGAGAAAGGGGGAAGGCAGCATGGAAAGGCTCAGCATCAGGGACCTGCTGATGACTTTCCTTACTACTTCCTCCCATCTTTCCTTGCAGCAGGAAAGTTTCTAGCAACAGGAAGGCAGTGGGACACTACTACAGTGCTAAAAATAACAATGTATATGGGAATGTACTGATCTGGGCAATTAAAGAGCCCAGTAATATACATATCCAGATATACAACACCAGGGTTCAGGAATGTCTTTCCTTTACTCAGTTAAACAGTGCTTCACTGTCTACATGGCTATTTATACCCATTCTTACTATGTACGTAGCACAGGGGTGGGCAATAATTTCGGATGGAGAGCTACTCCCAGATTCTGGCATGGTCTGGGATGGAGGTTGGATGCAGAAGGGAGCTTGGGTTAGGGAACTGAAGTGCATGAGAAGGTGTGGGGTCTGAGTTTGGGTGAAGGAGGGGATTGTGATCTGCGGCAGGGAATTGGAGTGCAGGGTCTGGGAGGGGATATAGGTGCAGGAGAGGATTCTGGCCTGGGGAAGTGGCGTAGGAGTGGGTACAGGCTAGGAGGGAACTGTGGCCTAGGGGATGGGAGGTGCAGAGGGTTGGATAGTTATCTGAGACAGGAGGGGTAAGATGCTAGAGACAGGATCTGGTCAGGAGGCACTTATCCAGGTGGCTCCCAGCCAGTAGCCCAGCAGGACCCTAAAGCAGCCTCCCTGCCTAACAGCAGCTTCAGATCACTCAAAGTGGCTGGTTGCTCATGTGGCTCTCTGTTCCAGGTGCGAGGGGAGGGAGGTTCTACATGCTGCCCATGACTCTAGTATAATCTCTCAGCTCTTATTGACTAGTTTACAGACAAAAAGAACTGTGAGATTGTACTGGAGGTGGGGGCAGCATACAAAGCCTCCTCCTCCTCCTGTTGCACAGAGCAGAGAGCCATACGGAGCAGCCAGCTGTTTCATAGAATCATAGAACACTAGAACTGGAAGGGACCTCGAGAGGTCATCAAATCCAATCCGCTGCCCTCATGGCAGGACCAAGCACTGTCTAGACCATCCCTGATAGATGTCTATCTAACCTGCTCTTAAATATCTCCCAAGATGGAGATTCCACAACCTCCCTAGGAAATTTATTCCAGTGTTTAATAACCACCCTGACAGGTAGGAATTTTTTCTAATGTCCAACCTAAACCTCCCTTGCTGCAGTTTAATCCCATTAAAGGGGTATGGGGCTGTTCTGTTCCTCAGGATGCCAGCTGGGCAGCTTGATGAGCTGGATACAGCCCATGGGCTGCATCTTGCCTGCCTCAATGTAGTCTATGTACTCTACATGTCAGCAAAATAATCATAATTGTCACAACCAAGTTAGCACAATATTTAAGCATATGCTTAAGGAACAGGGACTTAAACATGTGGGTAAGAGCATGGCTGAAGAGATGAATTTAAGTGCTTGCTTATAGCTAATTTTTTGCAAATATAGAATGTTGTATGTAATGTTAAAAAATAACTTTAAAAGGTCAAAATGTATGGAGAAATGCAGGTGTTTGTTAAGAAAGTACCACACAAAGCTTTAAGTCTGGTTTTCACTAATTTTCCTTGCATGAAGATTTGTGTGTAGTTTAAGAAATGAACTTATCTCTTATACTCTGTTTCCATTTAGTCATTGTCAATATATTAATATTATATTAATGGAATCATATGCAAGTCATTCAATGGCAAAAGCATTACCACTCAATTCACATATATGTTAATCTAAGATTATATATTCTAATGGATAAAATGTTCAAAGCCTGGAGTTCTAATATTGGGAAAATGTAATTTCATTTTCTTTATAACTTGTAGCTATCACTCTGATATAAAGTCATTATTATTTCTAACCAAAAAGGGAGTAAATATTTAAGATGGTTAAAACAATTAATGAAAAGAAAAAAGAACATTTCAATATTGAACATCTTAATAATGGTTGGGTTAGAAATGGATTTGCATTTCAAATAGTCAGAAATTAGTAATAAGTGCCATGCAGACAGAAGGGTCATTGATCCGTTATTGAAGAAACAACTCTGTAGCTAGTGCTAACTTGGGGCATGATCCTGATCTTATTGATCTTTGCCTGATTTTTGCCACAGACTTCTGTCATCAGTTTCAGACTAGAGTTTCTTTTTATCTCTGATCTAGGTTTTACGAAGATGGGAGAATTGAATTGTGGAGAGCTAGGGTACGTCTAAACTACCTTCTTCTTCCGAAAGAGGAATGTAAATGAGCCTGATCGAAAATGCAAATGAAGCACAGATTTACAAATCTCTCACTTCCTTTGCATAATCGCATGCGAGGGTTTTCAAAAAAGAAACCGCAGTCTAGACAGGGTTCTTTCAAAAAAACACCCTTTTTCGAAAGAACCTATACTCCTGAAAAAACAGGTTCTTTCAAAAAATGTTTTTTTTTTCCTGAAAGACTCATGTCTAGACTGCGGTTTCTTTTTCAAAAAACCCTTTTTCAAAAAAGCACTTGCATGCGATTATGCAAATGAAGCGTGAGATTTGTAAATCCGTGCTTCTTTTGCATTTCTGATTGGGCTCATTTACGTTCCTCTTTTGGAAAAGGAATATAGTTTAGACAGTGTTGGGGTAAACATACTGTAATAGTATTTTGTTTCTTTTTACCACTGACTGTTTTCTAACATAGCTATTGTTACTGGGTATTACAGCTTTATAGGGACAAAATGTTCTATTTCTAAGTTTTCCTCTCCCTCAATATCTAAAATATGTTTTAAAAAATTAACAGAGAGTCCGATGAGCTTAAATTGAATTAATGCTCATTCAGACATAGTGTATCTTATTTATTAATGTTGACCCCTTAGAATGTTTACAGAAGAAATGTGATGCAGATGAAAGATATAAATAGAATATTCACCATTTTAAAAAAATTATTACTTCTATTTCCAAGCTGATTGAATTACAGATAATATTTGTCCATTTTGAAGAAACAAAATGGAAAATACATGTTTCTTTCTGAGACCACACAGTGCTATGTTTGTGGTCAACAAAAATATTTTGAGCAATGTTGCTTAGCAACCATCATGAGGGGAAAATTATATTCCTGTAACACAGTTTATAGCATATAAGCTTTATGATAGCTATAAAATAAACTGAGCTACAGTGTTGCTGCTGCAAAAGAAGACTATCACTAAGGAACACTTTCCTACCTATTTAATTAATGCTGTGAGTGTTGATTGAACTTTTTGTAGAAAAGAAGCATGCCAGTATCTGCAAAAAGAGTAAGTAGCTTGGCAGATATACTCATATGTAAACAGTCATTTAATTACACATTAGAAATATAGGCTGAAGTCATTTGTCAAGCCTAGTGGTTAAAGCAGGCATTAGTAGCCAAGATTCAGAGGCCAGAATAAAAACTGGAGTCAGAGACAAGGGTCAGAACATGGTTACTTGGAGTGAGACAAGGCATGGAAAAGTCTGGGGCTGTGGTAGGAGTAAGGCTTGGAGCAAGCAGATGTAGAAGTTGTTATAACCAAGACAAATCCTTTGCACAGCCACTGAAGATGACTTCTGTTACAAAGTGAATCACATTCACTGTACTCTCTCATGGAGACTTAATATCTATAACTTCCTAGGGTGTGTCTAGACTACAGGGTTTTGTGGACAAAGGGGACTTTTGTTGACAAAACTATACCTGTGTCTACACTACTGCCGAGTTCTGTCGACAGTAAGTCGACAGAACGCGGCAGTTTTGTCGACGGCAGTAATCCTCATTCAATGAGGAATAACGCCTTTTGTCAACAGAGTTCTGTTGACAAAAGGTGCTATTGCATCTGCACTGTGCTTTTTCAAAAGAAAGCATCTAGACTCTCTGTCGAAAAAGCGGCTTGCTTTGTCGACAGTACTGGCTGTAGTGTGGACGCTCTTTGTCGACAGAGTCTTTGTCAACACTATCTGTTGACAAAGCCTCTTTTGACAAAAGCCTGTAGTCTAGACATACCCTTAAAGTATAAAATATAAAATAATTTGAATTGAAAGTGAATGTAAATTTATTCATGTTTGTACTAATATATAAAAGTCAAGAGTAGATATTTTCTTGTGTGAAAGTTTAATGTTGGTTGCATCTCAAAATATGGTATTTTTCTATTCATTTGTATTATTATCTATATCTATATCTACATCTATATCTATTTATCCAGAAAGATATACAGAAAAGCAAACTATACAGAAACTTCTGATAATATATTGGCAACCGAAGCTTAGCTACGCTTAACATATTATATGTAAATGGCTAAATAAATAAAAACATGATGTATATTACACAGTTTACAAAGAAACAACATTTGTTTATAAATATCCCACTGAAAAATCCAGTGAAAGAAAACTTAAGTTAAATTTAAACTAAATGTAAAGGATGGGAACAGAGATAAGGATGGAAAGAAGTGGTAGCAGGCAAAGAAGCATGAATTTAAAATGAAGCTAATTCAGATACTTGCAGAAATGCATCCCATCTCTCTGAGAATTTGCATGTGGCTTTCTATTAAGGCCTACACTTGCAGCCTAATTCGAACTAGGGCTGCAAATTTGGAATTAGGCATTTGGAATTGAAAATCAAGACTGGGATTTAAATATCCCACGCTTGATTTGCATCTTCTCGGACGGGCGCCCTTTTTGAAATTTACAAGCCTGAAGTAACTGCCCGTGTCTACACGCGGCAGTGAAACGGGCGTTTGAAATAAAACCCTAGTTCGAACTACCCGTTATTCCTCCTACAATGAGATTTAACAGGTAGTTCAAACTAGGGCTTTATTTCGAATGCCCGTTTCACTGCCGCATGTAAACACGGGCAGTTACTTCAGGCTTGTAAATTTCAAAAATGGCGCCCGGCCGGGAAGATGCAAATCAAGCACAAGATATTTAAATCCCAGGCTTGATTTGCAATTCTGAATGCCTGCATTTGCAGCCCTAGTTCGAATTAGGCTGCAAGTGTAGACATACCCTTAGAGTGTATAGTTCTTTCCATGATGGACAAGTTAATGGTCTCTGTGTTTGAGACCACACTTGTTTGTCTTGATTTGGAGTTCCACTTTTATAGTGTTAATCCTTTAGCAATCCGTATTGCTCTGCTGAGACCAAGTTTTTCAAATTTATTGAATTTCCAATTAACATTTAATAAGTTTACAATTACACATTTAACCTGTAACACCACCTTAGACAGAAATCTACTGGCTTCTATTCTTACCTACATGCCTCTAACTTTCATCCAGCACACTTCACACAGAGAAGCCCTAAGATACAACCATATCTGCTCCAATTCCTCAGACAGAGACAAATACCTACATGATGTTTATCAGACATTCTTAAAATTAAAATACCCACCTGAGGAAGTGAAGAAACATATTGACAGAGCCAGTTGAGTACCCAGAAGTCATCTAGTACAGGACAGGTCCCACATGGAAAATGTTATCACCTGCAGCCTACAGCTAAAACACCTCCAACTCATTACTGACAGTCTACAACCTATCCTGAAACTGATCCCTCACTCTCACAGACCTTGGGAGTTAGGCCAGTCCTCCCCTGCAAACAGATCCCCAACCTAAAGGAAATACCCACGAGAATCCACACACCATACCACCGAAAGAGTAACTCAAGAATCTATTCCTGCAACAAACCTCATTGCCAAATCGGTCCACATATCTACACAGGACCTAACCACATAAGCCTTACCATCAGGGGCTCATTCATTTGCACATGTATTAATGTGATATATGCCATCAATGCTCCCCTGTCACATATACTGGCCAAACCAGACAGTCTGTGCCAAAGGATAAATGGACACTAATCAGACATCAAGAAAGGAAACATACAAAAACTAGGAGTATACCTTAACCTACCTGGACACTCAGTGATGGATGTAAAAGAAGCCATACTGCCATCCCTGGGGGAGTTCACCATAGAGAAGTTGCTTAGGAATTCTTGACTCCTCCATTCAAATGATGTGCTCTGTCCAATGAAACTGGGCTTTCAGAATCATGGCTTCAATGCTTGTAGTTCCTGCTCTGTCAAGGACTTCCAAGTTCGTGACTCTGTTCTGCCATAGAATGTGCAGTAATGACCTCAGGCTGAGTGTGTGGACGTGCTCCAGTAGTTTCACATATTTTCTGTACAAGGTCCAGGCTTCACATCCATACAGGAGGCTGGTCAAGACTACAGTCTTGTACACTTTCAGTTTAGTAGACTGTCGATTATTGTGCTGATTCAACACTCATGCTCTCAGACGTCCTAGTGCCTGATTGGCTTTGCAGATCCTGGCATTGATTTCTTTGTCGAGGGAGCCATCAATGGCTATCACACTGCTGAGGTACTTAAACTCATCCACTGTTTTTAACACTGTTCCTTCAATAGAAATTGAATGGGGGAGAGCAGCAGATCGTGGAGCAGGCTGAAACAGTACCTCGGTCTTTCCTAGCCTGATGGTCAAACCAAAGAGGTGAGTGGCTTCAGCAAACTTGTTGACGATAAGTTGGATAAGTGCACAGTCATCAGCAAAAAGGGCTTCAAGAATGAGCCTCTCAAGCGTCTGTGTTCTAGCATTCCTAAAGTGACCCATCAAGCCTGTATTTTATGTAGACTCCATGGTCCAGGTCCGTGACAACATGGCCAAGGACGCACGTAAAAAAGAGGTTGAATAGCACTGGGGGCACACACCCTTGCTTCACGCCATTGGATATCTCAGATGGATCTGAAAACTCGCCATTTGAAAAAATGAAGCCAATCATGCCATCATGGGAACAGGTGTATGAGGTTGACAAATCTTCTTGGCAGCAGAATTTTAACAGGATAATCCATGGGGCTTTTCTGTTGACGGTGTCAAACGCCTTGGTCAGGTCTAGAAAGACAATGTATAGATCCAAGTTCTGCTCTATGCACTTTTCCTGGATCTGACAACCAGCAAAGATCATGTCAATGGTGATGCAGCCTGGACAGAAAGCACACTGGACCTTCACTTGGTAAGTAACTATCTTGTAACTTGGAGCTAGCTAGCTAGCTAGCTATCTAGCTAGATAGATAGATCGATCCCTGCCTCTGTAATTTTACTCCAATGCATCTGATGAAGTGGGTTTTACCCATGAAAGTTTATGCCCAAATAACTCTGTTAGTCTTTAAGGTTTCATAGAACTCCTCATTGTTTTTACAATTTTAATTGATAGGGAATAATACTTCAGCAATTAAGTTCTTCCCAAAATATGTCAGGGTGGAAGCATTCTCAGAGCATATGAGTCAAATTAGCATCTGCTGAATCACAAAGCCTACATTTGTCTGACTTAACAGGACCTATTGGAGTTGTGGTACAATGCATTAGCTATGTGTTTTTCTGCTGGATTAATCTTAAACAGATATTTAAGGAACAGTTCTGAGTACTGGCCAAAATCTGTTTAGCAGAGAATGATTGGCCTAGTTCTTCCTTTCATTTCTCTTTTAGTTCAAATTTGCTGGCCACGTTTGCATATAATGTTGTCATAAATCCTGGCAATCTCGGTAATATTTGAAGAAATGAAAACACTTCAATAGATGGGATACCACAGGCATGGAGGCAAAACAAATGAGTAATGACATGCTTGAACTAGAAATATATCAATTCCTCTTTAGTTTCTACACTGAACCTTTCTTTTAATATTGTAAAAAAGTGAGGAATAAACTGACTCAAGGTCAAACTCTCTTTCCTAATCCAGCTGGGCCAAATGATGGGTTTGCAAGATATACAGACTTTTTGGTTATTGCCAATACAGACCCTGGTAAGTTGAAAGTGACTTTTAAATTCAGTGAGCTTTATATTCAAAGTATTTCTAGTTACAACTGAAGATAGTAATTGTTCTTTAGGAAATCAATAATAATCCAAGTGCATGTCATTGGAAATGGGGGAATTTCTGTTTCCAGGTGGAGCAAATCTGGGGCTCCACAGCATGAAGGAATGAGCCACTGAACTGCATGACTAAGAATTATTACCTGATGGTACAGTTTAAAGTTGGGAAATCTAAAAGCACCTGTTGTGCTAGGGAGCAATAATCTACAAGAAGAATTGATGTTTGTTACCAGCACACCACAAGAAAGACCTGAACATATTGTTCATTTTGGTAAATTAAAATGGAAGCAAATGGATAGGAAGTGAATTCAGAATGAAAAGGATCCTGGGAAGGGCATTTATTTTAATTGCTTGATTTCTCTAAAAGGGAGAGAGGCAATGTCTGCCATCTATTTAAATAATTTGCTTACTCTATAATTATTAGAGCTACGTTAAACTTGATTAGGTTTTTAATTTCCTTAGGGAATAGAATGCCAAGATATCTGAGGAGTGACAATTGCCATCGCAATATCCCCATAGCTGAGCCAGTTGCAACCAAATCCAGTGAGCTCTTCTTTGCTTCTGTTTTATCCCAATTTATCTTGTAGCCAGAGAATTTTCCAAAAATCTTCCTTTGTTTCTAGAATAATTTGGAATAGACTGGTCTGAATTGTTAATAGATTGAAGGATGTCATTTGTATATAGATGGATTGTTTCCCCATAGACACTATATTGATTAAATATCTTGGCATTCCCAAATTAGTATTACAAGATGTTCTAATGCTACATAGATTAGGAAGCTCAAGCAAGGGCCTCTCTATCTAGTGCCCTAAAACGGATCAAAGGTTGAGGGGAGATTGTGCTATTGTTAGTATGTGAGAATTGGGGTTTGACTGTAACAGTATTATCCATGAAATAAAGGAATGATTCCACAACCCAACTTTATGCAAGACAAAAATAAATATTTCCAGTTCACTTTGTCAATGGTTTCTCTTCATCAAGTGAAATGCTTACATAGAAATTTCTGGAATGTTGGTGGAATGCCATAAGGTTAATCAACTGACATGTGTTATCAGAACCACGCTTTTTAATAAATCCCATTTGCTTGAAGTGAACCATAGCATTCAATTCCTTTTTTAAAGCCTCTTTGCCAATATTTTTGAAAATCTTTTTGCATCAGTATTTAAACTGACTCTGTTAAAGAACAGAGTCTACAACAGCATTCCCTGTAATCTGGGTACTTGTGCAGCCCCTCAGGAGAAATCAGCCACCCAGCTGATTAACAGAGTACTCACACCTACGTTTTTTGTGTATATTGGTGGGGCACATGCACCGATACACATAACATTTATTCCACACATGGATGGAAAAAATCTGCACACAAGTGGAAAAGTTTGGAGGGAGCATTGGCTTACAGCAGTAGTGGGAAAATTCTGGTGCGTGGACCAGATTTGGTCAGCAGGGTTAGTTCCTGAAAGGCTGCTGCTGCTTTGTTTACCTGCACCTCCACAGGTATTGGAGGATTGCCACTCTTGATGGCCAAGAATCACCATTCTCAGCCAATGTGAGAAGCAAGAAGTGACACCCCAGTTCACGACACTTTCTGATATTCACATTGGCTGAAAATGGTGATTCGCAGCCAACCAGAGCTACAAACTACTGATAGCTGTAGAGGTGAAAATAAACATTAGAGAGGCAGCCTGCCAGGGACCAACCCTGGAGCCTGCTGTTTTGTTTCTGTCCAACCCTGGTCTATAGCTATAATATTTTCCCCCTTCCTTATCCAATGTAAGTAGCACAGTGATTAGGGAATTTATTCATAGTAGGAGCTAATGTACCTTTCTGTAAGGTATCTTCATAAATGTGTAACAGCTTAGGAGGCAGAATTTATTTGAGAGTTTAATAGAATCAGTAGGCCGTCAGGACCATTGGTCTTGACCACACTAATTTTCTCCATGACCCACTGCTCTTCTGAGATTTGTGAAGGTTAAGAATTTTAATAAAATTATTCCATTCTTCTGAGGCAGGTAATGAATAATTACTGAAAGAGCCTACTAGAATGTCAAATATTGATCACTGATCTGTTTTTGAAAGTATTAATCATCCCTTGTTCAGATCTGAGTGATGATACTCAGAACTTTTGATCTGTCACTTTTAAATCTGTATGCAAGAATTTTCTCTGTGCTCCTCGCTACTGACCAGTATGTTTGCTTGAGTCTACATAGAGTATAAACTTGTGGTGAAGTCAATATAAATACTTAACGCTGAAGACTGATTAATTCTTTTAGATTTGTTTGGATGGGCTAGTTTGTGGATTTTAAGTTCATAGCTTGGCTAATCTTTTTTCTATCCACTCAATAACAACTGAGCCTGCTCCTAAGAAAAATTGTTAGTATATTTTGTAAGGTGGATTGGGATCTGTCTAGTGTCATTTGTTCTAAAAGAAAAAACTTATTTTAGTGACATAGGTCTGAAAATCTTTCAAAGGAGAGGAGGTCATTTCCAAAATGTAGTATCATTAGTGCTTGAGCTGTAATCATGATAGATTTGATTTCCCTACAGTATCAAGGACTGAGTCTATCAGATTTGCAGAAATCTATTCATGAATATGTGGAATAGAAAGTATTGTGGCAGGGAAAGTAAAATCCTTCATTGAAGGGTTCTGCAACTCCCATACAGCTGTAATCTTAATTCTTCCACATAATCTTTTATGTTTCTAGCATGTGATTTTTGTATGCTGGGGCCACAGTAATGTGACTAAAAAAGGTCCAACATCTGATTATTGATTTAATAGGATATTAATAAATTTTGAAGGGGTGTCAGGGGGTACACCCCTAACAGGGATTGCAGCCCCCTTCTACGGGCCCAGGTCTCAGTCCGGACCCTTCTCTCAGGGCATTTACCGTACCCAAAGTCCCAAAAGTCTAGGTCCCTCTCTCAGGGCAAATATGGTATTCCCCAAATTAACAGCAAGTCCAGGCCCCTCTATCAGGGCATATCGTACCTGCGGCCTAGCTCTGGAAAAAGCCTCTTTTGGCCAGCATGTTTGCCCCGGTTGCGGAAAGAGGTGGTAGGGGGACCCAGACCCTCCCTCTCCACCGGGTCCCAGCCCAGGGCCCTGAAGGCAGGGGTTCTTGCTCCTGCCTGCTCGGTGGGGAATCCAGCCAATACACACCAAGCAGAGTTTGCAAGTCCTTGCCCTGGGCTGCTTCCTACCACTCTGGCTCGGGCTTCAGCTACCACAGGAACACCAGGGCTGCAGCCTGAGCCCTCCTACTCTCAGGCTGCCTCCCCCTTTGCTGTGCTCCCTCAGCCTTTATATACTGGCTCTGCTGGGAGCATGCCCGGCGGGGCCCTCTCAGCCAGCTGGGCCTGGGCTACTCCCAGCCCTGCAGTGCTGGGCCTGCTCGCCCCGTCACAGGGGGGAATTAAAAACATAGGTCGTCTTTCCACATTTAATAATTAGAGTAAATATGGAGTGACAGATATTAGTTTTCACCAACAAAAATCTACCTTCCTACTCTTTACATCTAAAATTTATAATTTGACTGTTTTGTGAAACAATATTGCTACACATTGACCTGCAGAGGAGAAATATTTAAACATCTGTTTCTACCTATTCTTCTCCTAAATTTCTCTGCCTTCAAGTCATTAACATATGTTTCCTATAGAAAGGTAAAATCTGTTTTCAATTATTTTAGATGAGTGATAATTATTTTTGTCTGCTGATTCACCCCACTGATTTTCCAGGACAAAAGTTAATACAACTTGCCATAAGGAATGTTTAGATCAAATAGGTGCCATTGCTTGGGCTATTGTTAGATCGAGACCTACAAGTGGTATATCTGAGTCCCCCATCATTGTCCCTGGGGCTTATGTAGGGAGATGAGAGAGGTTAAGGCAAACTAAGGCTTTGTTTATACTAAGAAGTTTAAAATGCAGCCTCAGCAGTGCTTTAAATGGAAAGTGTGGCCACAGCATAAGTTTTGGGAGAGAGCTCTCCCAGTGCTCTATGTATACTACCTCCATGAGGGAAGTAAGATAACGGCTCTGAGAGTCTGGTTCACACTGGTGCTTTACAGCGTTGTAACTTGCTGTACTGGAGGGAGAGGGGTGTTTTTCCCCCACGATGAGCCAGAAAGTTACAATATTGTAAAATGTCAGCGTAGACTTAGCCTTGGAAAGGTGAAAGATAGGTCTTGTGTGGGAGCAAGATGGAAAAGCTGAGAAAAAGAACTGAAGTGGTCAAAATTGACCAAGGATCACTTTAAAATACATAATGATTATCCAAATGTAAATAGGACCTAATTTCCGGAGATTTATAAGGAGATGGCAGCATTGCTCACCAACTCCCATACACCAATTTTGGGTATGACTGGATTCATTCTAAGTTTATAAAGAAAAAATAGCCTAATATTGGGGCAGATATGGTTTCCATGCTACAACAAACAGGGGGAAGAAAACTAATGTCTAAATTTAGAGAGTTTGTGTCTGTCTATCTGTACATCCATTCAACTGTGAGTTTGTTTGTGCAGGAACTCCTCTTAAATGGTAAGAGCTAGGACCACCAAATTTGGTATGCAGATTACTCTAATCATAACTTAAAGCAAGGTCAGGGTTTATTTGTGTCAGAGTAATGGGATGTGCACGGAATGTGCCACATAGTCCCTACCACCTCAGGAAAAAGCCGGTGGATGGGCCATGGGCCTCCCCTCATTGGGCCAGCCCCATAAAGAAGCCATTGAGCTGCTTGTGCAAATCTCCCCAACCCTGGGCTGGCCAGGTAAATCTTCTATTGGGATATATAAAAAAGGTAAACATAAAGTTTAAATAACCTTATTCTAACATAAATGGGCCATTTGCACATAAAGATTCATTGTCAGAACAATTCTGTACTGAAATGTGCACTCTAGAATCTCATCCACATTTGATGATGGTGTGAATGCCATTCCCTAATAGTTACATCAGCAATGTCAATCAGCATAACAGTTATTCAACAAATTTAATAAAAAGAAAAACTATTTATTATTATTATTGAAAAAATGGATAGTATTACGCTAACACATACTCGGTAATTTGATGAACCGTAGCCATCAATAATAATTATCTTAGGATTTTAGGAGATCAGATTTCCTTATAATTGGGGAATTGAAAAGTGTCATCATTTAACTGAATTCTTTATTACATTTTTTAGATCTGGTATTTCCTATTACATTACATTAGGACATTACAATACATTAGGACAAATGGATTGAATATTACCAGTTTTATTATGAACACAGAATCTAGTAAATTAGATGGGATTGAAACAAAGTAAAATCATTAAGAGGAGAATAGGAAGATTAAAAATAATAAAAAAATGCAGAGGAGGAGGAAAAAGGCTGGAAAAGGTTTCGGGGGGATACGGCCTCTGATAGAAAATAAAATCAAACTCCTCCATCAAGCTTTGCTGCCACAGAGGTTTAAAGAGTTCCCAGGGCTGGAGAAGCAATTTGCTTGGTGTCAGCAGCTCAGAAATGGATGTGCTTCCAGTGAACCATCATGGGTAGGGTGAGGTAGATGTTCATGGTGCATTGGAATCATGGAAGCTAGGGGTGAGATGCAGGCAAAGTCAGGGTGTCAATATTGCAGTTCTCCTACCTGCAAACATAAACAGCCAGAGCCCAGAGCTGTTTCCTGAACCCAGATGGAGAATCAGGAGTTTCAAAATTCAAACTGCAGTGACCAAGCTGGTTGCCATTCTTAGGCAAAAAAATCCCAAAACAAAACAAAACAAATAAAAAAAAAACCCTTCAAAAACAGACTGAAAGGCAAAACTGCTTCATATGCAAATTTGACACCAGAAGAGGTCTAAATAGAGATATGGAATGGCTCTCTCATTACAATAAGTAATTTCCCTTTCAGGTACTCTCAACTTCCCCTCACTGTTTGTAATGAGCCATATCCTCTCTGTTTTAATTAGCATTAATGTTACACTCCCATTTTTGTATCCCTTCCTTTCTTTCTCTTCTAGCAGCTGAAGAAGTGAGTTGCACCTCATGAAAGCTTATGCCCTAATAAATGTGTTAGTCTTTAAAGTGACACTGGACTCCATGTTGTTTGAGCTGGTAAGTAGTTTTAATTCATCCTGTCTGTATCTTGTGAGGGGCCCTTTCCTGTAGCAAAATCAGATAACTTTCTGCTTTTTCTGCTGCCACAGAACTAAGTTTCTTACTGTCTTTTTTTAACTGAATTTAGCAGAAAAGGAAATCAGGTTATCCCATCCAAATCCATTGGCTGGTGCTCTTGATCACCTGAAGTCAGCTTTCTTCTCTGTCATATCTTTGGTGTAATCTAGAAAAATCACCAGCCTGCATGTTTTCCACATTAGATTTTTAAATTCATAAGTTTTTTAAAGAATGGGTTCCTTAGTATTTTATTTTTAAAATCTTACATTTGTCTGGCTCTTTGGATATGGAGGGAATTGGTGCACAGGAGCAGTGGTACATTCTGATCAATGAAAAGAAACAAAAATGCCTACAGACTTGTGGATAAAAATTCCTCAGGTTTCTCTTTTTCCATCTTCTTTGGAAACCCTACAATTCTCAGATTCTTTCTCCTTGATCTTCCCTCAAGACCACTTGCTTTCTCCCACAGTGTTTTCACAGGTCTTTCCCCCTGCTTTACAGTTGCACTCACAGTACTCATTCTGTCTTCTATCAAGAAGATTCTGTTATTTGCCTCAACTAGTTTTGATGTTGTCTAGCAAGTTAGCTTGAAGTAATATTTTATCTCAATTATATCTTCAAATAGTCTTCTAAGATACTCTGTTCACTTGAGATTTGTTTTAGCCAGTCCATAATTGCATCTGGTCACAAAGGGAAAGCCTTTTCTTTATCAGCTGTCTTGGCTGCAAGAGAGCTGTCCAATGGTTCTTGCTTCTCAAGATTTTATAGAAAGTCTTCAAAATGACTTTCTACATTTATAATGGTGTTAAATTGAAAGAAAAGAGTGATAGAATAATATTTGGTGAAAATTAGATGGCAAAGCAGTTTAATTGGGATGATGCAGATTTTAGAAGGCAGGGAAGGGACCTGTAAATCTATGCATCCTTCACATCTCCTGGAAGTCAGAGCAGCCAAGTATTTAATGAGTATCTTCAGGGCATCATCTTATCTAATTCACAGGTATAAAGATTTTTTGTTATGCAGCTGGAGAACCCATTAATTGGAGTTTTAAATTAATACAAAAATATTTGACTTCTCTTTTACCTATGACCAGGGAACTGTATGGATTTATTAAAACACCTTACGTCTCAAAACGTCATGTGTCTGCCCACTGTGGGATGGAAACAGAAATCCAGATCTAATTTTCAAAGTTCCAGATCTGTGATTAATACTGTTTGTTGGATATTCATTAAACAATTATTAATTCTTCAAGGCTTTCTTAGGTGGTTCTTATGGAGATGTGTCTCAACTTCAATGACACCTTCGAAGTGTAGGATTGCCACAAATCATTAATATTATTCCTATGGCATGGTGGAGTACCTGATAACAGAAGTAATGTTGTCAAGAGTGTAACCCATCTGCCAGCATGAGCTGGCAGCACCAAGGGCTGGGTTTAATATCTAGGGTTTAAATATAACATAGATCTGGCTTGAGACCCCACCCAGTAACCTGGGAAAATTATACATCACACCTCAGTGTTTCTGAGAGGTGATATGTCCCCACTTACAAGCACAGAGTCTGAGTGTAGAAAACAAATTTTAATGAAAGGAGGGAACTTGTCTGACATTAATTAGGGGAAATGCCATAAGCAAGATTCATAATTATAAAAATATGTGCAGGACACCCACCCCTGACTGTGTGGGTCAGTGTCTTCTGCCTCATGTTCCTGAGTCTACAAGTTCCTTTTTTATGCTGCCTTCTGCTCCTTCACCATATCCCACTCACAGTGGTTGTTCTTGGTCAGTGAGGATCCAGGGTCCAGTGATGCATCTGTGTGAGTTCATGTCCCACTTGGGGAAGAAGGTACCTTTCTTGCTTCAACATCTGAGCATTTGCCCTGCCAGCCTCTGTTTCTCTCCAATGGCTGCTCTGCCAGTTACTGTTCTGCTTCACTGGCCCCCCCATTAGCCACTGTTCCACTCTGCTGGCTGCCCCACCAGATTCTGACTCCAGCCTTCTGATGCCACCTGCCACTCTGCTGTGATCTCTACAGATCAGTCTCTTGCGCTTCCACCCAGTCCTTAGTGATTATCAGCTCTTAGTGGGGAGAATCTTAAGCAGGCTGGGCAGAAACACTGTCCCACCACAAGCAATTTCTGCCCTAATGAGCTCTAACAAAATAAGAGATTCATAGTGCAATCTTGTTAGAACTCTATCTTTGAACAGTGGGGATTCTTAGGCAGAGTCCATATCACCTGGCAGGGACACCTGTCCTCGCCCTCTCTTTCAAGGAGTTTGGCATTTGAGTACCTGGCTTAGTGAGTTCCTTTCAGCTGAAGGTTAGGTCCTCAATCAGGATAGGTTAAACACTGTTCTGCTGCCATTTACTCATGCAATAAAGACAACAACATTGATAACAACATGTCACTACCCTGAATGAAGTACTAAAGTGATTTGTAACCCAATACCAGTCAATACTGATCACTCTGAGAACCGCTATTTCTGCCTGCTGGATAACTAGGATACCTGCATTTCATGTAAATGCAGTTTGCTCCTCAAGCCTTGACCTCCTCAGCTAGCTGCCAGGGGAGAGTTCATTCAGGTCTTGCTTACAAGAGGAAGTTCTTGAAAAGAAATGTCTATTCCAACCTTCGTGGATCTGTGGAAAGTTTCAGCTCCTCAGGTAGTGAATCAAAGTGGATGACAGAGATCTGGGCAACTTAGCAAACTTTGTTTTAGGCTAAGTACTTGTCCAATTGCCAAAGTAAATATGAGAAAGATGACATCTTTCTGTTCTATTCTTGATGTGTCAAAAATATTGCAATTTGTCCTTCCTTTGAAGAATAACTTCCATGTCACAGAAAAGTCTATTACATATAAGTCTAATGGAAAGTAATGCAAGTCACTAAAATTTTAATGTAGTAAAACTAATAATTTATAATTAAATGGGAATTGGTTTCCTGAGAGCTTGATATTGCTGAATGGGGATAAGAAATGATTAACTCATTCCTAAGGAAGGTAGGCAATCTTAAATTGTAAAAAAAAAAAAAAAAATACTACTATTTTCTTATGTTTTTAATTCAACTAAATTAACTGAAAATTACTTTTAAATTAACATTTAATCTAAATTAATTATTTATTTTAAATAATAATAGATTTTACATTACAACAACTTTGACATTCCCTGCTTTCCCATGCATAGAAATGAGTTCTGCTTTAACACAATCCTACTTAGCATCATTACTCTGAGCTCTACAGTAAAATGGCAGTTTATATTGCAAGGCCATTAAGGTCTTGAGATAACAAAACGATCAGGGTAATTCCAAGAAAACATTTTAATGATCATTTTTTCATATGTAACATACCATTTATGCTGGAGTGAGAACTGAAGTACTCGTGTATCATTTAGTAAATATTGAAATGTGTAAGTTATTACAACTTGATAGATCATCCTCCCCCCAGAATGATGAATGAAGATGGAGCATCTATCATGCTACTCTTAGCTCTGTTGGCTGCTAGAAATACCTTCCACAATAAGGCATTGTTGTCTCATCTGCGGAATTTTGATGGTTGGGTTGGGCAATAAGCGACCCACAGGTCAGATACAGTTCACCAGGGTTAGCCACTGGTGGGGCACCAGATGCTTTATTTACCTGAACGTCTGAAGGTACAGCTGCACACAGCTTTCATTGGCCGAAGTTCACCGTTCTTCACCAATGGGAGCTGCAGGAAGAGTGTAGGCCAGGCCACCACTTCCTGCAACTCCAATTGGCCTGAAGCAGTGAATTGTGGGCAATGGGAGCTGTGAGCAGCCATACCTGCAGACTCACAGGAAAATAAAACATCTGGCACCTACTAGGGCCTAACTTTGGTGAACCTCATCTGGACCATCTTTGGGCTATAGTCTTCACTTAAGTAGCATTTTAAGGTGCTTTTATTCCTTGAGGGCATTGTTATGTAGATCTGAGTAAATAATTGATTCAGACATAGAATTTAAGGTCAGAAGGGAACTTCATAATCATCAAGTCTGACCTTCTGCACATCATGGACCACAGAATCTCACCCACCCACTTCTGAAATAGACTCCTAACCTCTGGCTGTGTTATTGAAGTCCTCAAGTTGTGATTTAAAGACTTCTGAGAATTTAGAAGTCAAACAATTTAAACTTCAGAAAATGTACAGTTTATAGTAGTTTAAACCTGCAAATGATATATGCCCCATGCTCATACAGCAGAGGAAGATGGACCTTCCATCTCCCCAAACCAGGGTGTTAGACAAGGTGGTCTGGGGGGGGGGGGGGGAGGGATTCCTTTCCAGCCCCAGATATGGTGATCAATTAGAATCTGAGCATATGGGCCAGGCTGATACCTGGGAAAGAATTCAGTCCCATCTCCAACAGCTGGGGATTTTTGCTACTGTCAGTCACAAAAATGTTGGTTCAAGCCCCAAACCAAAAAAAAAAATATTGTGTGCGGGAGAATAATTTAGCTGGAACCAAAACAAATGTTACCTTTGACTGAAATTGAAAAAAGGGGGGGGGGACAACATTGTGGGTTTAAAGAAAAGTTTTGTTCATTAAACTTTTTTTTTCCAATTTGGTTTGTATGAATTTGGATTCTTTTGGATGTGTTTCACCCTTTTTATTTTGGATTTTTAATTAGCTAAATTTCCAAATGAAGTGAGTTGTGCATTTCAATTCTAAAATGGCTGAAATGAACCATGTGAACTTTTTATAGTTTTTTTTCCTTTTCTTTTTTGGCAGAAACTATTAATCAAATTCAATCTACATTCACAATTTTTTTTATGCCCAAACTGATTTTTTTTGCAAATGTATTAGTTGCTGAAAACATGTTTGTCCAATTGTAGTGGAGTTCAATAGAGCCCCATCTTGTCACAACATTTTTCAGTTTATACATAAGGGTTCTGGGAGGGTTAGCAAAGAAAAAAAGGGCTACAGTGCTGTCAGCATGCTGACAAAGCCCTTGTCTAGGTCTTTACTTCATCCATACCCAGGTAGTGTCAAATGTCCCATCTTTTATCTGGGCATTAATTAAAGCCAGCTGAATGATGCCCAATCTGCTGTCAAAGGAGGGATAGCTCAGTGGTTTGAGCAATGGCCTGCTAAATTGAGAGTTATGAGCTCAATCCTTGAGGGACCATTTAAGGATCTGGGGCAAATATGTCAAAGATGGTACTTGGTCCTCTGGTAAAAGCAGGGGACTGGACTCAATGACCTTTAGGTCCTTTCCAGCTCTGTGAGATTGGTGTATATATCCTTAGTAGTAGTCTGGATAAGATTCAAGGAATGGGCTGGTAGATGGACAAAGCAACCATAAAGGAGGATTACAGATGTCTCTCTTAGTGAGGGGGCTATTTCTACACCGCAGGCTTCTTGCACAAGAACTGTTTTATGCAAGAGTTCTTGTGCAAAAGGTCTTCCACAAGAGTGTGTCCACTCTGCCATGTGCTTTTGTAGAAGAGATGTGCTTTTGCGCAAGAGCGTCCATGGCAGTGTGGATGCTCTCTTGTGCAAGAAAGCTCTGATAGCCATTTTAGCCATAGGGCTTTCTTGTGCAAGAAACCCCTGTCGCCTGTCTACACTGCCTTCTTATGAAAGAACTTTTGAGCAAGAGGGCTTATTCCTCATGGGGAAAGGAATAACTCTTGTGCAAGAAGCCCTGCTTTACTGTAAATTTACTTGCACAATAACGCACGTGCAGTGTAGACGCTCTGCAAGTTGCACAAAAAGACTGCAGTGTAGACATAGTCCCAGAGAACCTCAGTTTTGGAATAGACTCTCATTGCTTCATCTGATACAACTCAAATATGTTGAGCTAAACTGTTCCAATGAGAAGAAAATGTACCCTATATTTCTGGTATGACTGATTGTTTTGATTTTAGCAAAGGCACCAGAACAAAGACTTTTAACACTTGTTCATATTTATAATGTAAATAAGCAATCAATCATTGGAGTATTATATTAAAATTTTTACATTTAAAAATAAATATATTGGTCAAAAATACTGTAGGTGTGTTTGAATTCTGACTCTTCTGCTGTCTATTAGGATCCAGACTTTGCAACCTACACAGTCAAAGATTACAAATGATACATATTTTAAATATTGTAATGAAAACCTCTAACTGTAAACATAATTAGTTTATTTACTAGCGAGAAGCAGTTAGCATTTATTAACTGATCTACCTAATCTGAATTGCTTTCTTGTTCTATTTTTTCCTCCCTGACACAGTTTCTTGAGCAATTTTAAAATACAGAAAGTTTTTTTATTAAAAACAAACAAAAGAAAACATAATATAGTCCAGACACACAGAGCCTCCCACACCAACTGTCACAAATGCTACTGAGTGTAAAAAGCATGATGCTTGCTCATTCCTCTGTGGCAGATGTTGCTGTATCAAGTGCACTGTGGGCCTGCCAGCTGGCAAGAACATAATTTAATGAAAGGCTAAAATAGAGGCTTCCGAGCTGAGCTGCCTTAATCAGGGAAAGAGGAATTGAGGGTATATTTTGAGAACTACTGAACATTGAACCATATCAGCTGCAAAGCTTGTGGAGAAGACCTGAACTGATCTCTGTGGCCAAGTATTTCCAAAGTCAGTAGCACTTTTGGGTGCTTGGGGTTTTGGGTGCCCAAACTGAGGTGACTGAAAGAGGCTTAATTTTCAGGGCATGCTAAACTCTTTGAAATTCATGTCATTTTAATGTGTTTGAAGGTGGACACCCAAAAAGCAAAGTGTCACATCAGAAAATCTTAGCTCATCTTATCGGTCTTACTGTTCTCTTCTTTGTTAGAAAAGTCAAATTCCAGGAAGGGGTATATTTTGATCCTATAGAGAGGATGTGGTCTGTGTTCCAGATCAGGTCAGAATGTCATTTGTTTACTAGCTCTGGATGAAAAATGGTTGTAATTTTAGATATTGTATTTAAAATTCAATAACAATCTTTTGAATTTAAAAAAAAAACCACCATCACTAATCCAGACGAGCCCAGAGGTAAGGTCTGATTTAAGAAGAGCAATAAGTGAATGAGCAAGGTTCAGGTCACTCAAATTGGTTTTACTTGACTGAAAATGGAAACAATATCCTTCTGTTTAATGGACAGGATAGTAGTATGTGTAAAAGGTAACTGAATTGAACTATACTATTTATTTATGAAAAGAGGGAAGGATAAAAGAAATGGGCTACCCGAAAGCAGAATTAGAAGAAAAACTGCAACTCCCTTGCTGTTTTTTAGAAATAAGACATACAAAGGGAACCCTCTTCATCCTCCCACATATAAGTTAAATTTCAGAGCTCTCTTGTCGGTAGGGCAGAGTGGTTTACATTGACTGTAAATAACTCTTTCCCCCGGCAGTTCTACTTCTGCAATAAGGCTGCCAGAAGATACAGAGTAGAATCCATGAAATGTTTCATTGTGAATAATGTATTTTGGCAGGTGCTTGATCTTAAGTTTTAAAAGTAAAACTGAATCCAGGCTTCTACAGGGTTCAGGCATTTATCTTCTTAAAGGAGTTCCTTTGACAAAGTAGTACAAGACTGGGATGTCCTCCCTTTCTTTCTCATCTAAAGCATCCAGGGACTGCCTTAAACACTCCTGATGTACATATCACCTATACAAAAATCAAGACCAAGCCTCTACCTTTCACAATATATATTAAAACAGATAAGTTGAAGATACCAACCCCTGATGTTTCACCTCTCAATTAGTTAATTCATCCATGTCTGTACTTTCTTTTGCATAGCTACCACCGAAACTCAGAAGTGAGACTTTATTTCAATTAAGGTTTCAGTCTATGCAAGAGTGAAAGAGCGTATTGAAGTGAAAATACTGTGCTTGAAGAACATTTATTAACTGGAACTTCAAATCAAGGACAGAAGGAAAATAGCAGGAAGATACAAAGGTAGCAGGAGAAATGTGAAAGAGGGGAACTGGAAAGAAAGAAATAAGTGGAGGAAAATTGGTCAGATAAAAAGAACGAAGGAAAGATGCGGTGCAGAGGGAGAAATGGAAGTAAGGAAAAAATGTAGAATAAAGAGTAAAATGCAGAAAGAAGAACTGAAAAACAAGTGTGAAGCATAAAAGCAAGAGTTAAAATAAATTCAGAATATACAAAAGAAATATGATGGAAAATGTATCAATAATAGAATATATATTAGGTATATGCAGCTAACTAATTGTGGAAAATAACGGGTGCTTATGATTAAGGTTTCAGGCTTCCATGTATTATCTCTCTTGGGTGGAGACTTGTGTATCCTTCTGGAAAGGGGTTTTAAGGCTGCATAGCTCCTTTTCTTATCCCTGCCTTATCTCCAGCAAACCAATCTGCCTGTACTCTTTCTCTGCAAGATGTAAGCACAGTGTATTGCCATCCGTTGCCAACAAGTTACCACTTAGCTCTCTCTCAGCAAACACATTTATTCTTGAGGAAAAAGCACGACAAAGAAAACACAAAGGTTGGATCTGTGACAGAAGAGCCTGTCCATATACTAGATCAGAAAGTCAGTTGAAATGCAGCCTTGTTAAGCCAAAATCCCTTTCTTTGTATTCCTAGTCTTTAGAAAGCAAGTTTGATCCAGTATATGCAAAACTTCCAGAAGCTGAAGGTGTCTACAAAATTAACCATTGTTTTAAGTCCTGAAGAAGCTGTGGTAATCTTTCCCCTCTGAGTAGATCACAATCATAAATATAATTCCTGATCTGCAATTATACATACATTGAATACAGTATGGTCTCCCAGAGATACTACATACAGCTCAATATCTGTCACTTATGGCATCTTAGATTTTCTGCTTTGTGGCCTACCTTTCAGATTCCTCCAGAACAGAGGTCCTCAACCTTTTTTATTTCTGAGCCCCTCCACCAACATACTATAAAACGTCCATGGCCCAGCTGCGCCACAATATAAAAGCCAAGCCTGGCATTAGATGGTAGCAAGCAGCAGCAATTGTTTGGGGCCCCATGCCACAGGGGGTGCCGTGAAGCTAAATTTCTTGGGATATGGCTTTAGCTGCAAGTGATGGGGCTTGACTCTCCGGCCTGCAGTCCTGCTTGGTGGGGCTTTGGCTTTCTGCCCTGGGACCTATCAAATCTAATGCTTGGTGGACCCCCTGAAACTTGCTCATGGCCCCCCAGAAGACCCTACACCCCTAATTGAGAACCGGACTTTTTGAGATTTTCTTACCTCTTATTTCTTGTAAGAAATTTTGTAGTGGGGGATTATTAGTAAAGATTCAGGACATATATCTGAAAAACAAATGCAGCAATCCTTGCTATCAGCTTACAAGACCAATTTCACATACTGAAAATTAAACAAGGGCAGTACAGCTTTGGATTTGTTTTTGTTTTTCCTATTTATAACTCCAATTTTGATGAGCACCACATTCTCTGTTTTATTTGTTGGAGTTTTCCTCTGGAAGTTGCATACTTTTACTGAGACATTTTTGTTTGACGAATTTAACTCTGTGTAACAGGGCTGTTTGATTACAGGAAGTGTTGTCTTTTAGAGCAACATAAAACATCTCCTATATGATTCTATATCCCCTACTTGCAGACACTTCCTGTATGGGGTAACAACTCACATGTCATCTAACACCACATGATTAAAAAAAAAATCTTTAGTGTCAACTTGGAAGGTTATTTAATTTACACAGACACCAGTAAATAATACCCTACAGCAGGAGCGTCCTGGCAATCAAAATAGGCCCAGGAAATGGGTTGAGAACAGCCCTCCCTATGACATCACCTCTGCGTGCCCCTCAAGCCCCGCCCCCTGCATCATGGCCAGCACATGGCGCAGGCGGCGGGTCGGGTTCTGCGTGCCGCATACAGTGCAGATACAGAACCGCTCAGAGTGACGGGCAATAGCGTGTGGACACGACAGCCCACTGGACGATGGCCCACTGGGAAATTCCCAGTATCCCGCCGGGCCAGTCTGCCCCTGCTCTATAGAAAGCAGAAAATCAGTAATAGTAGGGAATACAGTTGTCATTCTCCAAAAAATGGGCTACATCTGTAGCAGAGATAAATTGGGATAGATTCATTCTGTGTACAGCGTTGTGGTAGCCTGGCTGGTCTCAGGATATTACACAGACAAGATGGGTGAGATAATATATTTTATTGGACCAACTTGTAAAAGGTGTGAAAGACAAGCTTTCAAGCTTAAGTGGAGTTGTGCTCTTTATCCCAGCTGCAGACAGGCTGCATGGCTACAGACTACATTACTAAATCTACCTATGGCAATAGGCATCACTCTTACTTATGCTTCTGATTCCAAGGTAAAACTATTGCATCTCAAATGCTGTTGTAAGGCAACCTGACTAATTGCAATCAATATGTATGATGAATGGGCTGAGTAGCATCACAAGCTGAAACATTCCAAAGGAATGCTTAATAGATACTTTTATTCCCACCGATAGATGGGTACTTACTCCTATGTAAAGCGAGCAGCCTACGTGGTTAGGGACTGAATCTCAGAAAGTTTTCAGGGTTGTCAAGCAGCTGTCATCGGAAGACCCCATCCTTAAAAGAGAAAAAAAAATATGTGAAGTGAAAATAGTGGCAAGAAATATAAAAGGGTATATCCTGAGCCCCACATGTGTTATAACGCTAGGAGAATATCCAAATCTTGTCAAAATATTTGAAGCATTAAACAATCAATAATACTGAAAATGATTTATTTTTTTTTTAAATTTATCTTATTATTTTAAAAAATTAACGAGGGAGATAGGATCAACTGTTGGTCTCAAATTCTAGCAGACAATTAGGGCGTATCTAGACTACGCCAAACGGTCGAAAGAGGATATGCAAATTCCTCGGGAATTTGCATGTCTTCTTCCGATTGTACTTTCAAAAGCAGAGCTTAAAAAAGCTCCTTAAAAAGGAGGTTTACGCAGCTTTTCGACAAAGGGGAGGGAGATTCGCCAAAAAAGCCACATCTTAATTACTTTCACTTTTGAACGCTCTGCTTTCGAAAGTGCAATCGGAAGAAGATATGCAAATTCCCATGGAATTTGCATATGCTCATTTGACCTTTGGCATAGTCTAGATACACCCTTACACTAGTCATGCCATAATTTACACAAGACTTCTGCGGGTGCAAATGAGTTCACAGTTAAGCCCATTAACTTTACTCAAAATCTAACAATCTGTTAGGCTAATAATTTACACTAATATTTACCCTAACAAGTCCTTACCCCAATCAGTGCTTTTTCTCATTTTTTAAACTATAATTAAATATGTTTTGCCTTGATCTCAATAAAATTCTTAGCTACCTGATCAAACCCACTCTCTTAAACATCAAACAAAAAATGTTGAAATTTTGAACACAATGCCTTAATTCCTCCCCTATGCTTCCCAGTTATAACTTCTGGATGAGGGCTAGATAGATTTTCTTAAAATGAAAAGAAATTAAAATTCAGTCCATTAAAATACAACAGCAGGACATCAATTGAACATCAAGAGAATTTTTCCATACAAATGAAATAATGTTGAACTTATCAGACATACTGTAGAGCTGATCATTAAGAGTTCTATTCATCTCAAATTCCCAACTCCATGGGTGTCAGTTCAGGAGTCTTCACAGTCTAGCACATAAAAGAATGGGATTAAATTTGATTTTTTTAAAAATAGCCTCCAGAGTCACAAAGGGTCAGTTTTTGGCCTTACTGTGTAATGCAAGGAGCCAGACAAGGGCAGAATTATTCAAGTATCACCTTTGTTCAGGACTCGAACTTAACAATACATTTAACAAAACTACTTAGGTGATGCAGCTTCTTTGAGTTTACAAAACAAAATATTTCTGGGCATCATGCACTTTATACAGGTGCAAAATAATAGGTTCCAACTTTATAATAGTGGACCCTCAGATTTGATGCTTTCCTGTCCCATTGAGCCCCTCTCATGGGAATGTTCTATGTAATATCTGTAATGTGACTATTGCCAGGCTTTATCTGTGTTGCAAGGAGCCTGCAAGACCCCTGTAGTAATGAGACAGGAACAGTAATTCTGTGCATTACTGCTGGGTAGTAGTAAATAACATTCTGAAGTGTATTACACATGTATTTTTGCTTCACTGGTAATTTCCTGAATTGATTCGAATATGTTCTTACTTCTTATTAACCAGTATAAGGTTCAGAGGAGTAGCTGAGTTAGTCTGAATCTGCAAGAACAACGAGAAGTCCTGTGGCTCTTTATAGACTAACAGGACTGCAGGACTTTCTGGATATGTGGACTCTCTACTCAGACCCTACGCCACCAGCACTCCCAGCTATCACTGAGACATCACTGACTTCCTGAGAAAACTACAATGCATTGGTGATCTCCCAGAAAACACCATCCTAGTCACCATGGATGTAGAGGCTCTCTACACTAACATCCCACACATAGATGGAATACAAGCTGTCAGGAACAGTATCCCTGACGATGCCATGACACAACTGGTGGCCGAGCTCTGTGACTTTATCCTCACACACAACTATTTCAGATTTGGGGACAATTTATACCTCCAAACCAGTAGCACTGCTATGGGCACCCGCATGGCCCCACAGTATGCCAACATTTTTATGGCTGACCTGGAACAACACTTCCTCAGCTCTTGTCTACTAGTGCGCCTCCTCTACTTACACTACATTGATGACATCTTCATCATCTAGACCCACGGGAAGGAGGCTCTGGAACTATTTCACCATGATTTCAACAATTTCCACCCCACCATCAACCTCAGCCTGCACCAGTCTACACGAGAGCTCCACTACAGTGCGCAAATAAGTGATGGTCACCTAAACACCACCCTATACTGAAAACCTACGGACCACTATGCCAACCTACATGTCTCCAGCTTCCATCCTGGACACACCACACGATCCATCATTT
The DNA here is from genome assembly GCF_052426305.1 of Pelodiscus sinensis. Taxonomy (NCBI): domain Eukaryota; kingdom Metazoa; phylum Chordata; order Testudines; family Trionychidae; genus Pelodiscus; species Pelodiscus sinensis. The sequence goes on from NC_143052.1 coordinate 78,042,220, forward strand.
ACAGCCAAGCACTAAGGTACAACTGAATTTGTTCCAACCCTTCAGACAGAGACAAACACCTACAATATCTTACACCAAGCATTCTTGAAACTACAATACCCACTTGAGGCAGTGAGGAAACAGATCAACAGAACCAGATGTACACCCAGAAGATTCCTGCTACAAGACAGGCCCAACAGAGAATATAACAGAACACCACTGGCCATCACCTACAGTCCCCAGCTAAAACCTCTCCAACGCATCATCAGCGATCTACAACCCATCCTGGACAATGATCCCCCACACTCACAGACCTTGGGAGGTAGGCCAGTCCTTGTCCACAGACAACCCACCAACCTGAAGCAAATTCTCACCAGCCACACCACACCACACCACAGTAACTCCCACATACACCACTATACACCACACCACACCACAGCTATACACCACACCACAGTAACTCCCACTCTGGAACCTATTCCTGCAATAAACCTCAGTGACAACTCTGCCCACATATCTACACCAACTACACCATCGCAGGACCTAACCACATCAACCACACCATTATGGGCTCATTCACCTGCACATCTACCAATGTAATATATGCAATCATGTGCCAGCAATGCCCCTCTGCCATATACATTGGCCAAACTGGACAGTCCCTACGTAAAAGAATAAACGGACACAAATCAGATATCAGGAATAGTGACATACAAAAACCTGCAGGAGAACACTTCAGTCTCCCTGGACACACAGTAGCAGATTTAAAAGTAGCCATCCTGCAATAAAAAAACTTCAAGAACAGACTTCAAAGAAAAACTGCAGAGCTACAATTCATCTGCAAATTTGATACTATCAGTTTAGGATTAAACAAAGACTGTGAATGGCTAGCTAACTGCAAAGACAGTTTCTCCTCTCTTGGTGGTCACACCTTCTCATCAGCTGCTAGAAGTGGGCCTCATCCTCCCTGACTGAATTGACCTTGTTATCTCTAGCCTTACTCTTGATTGGAACTCTTTTCTTATGCTTGTATATTTACACCTGCCTCTGGAATTTCCACTACATGCATCTAATGAAGTGGGTCTTTGCCCATGAAAGCTTATGCTCCAATAAATCTGTTAGTCTCTCAGTATAAGGTTCTTTTCCTTTCACTGAATTCTTGCATGTCCACTTTACCTCAGCACAAAAAGATGTTTTTTCATGCACAAATGAAAATATGGTATCCTTTGCAATATATATAAAATATACACTTTGCAGGAGCAATGTTGCTTTTGTTTTTGAAAGACCTTGGAATTAATGGAACAAAGACAAATAATAAATGTATGTCCATTGTGACCCAAAATAGCACTCTTATAGGCTTCCTATTTCCATATTCAGTTCAAAATGTTCTTTTTTAAAAACTGGATATACTATGTACTGCTGTCAAAATGAATCACCATCACTACTACCCCATTTTGGCTGCTCTCACAATTAGGGGGTCACACTATAACCTAAGCTTTGCCAGTCCTTCCTGCAAAATTCCCAATTACATCAGTAAGCCGCAGGACCACGTCCGTTCTCCTGAACTTTCTTCTTTCCTTCTCAAGGCCACAAAATAATTTGTTTCTTTCAAACCTTACTACTTGCCTTTAACACAAACCCCAGCACACACAACAACATTTCTCTTCTTTGGCTTGCCACTGACTCCAGAACACTGTGTGATGTTATGTGCTAAGGATATTATGCAAGAAAAGACAAACAGTATTTTGTTTCCCCTTGTTGTTACTTTCATTTCAGATTTTAATTTCAATTGTCTCACTCTCTCCTTCCCCTTTAATTATTTCTTTGACTTTCACTTTCAATATTTCTATTCCACTCACCCTTCCTGTCTGTGGCATTTTCTCTTTGTACCACCATATTATACTGTTCATCAATATTACTCTAATTTCTTCACTGCAGACACTCCCATTTGATATGCTCTATTGGTGAGAGGCCCACTGACAGGGAGGTAACTGCCCTATGCCCCATTAATTCAAAAGGCCCTGGAGCTCTCGATGGCCACCACCACTACTGCAGCAGTGATAGCAAGCGGAGTCCCAAGCTCTTTAAATTGCCACCAGAGTCCTGGGTGGAACAATCTGGGTGGCATTAAGGGCTGGCTTCAGCAGGGCATGGTATGGAACTGGCAGCACAGAGGGCTGGCTGCCTCCAGCCCCACCCTTTCCACCCAAGGCCCCACCCCTTCTGGGAGCACAGAGTCAAGCCCAAGTCAAATCTGACACTATCAACTTGAGCTTGAATAAAGATATTAACTGGTTAATGCACTACCAAAGTAATTTCCCCTATCTTTTATATGCACATTTACACATCAAAAGCTAAGACTAGGACACCCAGCCTGACCACATTCAGCCTGACCCATTTAACATCATTAACACTGATCCTATGATTAACAGGTAACTGCTTTTGCTGTTATATAAACTCTGGATGAGTGGTTTTCAAACTATTGGTAGCGACCCAATACTGGATTATGGAATGTCGGGCACTGGGTCTTATTGATGCAGAAGGATCAGGTGACCAGTGGGGGGTTTAAGGCTGGCTACCTGCCTGTCCTGCCACTGCAGACTGCACTGAACCCCAGAAACAGCCGGCAACAGGCCTGGCTCCTGACGGGGGGAAGCTCACAGGACTTTGTGCACTGCCCTTGCCCTGAGTACTAGCTCGGCACTCCCATTGGCTAGGAACTTGCTGTGGCTGCTTCCAGCGTGCAGCATGGTCTGCAAGGTCAAGAGAGGCAGGAAGCTTGACTTAGCATCCCCACTGCACTGCTGACCAGGAGCCACTCAAGGTAATCCTCTTCCTACCACAGACCTGACCCCATCCCCCAAATCAGAGCCCTCTCCTACTCTCCAAAGCTCCCATCCTCAGCCCCACTCTGGAGCCCATGCTTTAGTCAAATTATGTCTGTCAAAGGTATGGCCCCGGGCAGAGACAGGTGCATCCTGGAGGTGAATGCCTGGCTGCGAAGATGGTTTCGCCAGGAGGGCTTTGGTTTCCTCGACCACAGGATGCTATTCTAGGAAGGACTGTTAGGCAGAGATGGAGTTCACCTTTCAAGGAGGGGGAAGACCCTATCTGGAACCCTATTTGGACACAGTCTGGCTAAACTAGTGAGGAGGGCTTTAAATTAGGTTTGACAGGGACAGGTGAGTAAAGCCCACGGGTAAGTGAAGAACATGGAGACCTGGGAAATGGGTAGGATAAGGGAGGGAGCGTGGGCTATAATGGCAGAGAGAGAGGAGGGTCAGGGCAAAACTGGGAGGCAAGATCAAATCAGTATCTTAGATGCTTATATACAAACTAGCCAATTAGCCCGTCATAAGACAGGATTTTTCGGGTCTCTCCTCCACCTTGCTCTTCTCTCCTGAGCTTCCGGTCTCTCATGCCATCTCTCTCTCTCTCTCTCTCTCGCTCGCTCTCTCCCCTCCTACTGCCTCCCCTCTCTGTCTCAGCTCTCCTCCGCCTCCTGCCTCTCTCGCCTTCTGCCTCTCTCTCCATCTCTTTCTTTCTCTTCTCCCCCTCCTACCTCTCACTCTCCCTTTCTCTTCCCCTCCCCCTCCTGCCTCACCCTCCCTCCCCTCCATTTCTCCCCGTCCCCCTTCCCCTTCTTCTCCCGCTGTGGCGCTCGGCTGAGTGCTGCCTGTTCAGCCAGACCGCCGCGAGGGAGGGGGGCGGAGCAGTGACATATACAGCCAGGAGACGGGGCTGTGTAGGTCACCGCCCCACCCCCCATTCCACTCCCACTCCGGGAGAGCCCAAATGGCCCCTTGCACTGCTGGCTCTCCCGCAGCAGCCCGGTTGAGGGGCACAGCACTCAGCTGAGCGCGACAGCGGGAGAGGAAGGGGGGACGGTGACATGCCCCCTTCCCCTCCCTCCGTGGTTGAGTGTTGCACGCTCAACCGGGCTGCCGCGGGGGAGGAGGGGTGGGTAGGGTTGCCAGGTGTTCAGCATTGTACTGTACAGTACAGTATTTTCACGCTCTGTCCGGTAAAAAAAATCAGAAAATACCGGACATGTGCAATGTCCGGTATTTTCTGATTTTTTTCTGGCTGTACACCGGACGGAGGCCTGGAGTGGATGTGGGGAGAGGCTGGGAGTTCCAGCTGGGAGGTGGGGCCGCGATTGCCACTGGAAGCCCTCAGTCGGTTGAGTGTGAGGAGGAGGGGAAGCCTCCTCCTCGCTTGTGTGTTGCTGGGAACATGCACGGGACAGGCAGCAAGTGCCCAGGTCAGTCCCTCTCCCCACCAGCCAATTTGCTCAACCCCCCCTTCCCGGCCGGCTGGATCTCACCCACTTCCCCTCCTGATCTTCCCCAGCCAGCCCCCCTGCATCCCTCCCCCAGCTCTGCTTCCCGCCGGCCCATTCCTCTTCCTGATCTCCCCAGCCAGCGCTGCTGAACCTCTCCCCGCCCCCGCCAGCTCTGCATCCCCCCCCCCTTCCTCCCGGCCAGTTAATTTAACCTCTGTGCCAGGGAACAGAACTAGGGTGGCAGTGTAGACATACCCTAAGGTGCCACAGGACTCCTTGTCACTTTTACAGGTATTGTTTGCTTTGTCTACTATTATGCATTCTTCAATATTTATTATGAGCTAATAAAGATAATTAATTTCCCAAAAAAGAACTTTGAGTGGAAAAACAGTGTAGATATCTCACTCCCGAGGACAACAATGATGCCAGTCAAACTCATTACAATAATGACAAAGAAGGAAGAGGAAGAAATGAGGCAGCCATCCCTAGAGACCTTTGGGAGAGGATTGCAGAGTATCTCAATTAAAGTTTCAGCACAATGTCTCAGGCAATTGTAATCTGAAGGATGATATGGTAGGTGTTTCCATCAAGGTGGGTAAGTAGGAAAAGTCATGTCAAAAACACTCAGAAGCTTTTTAAAATATAGGGTGGCCTCCAGTCTCCGTGGCCCCTGAGCTATGACACGTAAAATAGTGACTGGTTATAAAGAATGGGGCATTCTTTAGTTGTAATTGGGCATTGGCAAACAGCTTCTGGAGGACTGTTAGATTTGACATAGTCCATATAACATCTATACCTGAACTCCATCAACTTTAGTTGGTTGACCATAGCTCTATGCCACTCAGGGAGTCACTCATGACTCTGTGCCACTCAGGTTCTACCATGTTGCTGTAACAGGGAGTTTATGCTGTCTGGAGACTAATTTGAGCATACACACATCAGTTGATGCAAGGCTATTTATATCAACCTAACTTGGTAGTGTAGTACAGCCCTAAATCACTCCCTGAAGTCACAGTATAATTAGAAAGTTAGAATTCAAATTACACTGTTTTCCTATTTAAGGGTACTCAGAGAATGTCTACAAAGACACATTCAGGAAAATTAAACCAAAATTAACTAAAGGTTAATTGAAAGTGTATTAAGAAGTAAACTGGCCTCAGTTCAGGTTATCTTAATGTGCTTTGAAGGGAATCCTTCCACAAAGATTTTAATGTGCTTTAACTAATAGTCTTTAAATTCACACATTGGCTACATCTAGACTACATCCCTTTTTCGTAAAAGGGATGTAAATTAGACCTATCGCAATTGCTAATGAAGCGGGGATTTAAATCTCCCCTGCTTCATTAGCATAAAAATGGCTGCCGCCCTTTTTCCGCATGGAGCTTTGTCGGAAAAAAGCAGCAGTCTAGATGCTGATCTTGCGGAAAATAAAGCCTTTCCGAAAGATCCCTTATCCCTCTATGGCAGCCATTTTTATGCTAATGAAGCGGGGGAGATTTAAATCCCTGCTTCATTAGCAATTGCGATACATCTAATTTACATCCCTTTTACAAAAGAGGGATGTAGTCTAGATGTAGCCATTTAACTTTCCTGAGTACCTCGAGGAGCACATCCACACAGTAACTAGAATCCCCCAGCAGAGCCATGCTTGCATGTTCATGGGGGTCAATCTGCATGTCTGTTTCAGTGCTGGGTTGCCTCCCAGGTACAGGCTGAACCCAGACTCTAAGACCCTGCAAGGTGGGAGTGCCCCAGAGCCCAAGCCTGGAAGTTTGCACAACAATAAAAGAACCTGCAGCCTGAACTCCAGGAGCTCTAGAAGCTGACATGGGCCAGCTGTGGGTGTCTAGTTACTATCAGTTTACTTAATTTGCATGAAAAGGGAGCTAGGGCTGAAGTAATTAGCTGCTGGGGCTCAAGCACATTTTTTAGATTTGTAACTGATGCAGCAAGCTCATCTATGCTGGTACTATGAACTGCTAGGCCTAGTGGTGCCTGGACTCAGCCGCCCCCCCCCCCCCCCCCCCCCCCCCCCCCGCGTAAGCCCTGACACAAATTAAGCACTGGTTCTGTGTGGATATATCCTATGCAAGCATCTCCTCAAAGACAGAATGATCATTACTACTTAATGTACTGAGAACAAGTACAATAGATTTTAAAAGGTCTGGATCAGCAACAAGCTTAAGGTCACTTCACTAACTAGCTAGGCAAGTATAGTGTCAATACTATTAAAGACTCAGAAGTCACAATGTTTGTCTGGCAATGGTAATTGAGGTAACTCATGTTGCAGGCTCCTTCCCTGAGAGACTGTTGGAATCTTCTCCCCTCCACCACTGAAGCTTTAAGTGTTTTATCTGTTCCTGGCACAGAGCCAGAATCCAGTGCATTCCTGACTGTTTCAGCCTCTCTGAAACTTTCTGGTGTAGATATAAATTCCTGGTGATGTGGGAAAAGTCAAGAAGGACAATTAATTCTGACTACATATTTATTAAGACTTGGGTGTGCTTGGCTTTTCAAGTGGCTGATGTTGGACCATGTTTCATGTCCACATATAATGATGTAAACACAGATGAAAGCTGTTCTGAAATGGTCAGTGTAATTCACTATTACAAGTGAGAATGAGGGGACAGGCCTATGTACAGATTTGTGAAAAGTTCTGACAGGGAAGGGCTCAGTGCATTTGTGGAAATAGGGCTGGAGAACTTTTCAGCTTGGGACATGGAGAACTCCCCTGACTCCTGTTCACATTGGCATAGATGCAAGGATATTTGTTCCTTGAGAGACACTACACAGATTCATGAATAGATCAAATAATTCTTCTTGCTTTAGATATTGACAGCACAACTGTGCTAAATCAAACAAATGGTGCTATACATTTCCAAACACATAACTAACTTAGAAGAGAAAACTGAAACAAAAGAAACACTAAACATTATCATCCATCTTTTCATTGTCATAGAACCAAATTATAGAAATACATCTAGGAATTGCTATAATCAACACGCAGAAATTGTATTCTCTAAGGAGAATAGTTTTTAGATTTGACCACTGTAGCTTTCCAGTGGCACATACAACTGTTCACTTGCACTCATTTTCTCCCAATGAATTAGGGAAAAAATCCAAAAGGAAATCTGTGCATTGTATTTTTCCCCTGTACAATTGAGTTTTCATATTTTCACCTTTACTAAGAGTGTACTTCAGGGAAAAGAAGAATTACTGTCAGATAATTTCATTTCACAGTGCTTACCAGTTACAATCTTTTGTTATATTGTATTACAGACTTCTTTCAGGTCTTTGCACAAAATGTTACTTGGGAAAAATATAGAGTTGCAGAATTTAAAACAAAATGAATTAATGGCATGGTATCTTATGTATTAAATTACTGTATAATACAAGTGAATCTTTCCTTTCTTCCTCTGTCAGAAAATAAACACTCATGGGAGATAGTCTGTCTGAGTGGAAGAACCTCTATATTCCTAACTTTCTCAAGCTGCTCTCCTATATTAAAAGAACTAATCTTCCATATGAGGAAGCTAGTTGACATTAGGAAGCTAATTGTCATGAAATGTGTAAAAATAGGCCTGAACCAATCCCATGGATCATAGAAATGTATGAACTGAATAAGGACTTCCACATTGTGCCTAATATTTCCAATTAATACTTTCCCCTATTTCTGGAAACAACTGGGCTATGTCTAGACTGCATCCCTTTTTCGTAAAAAGGATGTAAATTAGACATATCACAATTGCTAATGAAGCGGGGATTTAAATCTCCCCCGCTTCATTAGCATAAAAATAGCTGCCGCTTTTTTTCCCGCACGGAGCTTTGCCGGAAAAAATAAAGCCTTTTCCGAAAGATCCCTTATCCCTCTATGAAATAAGGGATAAGAGATCTTTCGGAAAAGGCTTTATTTTCCACAAGATCAGCGTCTAGACTGGCGCTTTTTTCCAGCAAAGCTCCATGCGGAAAAAAAGTGGCAGCCATTTTTATGCTAATGAAGCGGGGAAGATTTAAATCCCTACTTTATTAGCAATTGCGATACGTCTAATTTACATCCCTTTTACAAAAAAGGGATGTAGTCTAGACATAGCCCTGGGGTTTTAATATAGTTCAAAAGCAATACTACAATAAATGATTGATTGTGACATATTTATTTTATTTTAGAAAATATTTAGAAATTTAAAATGTTAATTTGGTCTCTTCGTGCTCTCCCAGAAGTCTTCTCTATCATTAAATTAAAAACCCTAGAGCTAGAAAATAATAGTTCTATGTTATGATAAGCACACAGCACATCACCTCTTCACACATTACTGCAGTATAGCAGACAACAAACTTCATTTTAAATTAAGTATGAGGATTTGCTTCAGTTTTCAGAGAAGTCCAATGTGAAAATGTTTGGCATTAACCTTTAAGTTTATAAATAATTTTTTTCATCCACAATATTGTAAAGTTCTGTGAAAAGTGCTGTCTGATGAAGTGCATGTTTAACTCAATAATTACCTCTGATTTTCTCTAGGTAACCTTTCTCCAAACATTTTGTTTTCTAAGGCCATGTCTACACTAGGAAATTATTTCAAATTTACTAACTTTGACTTTACTAACTGCGGGCACCAAATTTTACAAATTTGAAATTCTATGTCCTCACTATGGGGAAGAATTGAATGTAGTCTGAAGCAGGCTCCATTAATGTGGACATGCTACCTCAGATTCAGAGCCCCAGGAATCACTCTGGGAAATTGTGGAAGGCTTCCTGGAGGCCAATTAGTTAAATTAGTGGCACTGGAATGTCCACACTAACGTTATTTCAGACTTACAAGTTAAGGAATAGTGTTATTTCTCATGAAAAGCAGGACTACAGAGTTCACATTCCATGACCACTTATTCAGAAATAATGGGCTTGGTAGTGTGGATGTATTGCTCACAAATTTGACCTTGGGGATCTAATTTCAGACTAAGGTCCTACTGTAGACCAGGCCAAACTAAATCAACATCATAAATGTGACGAAACTAAAATCAAACAATACAATTTGCAGTCAAGGATAAGAATTATATCTTCCTTTTCAATTTCTTTTCCTGTCCCAAAGGCATTTAGAATAAATTCAGAGGAACTTTATGCATTCTATCACTTTGGGTGAAGGATGTGACCTCGTACAAAAGTAGGTAATTTGCACTTAATTGTAGTGGTGTTAACATAGATCAATATGACAACCTTTCATTGAACAGTGTTGTGTTGATTTTTTAAAAAAAGAAGCCATCAGAATCAAATTGAATTAACTCCTAATTTGTGCTTTTCAGTGATATCAGTTATGCATAGTAGTAATTAAAAAATACAGGTTCCTTATCATTGTGGCAAACAATCCAACTTTTATACCATTAAATGACATAGAGCTCCCCTTTTACATATTAAAATAAGTGGCTTTTTGAGGACTGCATTCTGCATTTATTATACAGAGAAAGTAATTTGAGTTTTGAGTATGGAGAAATAAAAGGTCAACTCTAAGGTGTTATATTTCTAGTTCAGAAATTAATAAAATTTCAGGTAAAAGAGAAAAAAAAAGACAAGATCACAAAAAACCCATTACTGCATTCATACCTTTTAGGTTTAATCCAGCAACAGACACATACTTAACTTTAAATATATGAGCAGGTTCATTGATGTTAACAGGGTTAACTTTAAAGTTGTGGTTAAAGTTAAGAACATGCATAAGTACTTCGCTGAACTGAGGCCTGAATGAAGTAATTGCTGACCTTCTACTCTTTTCCCATTCCCAGAAAGAAACAAGCCAGAGTCAAAACACTTTGCTGATAGTGGACATCAGCTCAGTGTTTTTCAGATCTTTTTACTGTGAACAAATTCTGTGTTCCCAAAGCTGTAATGAGGAACAATGATCCTGATCCTGTAAATCTTTATGAACACAATTAAATTTAGACTTGTGACTGGTCTTGTTGCCTTTGGTTGGACTATCCGCACACAGGAAAGTAAGTACACTCCTAAAGGCGTACAGGACCAGAGTCTTAGCAATGAGAAATACAGATTATTTGAATATGAAAGCACATACGAGTCTACAACATCAATAATTTGTTATATACTATTTTGGCCTTTTCAGTGTTCTGCAATTTATTTGGCCATTTTGCTCTATTTTCTTACAGATTTCTAAAGCTGTAACCATGAAAAATATTGCCAGCAAATCAAATTTCATAACGCTAAGAAAATCAAAAGAAATTCCATTTATTATCTTTTGGGGACTATGTAGCATGTTTTATTTTTGGACAGAGATTGTAAAGATAATATGAAATGTTATAAAACTGTTATCGTGGCAATGATTTTCATACCAATTGAAAATGGCACCATGTTCAGCACAATCTTTTGTGCCTTTCCAATCCACATGATCTGGCTTCATGTATCCAGACTGACAATCACAATCAAAAGATGTAAGCCTAGCCTGGAAGATTTGTGCCACACCTGTTTTCAGATACAGTGGCTGACATACAGTTTAGGCCTACATAATGCCTGATACAATACTGTAAAGGTATTTTTGTGAGTGGGGTTATACTTGAAAATATTAAAATGTTCCTCTTCTCTATTATCACAAGTCATACCAAATAAGAGAACTCTACAGTACAGATGTCTTTCTTAACCATAATTTATCCCACACAGCATTTTGTTAGCTTAATATTAAGGCAGTTGAAGTAATTAATATAAACTGATTCAGGGTACATAACTAAAAATACTATAAAGTTTGTATAAGAATAGGTTAAGTTAACATACATAAGGAACTAGCTTTTGAGATAATGGGTGAAATCCTGCCCCATTGAAGTAAATGGCAAAATTCCCATTAACTTCAACGTAGCCAGGATGGCTTCCCTTTCCTTTTTTTTCTCTCTCTCCAAATTGCCTGATACTTTCTTCCTCTCCAAGGCTTTCCTTCCCCAAAAACATTTATTTTTTCCCATCTTTCAGTGTGCTTATAACCCCTCATTCTTTCATTACTTTCCCTAAACTCCCCATCTACTAAACCACTCATTCTTTCCTTCCTCTCTCCAATGCCTGCATTTGCACATCTTCATCCAAGGTGTCCCTTCCTTCTCCCCTGTTTTTACCTACTGGGCTGCTCTAAATTTGTACCAGTTGATAATAGTCCACAAAGAACTATTGTCTCAGATGGGGACTTCTGGAGCAAAGACGTACCTTTTCTCATCTCTTCCTTTAAAATACTCTGTACACTGAGATGTCTGGTGATGTCAAGGTGACAGTGTACTCCATCTGGCAGTGATATATCAGCTCTCTATCTATGGCTGGAATAGTGTAGAGATCCCATAATGAGGCTGAGGATCTGCTCTGTTGTGTGAATATTTTGACCATCTTTGTGTGACTGTTCTCATAATAAACAACATCTGAATTCTTGTCTCCTGCAGTTTCTTATATTCTTTCATTTTCATGATGGATCACATCACACTGTTGCACACAGAGTGCATTCAGGTGCCACTGTGTCTAGATACCATTTTTAAAAGACTAGCCATTAAAAGTGACAGAAAAAGAATGATTGGCATTGGATATAACTAGTCTTCATATCAAGGCTTTGGCATGTCATAGCTTGTAAAAAATCTGCCTTAATGGATTGCAGAATGAAACTCTTTTTCAGCATCCATCACCAATCACCAAGCTGTTTCTTACATTTGCATATTTTGCATTTGTTGCAAGATTAATGTTTTAGGGATTGCTCTAAATTCATAAAATGATACTGTATTACTTAGAACAGATGATAAATTAAGGGCCTCAATGTTCAGCTTCGCATAGGTAGTGAACAGGGAAGGAATGAACAGCTTTTTCTCAGAAAGGATTTGGGGAGTTAAACAAAGGAGAATAATAGAATCAATAAGAGAATCATAGAAGAGGCCTCATGAGGTCATCAAGTCCAACCCCCTGTTAAAAACAGGACCACTCCCAACTAAATTATTCCAGACAGGGCTTTGTCAAGCCAGGGCTTAAAACCTCTAGGGATGAAGATTCCATCATTTCCCATTCCAGTGTTTCATCACACAGTTAGTGAAACAACTTTTCCTATATCCAACCTAGACCTTCCCCACTGCAGCCTGAGACAATTGCACCTTGTTCTGCCATTTGTCAAAACTTAAAACAGCATCTCTTCATCCTCTTTGGAACCTCCCTTCAGTTAGGTTGCAGGCTACTATCAAATACCCCTTCATTCTTCTCTTCTAGGAGAAAAGAGGGAGCAGTGTAGGGACAAAGGAGACCATGATGTAGCACAGGTGGGATTGCCAACCCTCCTGGTTTCACTGGGAGTCTCCTGGAATCAGACTCTATCTCCCGGACGTTACTGCAGCCAATCTGGGAAATTTGGGACCACTAAAAGTCAGGCAGTGCAGAGAGGATAAGGCAGGCAGAGAGCTTGCAGAGATCCCCCTATCACCAACACAGAGCAACTTGAGTTAAATGCTGCCCAGCCAGCGATGGCATCCTGAACCCACTCCCACTCTGCAACCCCTTGTCCCAACCCTGAGCTCTCTCCTCCACCCAAATTCCTTTCCAGAGCCTGCACCTCTCCTGCACTCCCTCCCCACGCCCTCTCCTATACTCCAAACTATCATCCCAAACCTGACCATGGACCCCAAGCCTCATCCATACCTCAGCACCCTAGGCCTGCACTGAGCCCCTCCTGGGAGCTCAATCCCAAACCCTCCCTTGCCCCTCAACCCACTGCCCCAGTCCTTAGTCCCATCCCAGAGCTAGCACCCAGCATCCCAATCTCTGGCCTCAGGCAGTACCTGAAGCCCACCCCCCACGTTCCAAACACCTGAACCCCAAGCCGCAGCCTGCACCATCTCCTGCACCCCACCCCTCTGCCTCAGGCCAGTGAAAGTGAGTGGGGGTGATAGAAGAAGGGCAATGGAGTGAACAAGACAGGGCCTCAGGGAACAGGAAGGGGTTTGGGAATGGATGGGCAAGGGTGTTTAGATTTGTGTGATTGTACAGTTGCAACCCTAAATGCAAGTTAGAGTAATTGGCGCAGGATTAGAGTAAAAGAGCAATGTGGAAACCTCAGTTTCATCACTGACAAAAAGGTGGGGAAAATGTGAGAAGGACATCACATTGGTAATTGATAATTTTTTTTATTGGAAAAACTTGACAGACTCCTTACGCTGTGCTCCCCCCCCCCCCCCGCCCCCGCCCCGCCATCCAATGTGGAGTCAGAGCAAGGAAGTAAGGAGATAGGGAAAGATGGCGAATGACTGGGTTAGCAGAGTGAGAGTCCTGCTTAAAGATGAATTTCAGTGGCCTCTCTGATTGTTTATTACTAATGTTAATGCAGTAGTTTAATAAAAGCTGCAACCTAGAACATCAAATAGGAGGAATATGACAAATGGTTTTAGCAATAGATGCTGTGAGGCAAAGAAGAGATATCTAATAAAACAGCAAATGATGCAACAAACTACGGTGTTTAGTCCTGATAAAGGCTTCAAAGAGTCAGAGTCCTAAAATAAACAGATGGATGTTAGAAGAGCTTTTCAGAGATGAATTTGTAGCCTGCAGTGCTTACTCTCTGAATTTGCAAGATCTCTAATAGTAAGGAAGAAACTGGCACCTTAATGACAATTCGATGTACAGTGGCAGTCAAAAATCTGGGAATCATTAAGAAAGGGATAGAGAATATATTGCCTCTGTAAAAATCCATGGTATGCCCTCATCTTGAATATTACCTGCAAATATGGTTGCCCGATCTCAAAAATATTAATTAGAATTGAAAAAGTTTCAGAAAAGGGCAACAAAAATTAGTAGGGGTTTGGAATGTCTTGTGTATGAGGAGAGATTAATAAGACTAGGGCTTTTAAGAATGAAACAGAGACTAAGGGGGAATTATATTGAAGTCTATAAATCATGGCTGGTGTGGAGAAAGTAAATAAGGCAGTGCTATTTACTCCTTTTAATAACAAAAGAACTAGGGGTCACTAAATGAAATTAATAGGCAGCAGGTTAAAAACAAACATAAGCAAGTATTTCTTCATGCAAGGCACAGTCATGTGGAACTCTTTCCCAGAGGATGTTGTGAAGGCTGGGACTTTAACAGGGTTCAACAAAGAAATCAAAAATTCATGGAGAAGAGGTCCATCAATGGCTTTAGGCAGGATGGGCAGCTATGGTGTTGCTAGCCTCTGTTTTCCAGAATCCAGGATTAAGCAACAGGGAATGAATCATTTGATGATTACCTGGACTGTTATTTCCTTCTGGGACAGCTGGCATTGTCCACTGTCAAAAAACAGGATGATGGGCTAGATAGAACTTTGGTCTGACCCCTTGTATGACCGTTTTTATGTTCTTACGTTAGCAGCTCAAAAAGTAAAATTTTGAGATTGAGACTTTGGGGAAAAAAACTGTTTCTTATAGTGAGACTCCTATGTATAAAACCTCAAACCATATGCATCCAACTTATTCATGCATACAAATTTCAATAAAGCTGAAAGCTGAAAGATACTGTGGATTCTATACTTTAAACATTCATGCTTTTAAGTCAAACCAGGGCACAGTAAGAGCGTTCAAGACCTAGCAAAATTCTGCAAGGGAACAAATACATACATTTATCCTATTTGTAATAATAAATATAATTCCTAGCAAAAACACAGTGGTTTTGTTCGTATTTAGGATATTTCAGTATTCTATAAACCAGTTAGCCATCAACACCACAAATAATTATCATGCCCTTAAAAGTTACAAGTGTTTTCAAGGAAATGCACATCTGATTAATTCATTAACTTTACTGAGAGTCATATATGGTAAACCAATCATAA
The DNA here is from genome assembly GCF_052426305.1 of Pelodiscus sinensis. Taxonomy (NCBI): domain Eukaryota; kingdom Metazoa; phylum Chordata; order Testudines; family Trionychidae; genus Pelodiscus; species Pelodiscus sinensis. The sequence continues at coordinate 78,057,290 of NC_143052.1, forward strand.
TTTTCCATTATGTTTAAACTACCTAGACTGAAAGAATACACTTTTTCCTTTTATATATTAAAACATTTATGTGCATGACTTTTAGATATGTGCATCATTTTATGGTGAAGGAAAAATTATTCTCAAAATGAAAGATGAGTCAAAACACTCTTGATATTTCCACTACAGAGTCTTCTTCAGATGAGCAACAGTACTTAGAGAATTTTTACTTCTATGTTTAACAATTATATTTCCTTCCTAGCTCTTACCTTGGTGATCAGACATTGGACCTATGTTATTACATTTCATTTGCTTATGTTGCACACTTTTAAATTTAAGTATATGAATAATCTCATTGTTAAGTGCATGCATACATTTTTGTAGGTTTGGGACACTTGTGAATTAGATGCTTGACATCAATCTTGTCTTTCTTAATTTTCCAGTAATTATCATACAAAATATTGTATGAGGTAAAAAACAACAAATAGTCTGATAGCACTTTATAGACTAATAAAACATGCAAATGGTATCATGAGCTTTCATGGGCACAGCCCACTTCTTCAGATTTTTTTAAATTTATCCTATACAGACCAACTTGGCCTCCCCTCTGAAGTCATTACATGTTAACCCATTCTGCTCATAGGCTGTGTCTACACTGGGCCACTTATTCCAGAAAATCAGCCGCTTTTCCGGAATAAGCTGTGAGCTGTCAACACTGGCCCTTGAATTTCCGGAATAGCAACGATGCTCTACTGTACAAAATCAGCCGCTATTCCAGAAAAACTATTCTGCTCCTGCTCGGGCATAAGTCATTATTCCGGAACACTGTTCCAGAAAAGGGCCAGTGTAGACAGCCCAGTAGTCTTTTCCGGAAAAGCGTGTCTACATTGGCCACAGATGCTTTTCAAGAAAAAGGGCTTTTCTGGAAAAGCAGCCTGCCAATGTAGACGCTCCTTTTCCGGAAAAACTGAAAACGGAATAGTATTCCGTTTTAAGCAGTTCCGGAAATTCATGCCAGTGTAGACACAGCCATAGTGTATTGCATAAACATGAACACATTCTGGCTACGTCTACACTGGCCCCTTTTTCGGAAGGGGCATGCTAATTTTGAAAGTGGGAATAAGGAAATCCGCGGGGGATATTTAAATATCCCCCGCGGATTTAAATAAACATGTCCGCCGCTTTTTTTCTGGCTTGGGGAAAAGCCGGGAAAAAAGCATCTAGACTGGCCTGATCCTCCGGAAAAGCCCTATTCCGGAGGATCTCTTATTCCTAGGACGCTTTTTTCCTCGGGCCAGTCTAGAAGCTTTTTTTCCGGCTTTTCCCCAAGCCGGAAAAAAAGCAGTGGACATGTTTATTTAAATCCGCAGGGGATATTTAAATCCCCCGCGGATTTCCCTATTCCCACTTTCAAAATTAGCATGCCCCTTCCGAAAAAGGGGCCAGTGTAGACATAGCCACATAGTATTTGCCAAAAAAATCATTTTATGTAAAGAGCGATATGAAACTCTGTGTCAACATTTTTATACAAAAACAAATTCACATAGTGGCCACATCAATGAATAAACATGTTTTCCTTAATTTTGCAAGTTTCTTTGTTTCTCTGCTTTTCCAGTTAAGATTTTACTACCTTATAGATGAAAACCATAGTTCCATCCAGCCGCTTCTGCCCCCTCCCCCAATTAAATAACATTTCACTTCTGTTAAGTATCAGTTTTTAGAAGGAAAAAGAGTGACACAAAGATTGTTCTTTTTTTCACATGCAGATAGGTATGATATTTTCTAAACCATAAATTATAAAAACATCTAAGCTGGAAATTGATATCTTAATAGATAACAAAATATTTCCTCCTGTGTGCCAGTCACAAAGCAGTTGCTACAAAAAAAAAGGGGGGATTAGAATCTACAGTCTTTTAAAGGCATTCCTGAGACCTCATTTCTTCATGAAACAGAATTCTTATTTTCGAGCTCATCCTGTTCTTTACTGCCTTGTGAAGTAACATACATCAGTGCAAAGTGAGTGTACAGTTGGTGTGAAACACCAGGAGACCACACCCTAGTGCAGGGCTAGGCAAGGTGCAGATCCACCCTGCCTTACATTTTGATCTGGCTCACAGATTGTATCTGTCCACTTTCTATTTATATATCCTGCCGCCCATGCCACAACATTTCCAGGTGGTGGCGCAGGCAGCAGGATCCTATTTAAAGTTCTCATGTCTTCCAGTTGCAGTGCTACGCTGGCAGGGGCCAGTGCCATAAGCCCTTTAAATAGCAGCAGCAATCCCGAGCAGCTGCCGGGAAACGTGGTAGCGACACCATGAGCCCTTCACTGTGTTTTTAATCAGAACCTCTGATCCCAGGCAACTCTAGGGGGAGGCTAGTCCCTGGCCCCATCGCTTGCACAACAAGTCCCGCCCATGACCATGTAGCAAATCATTAAGTGGCCCCACTGCAAAAATTATTGCCCACTAAAAATTATTACTGCCCTTGTGTCACTTACTTACCTATAGGTTCTTCCACCTCCTATCCAGCTAAATTATTTCCTCTTCTCTCCTACCTTATATGATTTAATTGCTGGGCATAGTGAGTTATTAGCCTTTCTGCTAAGAACTAGAATACCTCTGATATGAATTTTTTTTAACATTCTGTAGCCTAGAGTCCATTGTTCATTGCTTGTAGCAAAGTCAGATGTGTACAGTGTCATAGAATTCAACATTTGAAATGTCTGACATTCAAATTCTGAAAGAGGACTCCAAGCCCCCCTCTAGTGTCTTCATGCTATTCAGTATTCATTATTACAATACTGTAAATCCTACCATATAAATAATGCATCTTGGTACGGTGATGTCTAAGTTGGGCGATCTAAATAATAAAAGATAAATACATAACATAGATAAGGCAAATGGCAGTAACACATGCGAGATGAGCTATCTTCATATACACATTTCAAAGATATAAAAATAAGTTTTCTGTGTATAGCATTGTGGATGGGTACTTAAACTATGGGTATTTTAATTTCAAGTTCTAACTGTATTACTATAGAACTATCCAAGTTTGATTGCAGAGGAAGATGAATAGTGATGTGTTCAATTTACTGGAATATTTTAGATAAATTCGATTAATTTTACTTGTAGAACACTAAAAGCTGGCAGAGTATTGCTTGCCAACACAAAGGCATATTAAACTATGACATACTTCATTGCAAGAAGGATACTGCTTCACTCATAGTGATATTCAAGGGCTAAGAAGTACAAAAAGGTCAAGGATACAACTCAGGTAATTATTGCACTTACAGGTAAACGGTAGCAAGGATTTGATTACATCTACTATGCCTCATATCCTCCCTTCACACTCAGAAAGCAGAACTCTGCTATATTTCTAGAATGAAGTGTTACAGGGTAATTTACATGATAAGGTCTTGTGCTACTGGAGAAGTTATTAAAGAACCTCATAAACTTCTCCTCTAAAAGATAAATGGAGCAGTCCATCTTTGATAAAGAGTAGCAGGGACTGAAATATCTGCATGCATCCTGATCCCTGATCTTTGGACAAACTGTTACTTATAATGTACAGATAATATTTCTTTCCACTCACACTACAGTGCTAGTTGTTAAACAGAAGACATATTATATACTGACAATCCTTGAACAGCATATAAAAATTATACAAATCTTGGTAAAATTACACCACAGAGAAAGCAGCACATTTTACTGTGCCAATCCTACAGATTCACAGGACAGCTAATTTGATCTTTAGACTTTTAATCAAAGCAGTCTGACATCCTTTAACCACACTGTTTTACATTTCAAATTATAGCCTCTTTCTAATTCTCCAAGAGAAAAAAGAGTTCTTGATTCCTGCTTGATCTTAATTGCCTCTTTGGAAATTTCTAAGGGGAGTCAGACTCTTCAAATCATTTATGTAATGGTCTGTAATATAAAGTTTATTTTAGATTGATTAGAAAACGTTAATGGACTTTTGAGAACAGTGGGTGGAAAGGAGGTAAATGCTCAGTTACATATAGAAGTGGTTTAGGATATGTTTAAAATTTAGTCAAATTCTGTTTTAAACTGTTTTAACATACATATAATCACATGTATTTGGCATTCACTAAAATATATATCAATGCAAAATAAGCATGCACACCTACCACATGCGAAATATATTTTATCTCTTTCTTTATAAAATAAATTGCAATAAGAGCTCTTACTGAAATCTGGTTATTTCATGTAATTGTCAAAATTACTTTTAATATATTTGATTGAATACTAATGGATTTAATGGGCTTTTTAAACATAGCTTTTGCTTCAACACTTCTGTTGGTTGCACTAGAGTCCACTGGCAAGGAATACTCTTAAGCATCTATTTGTTAGAGAAAAATGGTAGGGAGGTTTAAAGTTCCTTGTTCAAAAGGACATATGTTCCATGATCACAAGTCCACACATGCATAAATTCATATATGGTGATGAAAGGAATCAATGAGTGTCCATGGCACTGACCAGCTAGCAAACCGCAATATTACCAAGTCACATATATTAAAGTTACTGTAGCATGTTTGGCTACAGTATATCTCCATTAAAGTGCCACATTTTGGAAGTCACTATTTATGCTTAAGGGTGTGCAAGTGAACATACTAATATATACAATTACAGGCAGTCCCCGGGTTACGTACAAGATAGGGACTATAGGTTTGTTCTTAAGTTGAATTTGTATGTAAGTCGGAACTGACTCCAGATTCAGCCGCTGATCAGTTTCAACAGCGGCTGAATCTGGACTCCTGGGACAGAACAGCTGGGGCACTGCCGGGTAGGTCCCCGCAGGACCAACCCGGCAGCATCCCAGCTGCTCTACCCCAGGCATCCCGCAACAAAAGCCTGGTCTGCTGCGGGGGGGGGGGTGCACTAGCTGCGCCCCCTCCCCCCGCAGCAGACCAGGGAGACCCGAGCAAAGCCGCGGAGGCGCAGAGGTCCTGCCACCTGTGAGGCTTTGCTCCTGTCTCCCTGCTGTGCTGGGGGGGGAGCCCCCCCAGCACAGCACGGAGACCCGAGCAAAGGAACACAGGCGGTGGGACCCCGCTGCCCGTGCGGCTTTGCTCCTTTGCTGCCTGTGCGGCTTTGCTCGAGTCTCCCTGCTGTGAGACCCGGAGCAGCTTTTCTCGCCCTGGAGGATGCGGTGGTGAGACCGCTGTGCTCTGGGCGGTCCCGCCACCCGCGAGAAAAGCCGGGGCGAGAAAAGCCCCGTTCGTAAGTGTGGATCCGACATAAGTCGGATCCGCTTAAGTCGGGGACTGCCTGTAATGCCATTTAGGGGGGTGTGGTCACAGGGTGATATTTAGTGTATTTGAAATAGCATTTAGAAGTGAAATACTGCATATTTCTCTAACCCATTGAAGTGAGGAGGAATATCATTCAAATTCTATTTATGGCCAATTATGGTGATCATGTTAATGAAATGGCTAAAATATCTTTACAAAGATTTTCATTAAGGTGCTAACACAAGAAAGCAAAGCAAATCCAACAATCTAATAAGAGCTAAGTATTATTAAATATTATGTCCACTATTCACTTTGTGCTTCTTTTCACCAAGCTAAGTCTGAAAATACCAGGCTACTTCAGAATTAATACTTGACATTTATACAATCATTTTATTCTTTACATTTAAATAGCTATATGAACACTATCGTACTGCAGTTGTTTTATTTTGTCTCTGCAGCTGCCTCATTGTGGACTTCCACTTCCAAATAAGATATATCCATGACTGGTCAGTTCCTATCACTGATGTTCATTACTCTGACATTCTACTGTAACAATTCCAACTTTGATGCATTTGTATCTTTTATCATGAATAATTTATGTCATGCATTAAGATTTCAAAGCATCATGAAAAAGCTGACTGATACTCAGAATCTGGGTGACTATGTCTCAGGAAGATGCACTGTTTTCCAAAAGTGATGTTGGTGAACATTGGAAACAGTGAATCATTCCTCTGTCAGTACTAAGCCAAAGGTTCAGCACTTTGCTGCTATTTGTTGGGAGGCATTACTATTTTCGGTTCTTTAAAAACAATGAGTGGTCCTGTGGCACCTTAGAAACTAACCAAAATGTATAGAATCACGAGCTTTCATGGGCAAAACCCACTTCATCAGATGAATTGGAGAAATAACAGAAACCAAGATATATAGATCTATCTATCTCAGCAGAAGTAGTACCTGTCAGTTGTAGGACCCCTGTTAATGAGGAGTGTATGTGGTATGTAGATCGTAATGGATTTTTCACTTTCAATCCATTGAGTATGATGTTCACCTGTTTGCAGTTGGAGAGGATGGATTTCCACTTGATACAACTAAATGCAGTACCTTACATGTTTAAAAAAAAATAGTGGTAGATGTTTTAATCTGTAACTTTAAAAATAATGAGTGGTCCTGTGAGATGTAAGACCAAGGTGCTTAGCTCCTACAGTGATTGGTCCTATAAATATTCACCTAAATAAAACAGTCCTACTGTTATGGACAAATTCCAATTTGAATAACTACCTTCTACTTTAATAAGTTCTCACTGTGTTCTCAAGGAACACATAGTACTCTTCTTCCATTTCTTTCCCAGCTGCTAAATACTATTAGTGTGAACTGTTAAACAGACATTTCTTTCTATGGGAAAGGAGAATGCATTTCATTGGCGAATGACGCAATTCTTATGATCCACATTTAGATTTTCACATGCATGAATCTTCCATTGACTCAGCTAGTTCATGGAATAGCAGCAAGTTACATTTTGTAGATTATGAGCCAAGATAAAATACAATAGTTTCTCTTTTATAATGTATTTTGTGAATGATTGGGGAAGATAAGCCTAAAAAAATGTTGGATTCCTAAACAAGTTGGTCACTAGTATTAATAGTATATTCTCCTGCCTTGTAGACAGTACTATTTTACTTCTTACTTATGGATAGGCTTGACAGAATTCAATCTTTATATTGTTTTTATAATTATATGTTGAATCTCCCAAATCCAGGACCTTCTGGTCCAGCAGCATCTGTGGGTAGGCCAGGTGGCAACTGAGAGCCCCCAACCTGGCTGGGGAACCCCCAATGTCAATGGGGCCAGGCATGACTGGGGAGCTCCAGCCCTGGCATGATAACCCCCAGTTGCAGCAGCACTACTGGCAGTGGGAGGCCTGGCCAAGGACCCTCCAGCAACAGGATGACTGGTGGCGGCTGGGCAGCCCATGCCAGGAGCCCCGGAAAACTCCCGGCAGCAGTGGCCAGGGAACTCTCCAGCCAAAGTGGAGCTGGCAGAGGCAGGCAACCATGCCAGGGAACCCCAGAAAATTGTCAGCCACAGCAAGGCCGGCCCTAGCAGCAGGACAACCTACGAGCAGCAATGTGAGGAGTCCCTGCCGGGCCAGAATTAGTGGGGCCAGTGGCAGGGCAGGGAGCCCCAGGGAGAGGAGCCTGGAAGCAGGGCAGCCAGCAGGGGAGCACTGATCTCCTCTGGTCTGACAAACTCTCTGGTTCGGCACAGTTCAAGGATGGATTTTGCTCCTAGATTAAAAGGTAGCCATCTGGAAGTTGTGTATGTGCCTAAAGGGATTTTCCAACTCCCACTGAATCTCCCCCCATCAACCCTCTGACACATCCTATTGATTTGGAAATGAAAACATGCTCCCTGAAACATTGAAGCCAGGGGAAGGATGGAGGGTTTGTCTTGGTCTGGCCAATGGGAAGAAGGAGGGAAGCAGTCCTGTCTCCTTTAAGGTTTCCTATACTCTGATTTATTGTCAACTAGTTTCCAGATGAGTTAATACATTTACATCCCAGTTAATCCATTTCCTTCCATCCTGTCTGTATTCCTGTGTGTGACTGGGATGATAGAATTATTTGCTTTAAAGATGATGGATTTGCAAACAGGAGCAGCTAACAGGAAGTATGGTGATGGAGTTAAGACGAGGAGTTGGAAGGGTGCTAGGTATACATGCCATTTTTTAACACTTTTAAACTAAACTAAAAACCAAAACTACCTGGTTTAAATAAAAACCCTATCAATAATCTGATTATCTATGGGAGAAAATGCAGGCAGAAGCCCAGCAGCAGAGCAGGGTTCTCCTGTTTATTGCTCCCAGTATAATATGTATGATTACCTCCCCTATTGATGAGTGGCATGTGTGTGCATTCAATGCAAGAAGCACCTGGTCCTCAGACACTACGTAAGGGCTTTGGAGGAGCTAAGGGAGGCAGAGAGGTACATAGATGAGACTTTCCAAAATACTGTAGAACTGTCTCACCTCCTGTCAGAAAGCCCCTGTGCTGTTAAGGCGGGTGAAAGGCTCAGGGAAGGAGAACATTTAACTGGAGCAGAGGGAAAGCATCCCAGATTTTAGTAAGCTCAGAGTGCTGGTTGGTAAGGTCCCATGGGAAGCAAAACTAAGAAGAAAAACAACTGAAGAGAGTTGGCAATTTTTCAAAAGGCCCAAAAGCAAACTATTCTGCAGTATAGGAAAGATAGAAAATATGGTAAAATACCATCTTGGCTTATAACCAGGAAATCTCGCATGATCTAAACATTAAAAAAAAGTCATAAAAAGTAGAAACTAGGTCAAATTACAAAGGATGAATATAAGCAAACAACACAGGTATTTGGGGGCAAGATTAGAAAGGCAAAGGCATAAAACGAGCTCAAACTAGCTACAGACATAAAGGGAAACAAGAGGTCTTTCTATAAATATATTAGAAGCAAGAATAAGACCAAAGACAGGGTAGGCCCATTGCTCAGGAAAGATGGAGAAACAATAAAAGGAAACTTGGAAATGGCAGAGGTGCTTAATGACTTCTTTGTTTTGGTCTTCACCAAGAAGGCTGATGATGAAGGAATGTCTAAGGGTGTGTCTAACCTACACCCCTCAAAAAATGAGGTTTACGGGATCTTTCAAAAAAGGGTTTTCTTTTCGAAAGATCCCCGTCTAAACTGCCATTTTTCTATCAAAAAGCCCCATGTAAAAAAAAAGCCGCCATTATGCAAATGAAGCACAGGAAATTTAAATCCCGGCTTCGTTTGCAATTTCAAAGTGTCTAATTTACATCCCTTTTTCGAGAAAAGGAATGTAGTCTAGACACAGCCGAACATAGTGAATACTAGTGGGAATGGGGTAGGTTTAGAAGATAAAATAAAAATTAAAAGTTAAAAGTTACTTAGAAAAATTAGATGTTTGCAAGTCACCAAGGCCTGATGAAATGCATCCTAGAATAGTCAAGGAGCTGATAGAGGAGATATCCAAGTCTTTAGCTATCATCTTTGAAAAATCATGGAAAACAGAAGAGTTTCCAGAAGATTGTAAAAGGGCAAATATAGTGCCCGTCTATAAAAAGGGAAAAAAGAAAAACACAGGAAACTACAGAGCAATCAGTTTAACTTCTGTACCAGGAAAGATAATGGAGCAAGTAATTAAGGAATTCATCTGCAAACCGCTGGAAGAAAATAAGGTGATAGGGTACGGCCAGCATGGATTTTTAAAGAACAAATCATGTCAAACCAGTATGATAGCTTTCTTTGCTAGGATAACAAGTTTTGTGGATAAGGGAGAAGTGGTGGAAATGGCATACCTAGACTGAGGGATAGCTCAGTGATTTGAGCATTAGCCTGCTATGCTAAATCTAGGGTTGTGAGCTCTATCCTTGAGGGGGCCATTTAGGGTTCTGGGGTAAATCTGTCAGGCATGGTAGTTGGCTCTGCTGTGAAAGCAGGGGACTGGGCTTCATGACCTTTTAAAGTCCCTACCAGCTCTATGAGGTAGGTGTATCTCCATATAATATTATTTAGTAAGGCATTTGATATATCTTGCATTATCTTCTTATCAATAAACTAGGCAAATATAACTTAAATAGGGCTACTGTAAGGTGGGTGCATAACTGCCTGGATAACCATTTGCACATAGTAGTTATTAACAGTTAACAATCATGCTGGAAAGGCATAACAAGTGGGGTTCATCAGGGATCAGCCAGTTTTAGGACTGGCTCTGTTCAATATCTTCATCAACTATTTATATATTGGCATAGAGATTAAGCTTATTAAGTCAGCAGATGATACCAAGCTGGGAGGAGTTTCAAGTGCTTTGGAGTTTCAAGTGCTTTGGAGGATAGGGTCATAATTCAAAATGATCTGAACAAACTAGAGAAATGATCTGAGGTAAATAGGATGAGGACAAATGCAAAGTACTCCACTTAGGAAGGAACAATCAATCAATTTTACACATACAGAATGGGACGTGACTGTCTAGGAAGGAGGATTGCAGAAAGGGACCTAGGGGTCATAGTAGACAACAAACTAAATATGAGTCAACAGTGTGACACTGTTGCAAAAAAAGCAAACATTATTCTGGGAATGCATTAATGTGTTGTGAGCAAGACACGAGAAGTTCTTCTTCTGATCTACTCTGCATTTATTAGACCTCACTTGGAGTATTGTGTCCAGTTCTGGGCACCACATTTCAAGAAAGATGTGGAGAAATTGGAGAGGGTCCAGAGAAGAGCAACAAGGAAGATTAAAGGTTTAGAGAACATGAGCTATGAGGAAAGATTGGATTATACTCCAAAAAAGCAGGTCAAGCTCATTAAAGTTGTTCTCTAGCAACATATTTTAATTAGATTTTCTTTATTAAGAGTTAGAGGCAATCCTGTTTTCTAAAAAATAATTAGAATGTTCATAAATATATTTGCCATTTGAAATGATAAAATGGGAGACTTTGCTTTTTTTTTTTTTAGCAGCTATTTCATCTCCAACCTTCACTGAAAATAATGTGGAAACTGGTCATTATGTATACACATTTTACAACGTCTCATGGACCCAAACATTTTGATCATATACTCACCTAAACAGTTAACCAAAATCTTTGATGTTCAATTTGATAGATACCTTTCATGGTATGTTCTGGGAAGCACTCTCCCAAAAGGTTGACTGCATATTTATCGGAAAGTAAAAGTGTGTTGTCAACACTGCTACTATCTCCTTCTCCATTTGTTAGGGCCCTGGCCACAGAGGGACCCTGAACATGGAGGCTTCTATTCAAGATTTGGTTTGCTTGTTGGGATTGCAACCTTTATTTCCATTCTATAGCAAACCATGATGGACGAATCATCTAGCATGAAAAGTATCTGTTGCTGAAGCCCCTCAGTAACCAGGTAAAAACTGTGAGAAGAGGTGACTCATGTATATAGCATACAGGAGCACAAAGATTTCATTGACAAAATATCCTAGATATCATCATGTATGCAAGATGCTAGCTGAGTAGAAAAGACTATAGCAACACCAAGTGAGAAAGGAAAAACGACTGTTGGCCATTGCCCATGTCTACATAATGTGATCAGGTCAAATTTATTAACATCAATTTTTGGCACCTGATTTTGTAAAGTCAAAGGTATATGTTCGCACTGTGCACAAGAATTTTACATAACTCAAAGTAGCCTGTTCCCAGTAGGGTGGCTACCATCAACTTTGAAAGTGATGCATTATGGATAGCTATCCCACAGTTCTTCTGCCCCTTTGTATTCTGGGCTATGCTCCCATTGCACTCTGGGACCAAAACTGTGCAATGGGTGGTTCTGGGCACATGTTGTCAACATCCCTTCATGCACTCATCTCTGCCCTTCCCCACTGCTTGAAAGCAACAGCAAACAGTCTTTTTGCCCCCTTTTTCTCTGGTTATCCATGCAGATGCCATAGTAGCATAAGCATGGAACCCATTAACCTTCAAAGTCATCGTATCCTATAAATCATGGTATGCCTTATGTTGGAGTATATCCAGGGTCCACCAGAGCAAGGAAGGTTCTCAGGAGGGCATGAACATACTCTTCTACATATCACTTAAATTGAGCCACTGGCAAATGCTGATGGCATTTGATCCTCTAGACATGATGGAATGTCAGCTTGGGTGCTGTGAGACAAGCACAGGCCGGTGGTGGGACCACATAAGAGATGGAGCTATGGGATGATCAGCAGTGGCTGCAAAACTTTTGCATGCATAAAGGTCACTTTCATGGAAATTTGTGAATTGCTTTTCCCAACCCTGAAGTAGTAGAATACCAGATTGAGACCCGCTCAGAAAATGGAAAAGTGATTGGCAATCACTCTGTGGAAACTCACAGTGCAAGACAGCTAACGATCACAGTTGGGAATCAATTCAGAGTGGGAAAATCTACAGAAGGAACTGTTGTGATCCAGGTAGCCAAGGCAGTCAATAACCTTTTGCTACAGAGGTAGTGACTCTCAGAAACATGGAGGACTTAGTGGAAGGCTATGCTATGATAGACTTTCCTACCTGTAGTGGGGCGATAGACAAATACACATCCCTATCTTTGCACCCAGTCACCTTCCCAAATAGTACATAAACTGCAGGAACAAGTTACTGATGGTGCTACAGGCACTGGTGAATCACAAGGGCTGTCTCACCAACATCAGCATAGGGTGGTTGGGAAAGGTGCACAATGCACAAATCTTTAGAAACTCCTGCCTCTTCAGAAAGCTGCAAGTTGGAACTTTCTTCCCAGACCACAAGGAAACTTGAGTGAAAGTGATCACTTTTCTTGATTCTAAGTAGAGGGAAGGAAGTAAGAGCAGAAGAACATGGACAATGGATTTAAAAAATGCTAACTCAGAAACTTTACAGGTAAGTTATTGTGAGAAGAAAATCTAAGGTAAAAAGGAGTTCAAAAGAACTGTCAATTTCTAAAGAGATAATATTAAAGGTACAACAGCAAAGTTGAGAAGGATAGATAGGAAACATAGGAAGGGGGCAAAATGGCTCCAGCAAGACCTTTTTAATTATCAGAAAACAAAGAGTAAGTGTGAAAGTAGTAAAAAAGAGTAAGTGTGAAAGTAGTAAAAACACGGACAAGTTGCTAAGAATAAGTTGAAAATAATGGGGCAAAAGTCACAAAAACCAAGGCACAGAATGATTTACACCTTGTAAGGGACATAAAAGGCAATAAGAAGAGGTCCAATACATTCATTAGGAGGAAGAGACATAATATGAAGGAGCGCTACTAAGGGATGACTTGAAGAAGGCTGAGGTATTTAATGACTATACCATTTCTATCTTCTCTAAAAGAGAGAAATATGACCAGTTGGTATTCAAGTTGACAAGGGCTGATGAAGTTTAATGTAGGACACTTAATGAACTAGCTGTGGCAGTCTTGGAATTGTTAGCAATTTTTTTTGAGAACTCATGGAGAACAGGTGAGGTCCCAGAGAACTGAAGGTCAAACATAGTGCAATCTTTACAAATGGTAACAAAGAGGACACAGGAAATAATAAAGACTAGTCTTTTGTACCTGGCAAGTTACAGGAATACATTATAAATCAATTAGTTTTTAAGAAGCTAAACGAGAACAGGGTTATAACATGGATTTGTCAAGAACACGTCACCAAAGCAAACAAATGTCTCCAATTGATAAAGTTACTGGCATGGTGACAAGAGAAGTAGTAGTAAAATGTGAGACATCCTGATTTTTATTAAGGCTTTTGACACGGTCTCACATGATAGTCTCAAACAAAATGGTCTGCATGAAATTATGTTCTTTCAACAGTTGTGAATCTACCTTCTATTACTCAAAAAATGACTACAGTGATTCACAGTCACACTGTGAGGACATATCTAGTGCAGATCTCCAGGGGTCAATCTTGGTTCCAGTCCTGTATTCAATATTTACATTAATGACTTGAATAATGGAGCAGAGATTATTCTCTGTGGATGACACCGAAATGGGAGTCATGAGCACTTTGGAGAGCAGGATTAAAACTCAAAATTACCTTGATACATTGGAGAAATGGTCTGAATTTAGCAATCTGAAAATCAATAATGATAAGTGCAAAGTGCTCAGGAAGGAAAAAATCCAATGCACAGGTATAAAATGGGAAATACATAGATTGATGGTAGTACTGATGAAAAGGATCTGGAATTATAGTGGTTCACAGACTGAGCAAGCTAACAATACTGTGATGCAATTGTAACAAATGCTATGTATTTTGAGGCATACTAATATTTCATTTGTAAGATACTGGAGGTATTTGTTCCACTGTACTCAACTCTCATGAGGTCACAGCAGCAATACTGAATACAGTTATGGGCACCATATCCTAGGAGAGAACTGAATAAACTGGAAAGAGTCAAGAGGAGAGCAAAAAAAAAAAAAAAAAAAAAAAGATACAAGCTTTAGAAAACAAAGGTTAATAAAACTGAGCATGTTTAGTCTTAAGAAATTAAACTGAGGGGGAACATGATGACAGTCTTCTAATAAGTTAAGGACAGTCATGAAGAAAATAGTCATTGATTGTGCTCCATGTCCAGTGAAGGAGGACAAGAAGTAAAGGGCTTAATCTGCAGCAAGGGAGATTTACGTTATGTATTAAGAAAAACTCTCTTACTATAAAGATAGCTAGCATAAGAACTGTTCTTAAAATCCGTCTTGGGAGGATTTTAAGAATACATTGGACAAACACCTTCATCTCAGTTCAGAGTTCTGAACTCGACAGTGCTTCTACATCTATCTTCCTAGAATTTTGTGATTCAGAACATTAGCAGCAGTAGCTGTCAGGATATTTCACCAGCACATTAAGGTTTACAATCAAAACTGTTGTAATTGCAATGTGTCTAACCAAATTACAAGAAATACAAAATATGGAAGAAATTATAAGGCAGGCAAACAGCTCTAAGATTAGTTTGTAGATCAGTGAATTTCATCCAATTAGTTATCTGAAACATACAAACGAGTTAAGACAAGCAATGACCTCCAGCTAAAACTGCACTCTAGCTAAAAACAGATTGTTCTTTCCTTTACAAAATGAACAAATATCCCTTGCACTAGTGTCCCTATAACAAGCTTGCCTCTACACATAGCCATACATAAAACCTCTGTATATACCTCTATTTGTGCTTACATTTGAAAATCACAATGCTTGCAGATTTGTGCACTCTCTCTCACTCGGTATGTTTGTGTACAATACTGCCCCAGTAATCTGCATTGTTACTTGAACAAAACACATAAGCCAAAAATCTGCCCTTCTATCATGTTGTACGTAAATATGCCTACAAAACAGAACTTTTAAAAAAGATTAATTTGCAAAATGGACTATATAACATTAGACTATAATGAATCCTTTACACAGGACATTCCCCACTTCTGCCTTTAAGGATTTTCATATTTCCGGGCTGGCAATCCAGATTTCGGCTTTACGGACTAAAGTTGTTTCTTTACCTAATGACAGGCATAAATCCCCAATTAAAAGCTAGCAGATATATTTGTTTTTAGCTCTTTAAAGATGCCAACATGTTACAAGCAGAGTGCATGCATTATTTTGATTCATATTTTACTTGAAATGGATAAAACCAAAAACATTAAATGCCTCAAGAGCAACAACATACAGGACTATGTAGCACTTTAAAGACTAACAAGATGGTTTATTAGATGATGAGCTTTCGTGGGCCAGACCCACTTCCTCAGATCAAATAGTGGAAGAAAATAGTCACAACCAAATATATATACCAAAGGATACATTTAAAAAAAAATGAACACATATGAAAAGGACAAATCACATTTCAGAACAGAAGGGGGATACGCGGGGGGGGGGAAGGAAGGTAAATGTCTGTGAGTTAATGATATTAGAGGTGATAATTGGGGAAGCTATCTTTGTAATGGGTAAGGTAGTTGGGGTCTTTGTTCAGCCCCCCGTGTAGAGTGTCGAATTTTAGCATGAATGATAGTTCAGAGGATTCCCTTTCAAGTGCAGAGTTGAAAGTTTTCTGGAGTAGGATGCATGTGATTAGGTCGTTGAGACACTGTCCTTTCTGGTTGCAATGGCAAGAAACTTTTTTCTTTGTGATCCTCTCTAATATCTGTTTTGTGGGCATTGATCCTTTGGCGAAGTGTCTGAGACATTTGTCCAATGTACAGAGCAGACGGACACTTTCGGCACATGATAGCATAAATTATATTTCTCGATGTGCAGGAATACATATTCTTGATCTTATAACTCACTTGGTTAGGCCCAATAATGGTATCAGCAGAGTGAATATGTGGACAAAGCTGGCAACGGGGTTTGTTGCAAGGGAAAGAACCAAGGCTACATAGTCCTGTATTTTGTTTCAGTTACACCAGACTAACATGGCTACATTTCTATCACTATTCTTCAAGAGCAACAGCTATTGTAAGTCTGAAATAGGTGAGAGAACAAGCATGCAAGTCACTTCCGCCATACCCAATTCAAACCGGTTTCTGCTAGCCAGCTAGAATTGTTACGGGTCCTGAGCCTACCAGTGTCCTAGGGTGCTATGTTTTGTACACTAGAGCCACTATCAAACACTGTCTATTCCTATACACACAACCAGGCATTACAGACCAATATAACTTGATTAGAAAATACTCAGAATGGTTCATAGATACTCTCCATATATAAAAATACCCTAAGGGACAGGAAAGCCTGAATAATGAACTCAGGAGAATACACTCACTTAGGTACATGCTGAGAAATGGAGAAAGAAGGGCTAAATTCACATCACCTATTTTGAACTATTCACTAAACCAGTATTTCCCAAATGTATTTGGCCACAGAACCCTTTTCAGCTTAAAAGAATTTCAAGGAACCCCTAGGGTTGCCAGGGTTGTCAAGCAAAAAAAAAAAAACCCACCAGAATTGGTCGAGGGAAAAAAACCCAACAACTGCAAAATAGACTCTGTCTCTTTAAGAAGGGGCGGGGAAGTGCCTCTTTTTTGTGGAACTCCAGGGTTCCACGGAGCACCAATTGGGAAACACTGCACTAAACACTTCCCAATAAGTGGGAATCAGAAGGAGTTTTCAAAAAGTTTCTATGGTGCAGAGTGGTAGCGAAACTTTTGACAATGCTACTTGTCTCAGTAAAGCACATTGCTAGTATTTCAGATGAATTGCAGTTGCACTCAAAGGCATTAGTCAGGAGCAGGACCCCATTGTTCTGCATGTGGCTCAAATACATAGGATGACATAGTATCTGCTTTAAAGAGTTGGAATCTAATGACCAAAACAGATAGCACCTATGATGGTCCCTTCCCAAGCTCACCACCCTTTTTTATTTTTCATTTCTCCAAATCTTTTTTTTCTCCCCACCCAAATATCGGAGTCCTAACCCTCTATGGCGTTGTTGATCCAAAGTGCTCTCTCTCACCCTTCCCACCCTACAGAAACAGCTTTGGCTCATCCAAAAGACACTGAAATAGAATGACATTATAGACTAGCTACAGGCTTGCAGCCCCAGAGGTGGTAAAAGGGTATGGAGATATATATCTGGTCCCAGCTATAACTCTTAGGTGTTTGGTGATGGCTTTTTCCTGCTCCTTCACTGCCCTCCAGTGGAAGGGGTTTTCCTAGTATGTTCATTTGAGGGACTCTCCTAGCCCTGTGTGCTTCTGACCTCCATGCAGGGGGACAGCTCAGAATGGAGTCCACAACAGGAGTAAAAACAAGAGATATACAGTCTAATCTCTATTGATGCTACCATCTCTTAATAGTGAGACAGTGGTTCCCAATAATGTTCCTTCCTCCAATATTTGAAAGGCATATATTAATTTGCAGGGTCTGAGCATTTGCTCACTGTGTGAACTTTGATAATTAAATAACTTGGTAATTAAATCAGTTTAATATCAACATTAATTATGCAATATGAACATCACTATCTACAGTTTCCAACAATATCTGGGCAGTTTATTAGAAAAACTAATTTAATTACTTTGTAACAGAACGTCTCGCTCAGATTCCCAAGAACTATTTCAATTTAGCAAAAACAAGTTGAAAAATGGACAAAGCCTTTTATCAATTTCAGCAAATCTCATTTTAAAAGAAACATTTCCCCTTAAAATGCAATGTTTCCAGAGGTTAACTGCTTGAATCATATGAATATTTCTATAGAGACTGCTTGAGTCATATGAATTTTACTATAGAAGACGTATCGGCAAAAGTTTTCCCATTCATTGTTCACCCAGGAATCTCAGAGTTGAGGATAAGGGGGAGAGGCAATGGTTCATTCTGCTTTGGGCAGGGGGTTGGACTCAATGACTTCCTGAGCTCTCTTCCACCCCAGTTATTCTATGATTCTAAGCTCATCTGTGGTCCCCATCAGGAAAGTATGCTTAGTAGATAGACTCTCATAGGCAAGTTAGGTGGAAGAATGCTTGTCTTCCCATAGTACATGCATCTCTCTGGGGCTTAGATGTCCTGTCACCTAGATGAAGACAGAAGTGCATTTGCACCGAGGTAGAAACTATTGTGCCTGTGAGAACTTTCCAGGCCTCAATTCCCTTTACACTTTGCTCTACTACTTGAAATACTACTTAAAATACTAGTTTACTGTTTCATAGGCTATGTCTACACTACACGGTTATTTTGGAATAAGCTATTCTAAAATAGTTATTCCGAAATAGCTTATTTCGAAATAGCATATCTACACTGCAGGTAAACCTTGAAATTAATCCAAGGCAGGTTTCCCTGATGTAGATGTGCCATCTTGTCTACATTAGAGCCCCAAGAGGAATAACTTAGAATGACCCTGGTGAGGGATTATTTTGAAATTGCAAAAGTGGAGCAACTACACAGCCCCTATTCTGAAATAACTATTTCGGAATAGGCATTATTCTTCATAGAATAAGGTTTACAAAAGTTGGAATAAGCCATCCATTATTTCAAAATAACATAATTGCTGTGTAGATGCTCGCATAGCTATTCCAAAATAACTTTGCTCCGTAAACCAAGTCTTATGTTCACCTCTCTTTCAGCTTTCAAAATTGTTAACCCACTACCAATGAGAGATAGTTCACTTCTTGGAATCCACATATATTGTCATTATATACATGTATAAAAACAAATGATTGATCAAGACACATGAACTGAATAAAGAATGGAAGATAATTAGTACAATTCTATAAAAAAGCATAATAATCCATCAAATAAACATATGCATCTACCTCTGCTTTCTTACCTCTTATTTATTCCAGGAGATTGGTGGTTTTCCTAACTTAAGATTCTAGCATTCTTTGTTCTTCTCTTCCCTTCCCCCTCATTCTGGTATTTCTGCTGTCTCCTCCACCTCTTATTTTCTTCCCCTCCCCCCCCCCCCCAGCTCATTTCTTTTTAAAACCATGTTGCTAAAATACACTTAAAGCTAATGCTTTCTTCAAATCATTCATTTGGCAAACAATTTGTGAACAAAGATTAGTAGAAAATATGAATTATCCTCCAGGAGCTCTAAGTGAATTTTGATTAAATAAAAGAACCAAACCAAGTAATTACAGATAGTTTAAAAACTGGTATCATCCCAGAGTCCAAAGCTTGCTTTCATTTAATTGCCTTTAAATTATTTTGGTTACCTTATCACTGTAGGGATTTATGTTTCTAATTCTAAATTAAAAAGTAATTAAAAACACTTATCTAGTATCGGCATGTCACATTTTGTTTTAGAGAATGCAAAATACAATAGCTAAAACAGAGACAAACTGAGAAAAAGCAGAGGTACAACTGCTTGGTAATTCTTTAATCAGCATTTCATGAAATTACAGGGTGTTCATGGTTAGTTCCGAGGATGAAAACTACACAAAGTGGTCAATATCTGAGATTAAACATTTTACCTTTATTTTACTCCCTAGGAATCCCAAGTATTAGAAAAGCTGTAACTTTCTCCCAGAGCTCCACAGATGCAACATACATTTTGGGGAATTTTGTAGCCTTTGTTTTCCCCAGGAAATATTTTAATTTGAAAAAAATATGCTCAGTATCAACATACAATTCATCTTAACTAATTATACTTGTCCATTCTAGACAAACTTCTGCACAGAACTAAAACATATCAAATTTTTGTTCTGGCCTACAATACTTAGGATGTATTTTTAAGGAGCACATGGCCTACTTAGGTTCTTTCAAAATCATGGAGAGATCTCAGGGTATGTCTACACAGCGGGGCTAAAGTCCAGTGAAACTATGCAACTTCAGCTACACCAATTGTGTAGCTTAAATTGAAATAGCTTAACTCAGCTTTAGATGCTGTCTACACAAGAGCAAGTCAAAAGAACACTCTTAACTTCCCTTACTCCTTGTAAAATAGAGGTTACAGGATTCGGAGTAAGAAGTCCTCAACTCAACATTATTTTGAAATAAAGGCGTATGGTGTAGACATTCTCTGTTATTTCGGAATAACGTTAGTTATTCCAAAATAACCGTGCTGTGTAGACACTCCTCTAAAAAGTACCTTTTCTAAGATATTTAAGCTTTTTGGAGAATTTATTTTTTCCTGATTCCTTCTTCCTCTTCCACTTCTAGTCACTCTTATAAGTCTTTCCTGTTCAGATCCCTCACTAACTCAACCCAGTTCAGCCATTGGTATCTCAACAGCCAATCCACTCTCCCATCATATTATAAGGCTACTTCTTCACTAACACTGTGCCCGTAAACGTTTCATTGGTCTGGGTGTAAAAAAACAT
Organism: Pelodiscus sinensis; assembly: GCF_052426305.1. Taxonomy (NCBI): domain Eukaryota; kingdom Metazoa; phylum Chordata; order Testudines; family Trionychidae; genus Pelodiscus; species Pelodiscus sinensis. Next base: position 78,077,753 of record NC_143052.1, read on the forward strand.
GAACCCCTCAGAGGGACATAAATTATACTGACAGAAGTGTCAGCGTGGACAGGGCTATGTCGGTGGAATATGATGGTCTGCTGACTAGTTACTGCAACTTGCTGAAGGTAGTTTAATTGCCCCTGTATAAAACTATGGTATGCCCACATCTTGAATACTGTGTACAAATGTAGTCTCCTCACCTCAAAAAAGATATTTTGGCCTTGGAAAGGGTTCAGAAAAGGGCAACTAAAATGATTAGGGGTTTGGAACGGGTCCCATATGAAGAGAGGTTAAAGACATTTCTGTTTAGAAAAGAGGATAATGAGGGGGAAATATGATAGAGGTATATAAAATCATGAGTGGTGTGGAGAGGGCAGATAAAGAAAAGTTATTTATTAGTTCTCATAATAGAAGAACTAGAGGACACCAAATGAAATGAATGGGTAGCAGGTTTAAAACTAATAAAAGAAAGTTCTTCTTCACACAGCGTGTAGTCAACCTGTGGAACTCCTTGCCAGAGGAGGCTGTGAAGGCTAGGACTATAGCAGAGTTTAAAGAGAAGCTAGATAATTTCATGGAGGTTAGGACCATAAAAGGCTATTTGCCAGGGGATAGAAATGGTGTCCCTGACATCTGTTTGTCAGAGGCTGGAGAGGGATGGCAGGAGACAAATCGCTTGATCATTGTCTTCTGACCACCCTCTCTGGGGCACCGGGTGCTGGTCACTGTCGGCAGACAGGATACTGGGCTAGATGGACCTTTGGTCTGACCCAGTATGGCCATTCTTATTTTCTTATGTACAAATAGAAGAGCTGTCTCTTGTCAGCATAGAGTAGCTATGGGAGACCTTACAGAAGTGCAGCTGCATTGGAACTGCCATGTCACTGTAAGGTCTCTAGTGAAGACAGTCTAAATCAGGGCTACTCAATATTGGAAGACACAATGAAACTCACAGCACATGCCAAGGGCCTCTACTGAAGTGTGGTTGCATATTCATGCAAATATATATGCAAATATATGCAAATCACTTTTCACATCAACGGGTATGAATACAAAGCTTTTTCCACAAGGCCCTGGCACTCCCAGCACCTCCTGTCTGGGGGCTAGAAACTGTTCCAGACATCCCATCTGCATGCATCTTTCACTGCTGGCCCCGCCTGGGAGACACCTCACCATGTGGAGCGTGTTCCCAATGGAGGCCATTTTCAAAGAATCCCACCCTCGGGCCACGTTTTGAACCCTGTGTAAACCCAAACTGCAGTGTGGGATGCAAAAAAACAGGCCGCGGGCCGCATGAGGCCCATAGGCCATGTGTTGAGTAACTCTGGTCTAAATCTTTGCTTGTTTCTTCTGATATAGACAAGGCTGCCTCTAGTCCAGATGCAGGTATGGAGCTTACTTTTTTTTTTTTTTTTGTTAATTCACAAAGCCCATGCCCAGAGGGCCAACAAAATTGCTTGAGAAAGATGAGAGAGGGAGCCAGCTCCACACTCCTGGAAGGAGCAGGTGCTTGGGTAGAAGGGGTGGAACTAGGAACAGCCAGCTCTGAATACTAACCTGACAATGCCGTGCCTCCCTCTGCCAGCCTTTCAGTGCCTCCCAGCATGTGCCACCCGGGACTCCGCTGGAGATTTAATGAGCCTGGGGCTCCAGCTGCCACCATTGCCATTGTAGCAGTGGCTACAGCTGGGAACTCCAAGCCTTTTTGAATTGCCAACCCTCAGGGTAACTGTTACACCCCCCACTCTCTCAGCCAACCTGCCCATGACAAAGATCAGTAGTGTGAAGAAAAAGCATTGTGCATTTGAAAGTAGCCTTCTGTGACACACAGATAGCTGAGAAACAATATGTATACAGACAGCTAGGAGCATTTGTATTTACTAGAGCTTGGTTCTCCAGTAAACAGCTTGCTGCAGCTCTAATTAGAATGCAGTGAAATGAAAGATATCTAATTAACCTTGACCTAGTCTATAGTGCATCAGCAGAAGAGAATCCCAGCTTTCAAGCTCTTGCATTATATATTCCAGTGATGTGAAACAAGAAATCTTTTCGGATGTGACCTTGTCTTTTCTTTAGTTTACTATAAAATAATTATATAAAATATCTGTTTTCTAACTATATTATTAAAGTGAAAGAATTACACTTAATGGCAATTCTAATACTTAATATTTAGGTTTGTGTCTCCTTTATAACAGGAGCAGCCATTGGTAAACAAAAACTGAAGACACCATAATACATGATGCACAGTGCAAAATATACCTGTCCATAAGAGAAGTACATTCTTAGAAAAAAGAATAATTTACATACACACACACCTGTGACATCACAGTCATAACAATCAAGACATTGTATCAGATCTATGTATTTTTTCACATAAAATCTTTTTTCACTGAAAAAATGCAGATTTGACCAAAACAAATTGTGAATTTGAGTGAATTTTGGTCAAATACAGAAAACTTTGTAAAGTGACATGCATGTAAAGCAAGGGCATGTGAAGTGAGGTGTGTGCTGATTGCATGCAACATGAACTATGAGAGCTGTGTGATGTCCATGTATCCCATCAAAGTGCTGCTATGGTTCAATTCGCACACCCCGCAAATTCTAGGTATGCAAGCACAGTAAGCAAAACTACCCTATCCTGGCAATTCTCATGCAGCCCACTCACTAGCCTAGGTTGCCCATTGCTGATATAGAAGCTCCATATAAAATAGGAGATAAATGAAAAATGGAAACATATTAAAATGAAATTACTTGGCAAGGACAGCATGTGCATCCTTCCCAAGACGGAAGTTCTGTAATTCTTAGAGACCAAGGCTTAGATTTTCTACAGCACATTACTAGTTTAGGAGCCTCACTCCCTTCGATGTTTCAGTGAGATCTACATGCCGATGTAGCTGAGGCTTCACTGCTATTTTGTTAGAGCTAGTTAGGACAAACCTACCTCAGTTTGTTTACATATGCTACAGTCAGAATTCTGACTGACCTATAGACATATGCTAAGTCCTAGTTAAAAAAAAATAGGGCTTAGGCTCCTAGGTTTCTGTATGTGCTTTTGAAAATTTTATCCCTAATCATACAAACACACACCCCTCATACTCCTCTCCTGTAGCAAAAAGGGAGAGCGCTCCCAGGGCATGTCTACACAGCAGCATTATTTCAAAATAAGTCACGTTATTTTGAAATAAAGTGAGCATCTACACAGCAAGCCTGTTATTTCAAAATAATGGGCTTCTTATTCCAAACTCTGTAACCCTCATTTCACAAGGAATAATGTCTATTTCGAAATAGTTATTTTGAAATGGGGTGTGTGCAGACAGCCCAGCTGCAACTATTCCGGAATAAGTGGCCTCCAGAGATTCTCACAGGTGCCCAGGTAGCCACTCTGTCCACACTCATCAGAACTCTATAGTTTAAAGGTGCAGCCACAGGGGAGGAGACTTGTGACACAAAGAAAGCCCTGCTATTCCTGTGTCACACACCAACAGCCTTCACTGCCATCCCTGCCACCATGAGCAGCCCCCATTCTACCATCCATCGCTCCAGGCTGCAATGGAGCCAGCTTCCAAGCACCTGCACAGAGGCGAAAGACGAGGGCACCATCCTGACTTGGTGCAGAGATCTCATTGAAATCTGGGGAGAGGCGGCAAACCTCCAGGATCTCTGCACCGGGTGCTGGAATATGGACACATACAGCCAGATGACCAACAGCCTGGGCCAGGAGGGCCAAAGTCACTCCCAGGAGCAGGTGCGGATGAAGGTGACGGAACTGAGGCAGGCCTATATCAAGGCCAGGGAGTGCAGGGGTAGCACCCCACTCTTTCCAGTATTTTGACCAGCTCCACTGCATCTTGGGAGAGATGTCAACCCTCCCTCTCCCTCTCCCCTCATTGTGGACTCTGGACAGGACACCCATTGTAAACTACCAGAGTACATGCCTGTGGATGAGGAGAAGTTAAAGGAAGACAAGGCCTGCACCAACACCATGCCTGCCAGCCAGGAGTTCAGCCCATCCCTGGAGCCATCCCCCTCTCCTTGGATGTGTCCCAGGTATCAGATCAGGCCAGGGAAGGCCCATCAGATGAATTCCATTACTTTCCCTAGACACACAAGGGGAGCCAGCGGGCGGCAAGGGGCTGTGTGCTCCTCACTCAGCCTTCTTGGCTTGGGAATTGCACAACAGCCTGTACACGTGGGTGCACATGGAGCACCAGGCAAGAGCCGCAATAAGGCTGCCACACAGGTGCACTCCTGCTCAGAGGGTTCCTGCACAGGCCTGCCTTACTCCTGACCCCGTGAAAGGACACCTTCCCATGACAAGCCACCACTAAGGAGGCTGGGGTCATGGACACAGCAGTGCCACATGGGCATGGCTACACTCTCAGGGCAGCATCCTCTCCCAGGCCAGCGGGGTGAGACAGAGGACACCAGTCCCCTGCCAGTGGAGCCTGCCAGGAGGGGAATGAAATGGAATGGGCCCCAGTAGCATCCTCAATGGCAAGCAGCATCTGCTGCTCACATATACTTCACCCAAAATCCTCTCCCCGAAAGAGAAGAAATACACATCTTCTCCCTGTAGGACTCTGCCACTGCCAGTCCCAGCATGTGCACATCACTTAGGGAAGTCAAACCACCCATCACCCCCCTTTCTCTCATAGGATCATGGCCTTCCCATGCTTGCTTGTCCCTGGGGTGAAGAGGTAGCAAGGCTCTCCCCAGGCCATCTGTGCCCCTGAAGGAAACGGCTCATTGTCCAGGCCTCAGATGGCCTTGCTCGAAGCACATCGCCTACATGTGCACCGAGACCTTTCAGTTTCAGCTTAGGTGAGGGCTAGGCTTCATGCACCCTGTTTCCTGGGATGACTTCCCTCTTTATTCTTCACAGCTGGCTCAGCTGAGAACGAGTCACAAACCACTTCTCCCATGCCGGCCTCCCAACCAAATGAGACCTGCAGGTGCTGCTGACACAATGAGGACCTCCAGCAGGAGCACATAGTCTGTCTCCATTCCATCCAGCAGTCTCTGGACCAGCAGGAGCAGAAGTTGGACGTGGACCTGGAGGAGTGCATGCTGACTGGGAGCTGTGCCCCACCAACTGACAGGAGTTGTTCCAGAAGACCTGGAGCATGTGCATGGCCTACAGCACCACCAACAATTGCATGGTCACTGCGATTGAGTGGTCCATTAGCTATCTCCTGCACCTGCTCCTTCCCAAGACCCTCCCCGCTGCACCCACTCCTGCTCTCAGCCCTCTGGCTTCTTCCCCTTGTTCCCCAGCTGCCAAGAGCCCCACACATGGAGGTGGTGGGACTACCTGAGACAAATGCCAGTCCCAGCCCCATCCCTGAGTTCCTCCTCCCCCTTTCACTTCTCTGCTTTCCCCAGTCCCTCCCCACTTATATTAACCCCCAAATAAAAAAATAGAGTTTCTTGTTCCAAAACAAAAAGTCTAGTTTATTGCATCTTCAGCAGAGGAGTGGAGGGAGGAAGGGCAGGTAAAGGGAGGGATATGGGAGGAAAGGCACAGTGGGGCAGTGCATAACCCCCTTGTGGGGAGGCTCAAAGGAGAGACATAGGGTGTCCTTGTCTGAAACTCTCCCTCAGAGACTCCTGGATGGATGCAACCCCCTCATGGCCCTGTCAGATGGCAGCAGGGTGCAGCTGCTGAAAGGCTCTGGCCAACCACTCAGCCTCTGTCCCCTACCCTGGCAAGAATGTCTCCCCCTTGCTCTTGCAAAGGTTGCACAGCAGATCAACACCAGTTGGGGGACTTGCCGCTCATCAAGACAGAAGACAGAGGAATCGCCATTTGAAATAGCCACAGGCACCCTCCACAAAAATGCAGGTCCTTGAAATGTTCCTTGCTTTAGTCACAGTGTCCAGTGTAGGGCTATATCCACCAGGGGAGCAGAGGGTAGGCTGCATCCCCAACAATGCACATTGGCATGTCCACTTCCCTGACCCTGATGGGATGGTTAGGGAAAAAAGTGCTGGCTTGCATTTTCTGGAAGAGGCTGGAGTTGCAGAAGACATGCGTATTGTGCACCTTCCTTAATCACCCCATGTTCATGTCTGTGAAGTGGCCTCAGTGGTGCATGATGTCCTGCAGGAATAGAGAAATACCCCTTCCAGTTATACACTGAGGGCCAGAGGGGATGTGGGTGCTGTCAATGGCCCCCCTGCAGCTGGGGAAGCCCATGGCAGCAAAGCCTGCAACAATGGGGTCCACGTCACCCAGGGTGATGACCCTGAGCAGCAGGATGGTGTTGATGGCCCTCACCACCTCTAGGATAGAGGTTGCCAGGACCCCCCGGGAGTTCCCTGAGCCCAACGCAGCCTTTCCACACACCATATCCAACCCCATCTTGCCCTACCTTCCAGCCAAGCTTTGTGAAGATGGGACTGAAACCTTCCAGGGAGGGAGCTTCCACCCTCCCTCCACTTTCCTAGGGAACCTCAATCCAGCAGTTCACCACCCTCCTGAGACAATAGCATGAGAGAGTCATGCCTGCATGACCATGAGCATGAGTCAGCCTCGCCACTCTGAACTGGTTCCTGATGGAGCGGTAGCTGTCTGGTGTGGCAAGCTTCCACAATGCGATGGTGACCCACTTCTGGAGGGGAATGATGGGTCTCATGTGGGTGTCCTGTTGTGTGAGGGCAGGGGCAAGCCACTCACTCAGCCCCAGAAAGGTGGTGTTCTGCATGCAGAAATTCTGGAGCCATTCCTGGTCATCCCACCACTCCATGATGATGTGGTCCCACCAGTCAGAACTGGTGTCCCGTCTCCAGAAGCAGCAATTCATGGTGTCCAGAAGAAGACAGGAGGGGTTGTGCTGCATAAGCAGTGCCTGGAGAGAAGAAAGGAAGTGCCTCGCAGGGAGCAACAGGTCCTGTTCCTGCAAAGCCATGAGGGCAACTTGTAGTAACTGCACCAGGTGGCATGGCAGCAGGTTCAAGAGCTGGCAACTGCTTTCCAGCAGGTCCGGCCCCATGGCTGGTAGTGTTGTGGTGTCCACAAGGGCAATCAAAGCATGCAGTGAAAAGAGTTTACTATCCTTGAGAAGGAGCTGTACAGGAGGGGTCCCTTTAAGCATGAGCCTCAGATAGCTTCAGGCAGCAGGTACAGAAAGTGATAGGATCACTGTCCTGATAGGATTGCTGTCCTGATGCCCTGGCTGAAGTGTTTCCGGGGGACTTTAAATGTAATTCAGGCTCCAATCAGCGTGGATGTTCTATTTTGAAATCTCAGTGCCCTTTTGACAGGCAGTTGTATTGTGAATGCACTATTTTGAAATAAGCTATTTGGTAGGGTTCCCCAACACTGAAATAGCTTATTTTGGAATAATTGTGCAGTGTAGACATAGCCCCAGAGAGCATTTATGTTCCTCAGTCGAAGTGGCTTGAAACACCCTTGTCAGAAACAAAGTGGAATTCTGTGCTGAAAGGTTCCAGCCATGTCTATGCAAAACTTTGTTATTATTATTATTTTCAGAAACTCTACATTGTAACACATTCAAATTACTCATCCTCCTCTATTTTGCTTCTGGCAGCATACTACAATCTCGGTAATTATTTTGTTCCTGAAAATATTCCACAGGCAAAAGTGACATAATAGGCTACATGTTAACTGTTTTGGACTAGCACAGTAAGATGTTCATTTAAGTATTTTTTCTTTGCAGGAGACAAATTTTCCTTGAAGCTGGAATGAGTTTGTGCTTGATATACAGGTACCCCAGGATAGAATTAGCACCATTGATTTGTGAACATGTAACTCGTACAAGTATACTCCTCTGGAATTAACACTGAAAAACCCCCTAAAAATTAGTGGTTTGATGTGAATGTTCTTTAAAGTCAATCAAGCCAACCATTTGATTAGGTATTTATGTGCCCTGTGTTCTTAGTTTGTCCAGTCTCAGTAGCCTCCCAGACTTTATATAGCACAATATCCAAAGGAGAAGAGGATATTTTTTGTCTATTAGCAATTTGATATTATTGTACCAGAAAATGTGAAATTAAGTTAGAGCTTTTCCAGTGATACTTTTGCTAGACTGTCAGGAGAACTAGTAAAGGAAGTGGGAGATAGATTAGCATTGGCTTGCTAGAGGGTCTACAAGGGCCTGGCAGAGTACTGGGCTATGGGCAATCATGCATAAGCCAAATGTAGGCTAAACTAAAGTCATAATATTAATGCATATCCAAAAGCCAGAAGCCAAAGATAAAATGTTCAACCTGAGTCAGAGTCAAGGCATGTAGTTGAGGGGTGGAGTCAAAAGCCTGAGTCAAAACTTGGGGTTGGGACAGGAACAGGCTAGAAGCTGGGACTGGAGCAGAAACAGTCTAGAAGCAGGTTCAGAGTGAATACAGATGACAGACATGGTACATAATGAGTGGCTGTTCTGCTATGGGTGCGAAGCTTACAAGTAGGACTACTGATCCAGAAGCCTCAGGTGCTCTGCCTAATCCATTAGTTCCAAACCAGCAAAGTTACTCAGGGAGCAAGCCTGAAGCTCCTCCTAGCTGTCAATTCTCCTTTCAAGGTTGTCTCCCAAGATCCCTTAGGGAAGGTTTCTGGGGTTAGGTTCAGTGGATTGCATGCAAGGGGGCTGGAGTGAGATTGTGTTCCATGGGTCCCATGGTTCTGAAATGAAGCCTGATGGCTTGAGAATGGTGGATGGAGTCTTTTGGCAGGTTCAGAGCACTCCCCATTTTGGAATACTTCACCTACCTTCCCACTCAGCCCCTAGACAGCAGGACACCATGAAGTTAAATGGTGTAAAGACGAGGGCCCAGCTTGTTTGTTGCTGATTTATGTGCCAAACTATCATGAGGAATTCCAGGTGCTTGTGAATGGTGAGGATGTGGATTGGGAACCAAAACTTCTGACCATTGTGGCTGACTATTGCTGGCATTTCTCAAAGGCTGCTTTGATGGCCATCAGCTCCTTACCAAGGATGTTGCAGTTTTTCTTCACTGGGGGTGTGTCTAGACTGGCAAGATTTTGCGCAAAAGCGGCCACTTTTGCACAAAATCTTACCAGCTGTCTACACTGGCTATGAGAATTTGTGCGAGAACACTGACGATCTAATGTAAGATTGTCAGTGTTCTTGCTCAAAAACTCTGACGCTCCTGCTCGGGAAAAAGCCCTCTTGTGCAAGTATTCTTGCGCAAGAGGGACAGTGTAGACAGGGACAGGAATTTTTTGCGTAAGAAAGCCCCGATGGCGAAAATGGCCACCAGAGCTTTCTTGCGCAAAACCGTGTCTATACTGGGCACAGATGCTTTTACGCAAAAGCAAATCTTTTGCGCAAAGGCACTTGCCAATCTAGACGCTCTTTTCCAGAAATACTTTTAACGGAAAAACTTTTCCGTTAAAAGTATTTCCGCAAAATCATGCCAGTCTAAACGCAGCCTGGGTGTAAGCTTGTGCAAGTAAAAGGCCCAAAGGTTAAACTAAACCATTGGAGGCAGTTGTTTAGGAGAGGACTTCTCCCAGAACAAAGTTCGAGACATCCACTTCAACCATGAATGGCCAGCCCAGGTTGGGGTGAAACATGAAGGGCACTCTGATAAATTTCAACTTTAGGCACTCAAAAGCATCTTACAACCTCCGGGGACCAAACACACTAGAATTTCATAAGTGCAGCAGTCAACTTATGCTCCACATATACAGAAACAGGGCCTTAATTTTTCATTTTTTGCTTCTCAAAAGAGGAAATGCACAACACTGACTCCCAACCCTTGTGTTCTTTAGAAGCAACTACATTTTGGTAGCATCTTTTTACCCCAGTACTCATAGAAACAAAGTGTATCACAGGCTTCTTTTGCAGTAACCTATCAAAACATGAATGATGCAAGCTTGAAATATTTTCATCCAACTTACAATGAATAAGAAAAAGCTAAAATAATGGTTAGATAAAGTATCAGTTACAGTTATATAATCTCTTGTAGGCAGGAGCTTTGCATGCAAAATAAGAGCTTTTTCAGGGGATACTAAGGAAGATACAAGCTTTACTGGGAAGATACACACCTAAAAACAAAAAGCAAAAACATTTTTCCTAGATCCAACTGCCTGTCCATTTAATTAAGCAAAACTAGGAGACATTTCTTACCTAGCATTGTGAGACAATGCTCAATAATATCGCAATGGAAGATGTAAAGAGAAATAGGGCTAAGAATATGAGAAGCAAATGGGTTGGAAGATACAATTTAGTGAGGTATATTTAGCTCTGTGGAGACTATTAGAAGATCTCAAACATCCCCAAAATCTTCCAGTGTTGTTCTATACCTTGCAGATGAGTCTTTAATTTAATGCTATCTTTTGTGAATGCTCAATACACGGGTTAATAAATTATCTCATTTTGGAAATAACTAAAAAAAGTGCTTCAGGCTAAAAAGCCTATTGCTAAGAAAGTCAATAGTCAAGTTCATATAAATTAAATTTAAATTACCTGTAGCCCACTCTATAAAAATCCTTGATTTATTGACTGACCAGCATATGTAACTGAGAATGAAAATAAACAAAAAACTGTCCTTTGACTCCATTTCTTGGTAAACATTATTAAAATAGCAAAAGACAGACAATTTGACTTCTTTTTATCTGACTTCAGCTCAGCTTGTTGAAAACCTATATAAACATTATGTTATCTATTTAGCACTCTGACACATGCAGTATAATAAGGAATTATATTTTTGAGGCATTTACAATGAAACTGATGCAGGAAGATAGTTTTGTGGTCAATCAGCTGCTATTCTTCCCCTCCTCCTTTCACAGATATACCCAGCACCCAGCTTAGTTACTTGGACTAATCATTAAGTGAATGTCTCACTGGTTTAAAAGAATGAGCTTCTCAGGAAAAAAAGGCATCAACGGTCATGCAGATGAACACAAGTATCTTTTTGTTACCTTGAGCTGCACTGTTGTATTTATAAATAATGAACTCAATATTAAGTTACATGGATCCTCTGGTGAAGGAGTTTAGAGTATGCAAGATGTCTGAGTAACTGGCATTTATGAAGACTTAATTAAAGTGCTTGCTCAGTTTTTCCTTGCTTTGCTGGGTGTGTAGCTAATTGTCAAATTTAAATAAAGTTTATAATTCATTTTAATGGTGTTAGTTATTTACAGTGGTTCAGCCTGAAAAAAGTCTATAGTAATTATTTAACTCAAAGATTGAAAAAACCCACATAATTTTAAGAGCTTCAAGGGGTAGCAGAGTTAGTCTGTCCAGGGTAAACTTAAAAACACAAAAAATAGTCTGGTAGCACTTTAAAGACTAACAAAACATGTAGTCATCATCTGCATTTAAAAACAGTTTAAAGAATTTAATTATACAGCCATTAGATTAGGGTTTATTAAAAGGCCAACAAATACATTATAACTGTGGTATAAAGATTTTGAATTATTTTAGGTTCTTGAAATATCAATTTACACTATAAAAATGATGAACCAGATGACTTGTTTCAGTGATTACACTATTCAAAAACAGATAGGGATTGAAAACCTTGATTACTTGTAGTGCACTCCTCCTTAGTTGCCTCTTTTCTCTTAACCACAGGATTTAAAAAATGAACAAACAAAAACAAGTCAGTACATTTACAGGTTAGTGTTTGGCTCAATTTACTATGCAGCATTTCTTACATCTAGTTAAGACTACATGAGAGTACAGTACTCTATAAATCTGGGGAAAAAATACTAATCTACTGTTCTATCAGTGTACTAAAACTAATTAGAAAGTGATAAATAACACTACTTATGCTCATAATAAATTGCTAACATTGGTCAATAAGACTTAAATATGAAACTATCATAGATCTCTATGTGGCAAGATCCTCATCCAGGCCCCTCACCCTGGGACCTCTTCTTCATCCACAAATCAACCAGAGACCCTTTCTAGTACAATTACCCATGCCTTTTATTGGCCATGCCAATTTCCCACCACCTTCTATTTACAGAGCATTGGCTATCATTTCTGTAGCCAGCTCAGCTACTTTCTGGCTGGGGTACCTACTGAACCACTCTCTAACTCCTCCCCTTCCACTTCTCCTCTGGCTGTCTTATCTAGCCCTCTGGCTAATGAGGCCCACAACTGCTTCCATTAGCCCAGGGACAGTCAACCCAAGGTTCATGAGCAGCATGTGTCTCGCAAAGAAAAAAATTGTGGCTCCTAACGGAACCGGGATGGAACCTGGAACCACTCAGGTCAGCCGCTCTCATGACTGGGCTGCTATGAGCCGCATGCATGATCATGGCCCATGCTGTTCCGCTCACGGCCCTCAGCGCACTGTGTCATATCCTGCATGTGCAGGCCGGGTTGCACACAGCATCCCAGCCTGCATGTGCTAGCAGCCAGCTGCTAAGCACAGGCAGTGGCTTCCGGACCCAGGCATAAGGTTGAGGAGGGGGAGATGCCTGGCTCTGGAGAAGGGGAGTGAAGGGGGATTGGGTGGATGGTGGTGGGGGGCAGTGCGCATGGCATCCCTGATGCGGCACAGTGGCTCTAGCTCCAGGACCCGAGCATAAGGTTGGAGGGGAGGGCGATTGGGTTACAGCAGGGAGGGGATGTGTCTGGCTCTTGGGAAGAGAAGGGGAGAAGGATTGGGTTGTGCACGGTGTCCTGGCCAGCTCATGCTCAAAACCAGCTGCTTAGCTGGACCCAAGAATTAGGTTAAAGCAGGGGGAGGAGAATTGGGTTGGGGTGTGTGTGTCTGGCTTTGGGGAAGGGGAGAAGAGAGGAATTGGGTTGGGAGGGGGTGGGGGTGGCTGGCTTTGGGGAAGGGGAGGAAAAGGGGATTGGATGGGGGGGTGCTTGGCTTTGAGGAAGGGATGGAGAGGAGGATTGGGGTAGAGCGGGGGGAGGGGTGGTACCTGCCTCTGGGGAAGGGGAGGGGGACTGGGTTAGAGCAGGCTACTCTTCCCTTCCCCTAAACAGATGGCACACTTCCTGAAATGCTGGATCTGTCGCACCACTGGGGACTTTTCCCCGTGCTGCCTGCCTGCGTGGGGGGTAGGGAGTAGGAATCCTGGGACTGCATGCCAGCTCCAACTTCTCAGGAATCACACAGCTGTCATGGGGAGCAGAGGAAGAGTGCGTGCTTCCTGAGAAGTTGGAGCTGGCATGCAGTCCTGGGACGGACGGACGGACGGACGGACTCTCTCTCTCTCTCTCTCTCTCTCTCTCTCTCACACACACACACACACACACACGGCATTTCAGGAAGTGTACCAGCTGTTTAGGGGAGGGGAAGAGCAGCCTGCACACTTCCTGAGGCCTGGGATTCCCGGGTACTGGGTCCAGATGTCTCTGTCCCCTTCTCCTGACCAGACCCCCCCACGAATACCCTGCTCCAGCACCTACCAGCACCCTACCCTGGTACCCTGTCCTCTGCCTCCACCAGCACACATTAGTGAGGCTTGGGGTGTTTTGGAAGGGTTGTTTTTTGCATCTTAATTGTGTGGCCCTGACTGACTTTTCTGTGGGTCAGTGACCCCTGATGCAAAACAGGATCCCAGGATCCCCGCCCTCTCAAAAATAAAGACAATGTTGAAACATTTTGTGTTGGACATAGTATTTTTTTAAAATGAAGCCTGGCCAAGAAGCCCCCATTTGGGGCCAAGCCCCCATTTGGCTTCAGCATCATAACACTTCTGCACCCCCCAGATCCCAAATCTGAGCCTATCATACACTGGAACCCCCTGTTCTGAGCCACTTACATCCCCAAACTCCTGCATCCCCACATCCTCAGTCTTCTGCCACAACACTCCTGCACCATCCACACAATGCAAATCTGTGCCCTGAGCCCATCATACTCCCAGCCTCCCTGCCCTGAACCCCTCATGTACCTCAGCCCAAACTCCTGCACCCTCACAGTCACAAGCCTGCAGCTTGCTCAGCACCCCAACCCTCCACCTCAACCCAACACTCTACAACACACTCTGGAACCCCCTCCCTGAGCCAGCATCCTCTTCTCTACTTCCTCCTGCACCCAAATTCCCTTCCAGAGCTTGCACCTCTCACCTCTTCCCAGTGCTTTTTTTGTGAGATACAATAGCAGTCCTGACAGCGTGAAGAGTTGGGGCAAAGCTGTTGAGCCAACCGGAAAAAAAAAGGCAGGGCCACGAAGACCCTGCACCTATTTTTCCCCAGCATGGGGTGGTTTGTTTGTTTTTTTCCTCAACAACTTTGCCCCGGCTCTTCACACTGTCTCCACTACTATTGTGGCTCTTCATCTGGAATGGTTTGGTCACCCCTGCATTAGCCCTTCAGGCCAGGGCTTGTTCAGCTGGCTTTCATTGCCCTTTTCAGCCAGGCAGTAGTCTGTCACAGTTAATTTATTAGAGAATAACCAACAAGCTAGAGCTTCACCAGACATACAGTTAAATTGGATGATCTTTTGTTTGGAAGGAGCAAATACAAATTGTAGAGTTTCACAAGAGAAAAGCAAGAAGTGTTCTACACTTAAGTACTGCACAGCTACATAATAAAAGCTAGAGCAAAACCATTTTAACAGAAAGCATCGTCATCTGAAGTTTTGCAAGACTATAGCTGAAAATCTCAGTGCTAATTTCATCTACAATTGAGAACATGACTGAAAAGGTGAAATTATGTAATTTCCTGATACAATTTAAATGCAGGAACAAGGAATACTGGAAAGTTAAGGGGTCTTTGTTTTGCTTTTGTTTTTTAACAATTTTTTTTCAGACAGTTCAAATAGTAAGTAATGTTTTCCAAGAATTATGTAATGAGTAACAAATTAAATATTTCCTAAGGTACTAACATGGCTCACAAAAAAAAAAAAAAGTCAACAACACATTTGACCAACATATAGTAAAAAGTAACATCAAAGAAAGTGTTAAGGAAAATACAACCTTTCAATAGTGAAACACATAAGGGTACGTCTACACTAGCCCCCTACTTCAAACTAGGAAGGCTAATGAGGGTGACCAAAATTGCTAAAGAAGCGTGAGATTTAAATATCCCACACTTGATTAGCATATTCCCAGCTGGTCGCCATTTTGGAAACTGATTAGCCCGAAGTAACTGCCTGCGTCTACACGCGGCAGAGAAGCGGGATTCCGAGGTAAACCCCTTAGTTCGAATTAACTGTTAAACCTCATATCACGAGGAGTGACAGTTAATTCAAACTAAGGGGTTTATCTCAGAATCCCACTTCTCTGCCATGTGTAAATGCGGGCAGTTACTTTGGGCTAGTCAGTTTCCAAAATGGCGACTGGCTGGGAATATGCTAATCAAGCATGGGATATTTAAATCCCATGCTTCAATAGCAATTTTGGTCACCCTCATTAGCCTCCCTAGTTCAAACTAGGGGGCTAGTGTAGACGTACCCTAAGTTACAACAATAAAGACAAAACCCTAACAACAAAGGAAAATATAGTAGTCAATTGCATTCCACCCTGATCGGAAATATCTCAAATATTGTATGTTTAAAAATATAAACACCATTTCCTTCTGAGTAAATAAATGTAAGTATTGTCCCTTTTCCCCACTCCAAAAAAAAGTTTTTTGACGTGAAAAGATACTTTTGCATCATGAGAATATACGTGTGAGTGAGTACTACAGAATATTTGTTATACAATAATACTTATGTTTGCTTCATAAATCTTTTGCAGAGTAATGCAGCTCTATTGCTCTGATAACCACTATTATTAATACTGTCATCTGTGCAACTCATCACCAAATGAGTCTTTTCTATAACTGATATCAACCATCATCCATAACAATGACAATTACTCAATGAAGGATTAATGCTACCACCATTACTGGGTACATCTTCACAGCAATTAAACACCCTGAGCTGGCCTGGGTTATTTTGGGACCCTCTCCCCTCATGAGGTCCCTGAGTTCAAGTTCCAGACTGAGATCAAAACATCTAGTTTTACAGCCCTGCATCTCCAGCCCCTTAAGCCTAATACAGCTGACTCAGGCCAACCATGAGCCAGCCTGCTATGCCTCAAGTAATTTTTTTTTTTTAGGTGCAGACATATCTACTCAGACAGAATGCAGAACTGCCTGACAAATCATTTACTACAGACACTGTTTTTGGAGTGTTAAAGAAAGTCCTGCTGAATGAGGGTGAAATTCATTCTGTGCAAAGAGCCAGCAAAAGGTCTACACATAATTTAAGTCCAACTTCACTCTCAGGCCTGAAAATAAGACTTATTTTCACCCTAGTGCCTATAGAAAAATGAAACATGACACTGTGAATGACCCTAGCTGAGAATGTTTATAGGATCATGCAATCCCAATTTCAACTTTTTCTTCATATGTTTAGAAATTTGGCTCTTTTTGTTTATTTGGAGAAGACATAGCGGTCTTGTTCTGCTCCTTCATCTCCACCTCACCTAATTTCAGTGGAAGTCAGCAGCCTCCAATTTCATTGCTTTCCTTTCTGGTCCCCATTGTAAGTTAACTTTTACAATGCAAGCAGTTAGACTCTAAAAAAGTGTATGATAATTTTCACCATTTATTATAGCTAGGTGTTATGGGTGAAGGAGGCCATATAAACACCAAGACAGAAATATACTCTATTAGTACATATTTGGTGCACATCAGAATGCGTGGTCACAGAAGGATAGTCACTTTGGGCACAACTTTTACTGAGAGTGATAACATTAGTATTAGAGTGTGCTGTGTACAGAAGACTGTCACACAATGTTAAGAACAAGATTAATACCCCTATGTGTCAGGTCTCTGTGAATGAGGATATCAGAAGCACAGTACAGCTGAAAAGAACAGTGAAAACAAATCCTTTAGCATCAAAACCAAGTAAGATTCTTTACTGGTTTCTTCAAGAACATGACTCAATTTATAAGCACTTTTTCACAATTTGCTCCATAAAAGAGAGAGAGACAAACATAATTCATAGTCAAACTGAAACACAGTAGCCACATATAAAATCTTAGGTGAGTATAATTTGTTCATAACTTTTGCAATTTTCATGCTTTTATTGTGAGTATGACAATATTTGGTGGTCTTAAAGCCCCAGTTCCTGGAATCAAGATTACATGAGGAACTCAGCATTCAAAAACATTTGCCCTATAGAGCTCAAAAAGCAGAATGAAGACAAGACCCAACATTTATTTTATTTTGTTGGTCCCGTGGTAATTGGTAGCCTTATTCATACTTTTCTTTAATGCTTGGGGTTGGCAGTTAAAAGTTTGGAGAGCGGATATTCTGTTTTGTGGTTTCAATATTTGTTTTCATTCTGATACAGAATAAAAATCAATAATTTTATAATTTGATTTGAGAAAAAATTCCCCAAAACCAATTTTGGGTCATTTAAAATGAAAAAAAAAAACATTTGAATTTTGACTTTAGTTTAACTTTAAATTGCAATGTATTACATAACAGCAAAAAGTAAACCATTTTGAAAAAAATCAAAATATGTCATTCAGAATATATAAAAAGGATGCTAAGTCACACAATCATTACCTAAAAATAATTGTCAAAAACAATATGATTTTATGAAATATTTATATGTTGATGAAACTGCTTTCCCTTGTGCAAAATAATTAAGTTAAACAAGTTACCAACCAGTTCTATTAACAATACTGTGATGCATCACTAATACTTAGCAAGCAAGCTGCTACATTCTACAAAAAGAGCAAACAAAGCTCAATTTCTGCAAACCCTATTAAGATGCAATCACAGAATATAAATAAGCATTCTGGTAACGAGGTTACATGTTGCCATGGATAAATGAAGGTGCAAGTTGGACAACTGAAAAAATAATTCTCCACACAGTTTCATGGCACATTTCATATATGTGTTTCTAAGAAACTTCTATGATTTAAAGGTTACCAACAATGTTATCTTTCCCACATTAAGTATGACATGAAAAGAGAAACTTTTAAAGATGGCCTCTAGTGCCCAACAGGCTAAGATACTTCCCATACAGTCAATGAGTGATATCATTCAAGAATTTCTCTAGATAAGAGATCAAATTATCTGTTTTTCTAGTAAAAGTGATGTCATTAAACACTGACCCTCTACAAGATGACTCACTCCTTTCTTCTTTCTAAACTAACACTGCAAAAGAAAAAAAAGAAATAACTTGACTGGAAATGTCATGAAAATAGGCTCTCTCGTGAGATTTCCAGAGCTCTTCATTTCATGTGGCATAGACATACCAGAACAACAGCCTGGTAATATTTCTTATTTATAAGATACGAATGAGAAGGCACAAATTAATTTTCCGAAACATTAAAAAATCCTGAAATAATTATTATATATTTTGGTATGTTTTAATAAATTATTCCTCTGTTTTTTTATACTGTTTCTCATCTTAAGTATAGGAGAGGTAGCCATGTTAGTCTGGATCTGCAAAAGCGACAAGGAGTCCTGTTGCACCTTATAGACTAACAGATGTATTGGAGCATAAGCTTTCATGGGCAAAGACCTGATGAAAGTGGGTCTTTGCCCACGAAAGCTTATGCTCCAATACATCTGTTAGTCTATAACAGGGGTCTCCAAACTACGGCCCGCGGGCCGGATGCGGCCCGCAAGGCCCTCTCATCCGGCCCGTGGAGACCGTCCCTGGGGCGCCGCCGAACGGGCCCTTCTTGCCGCGGGGGGGGGGGGCCCTGTCAGGGGTGTGCGGCGTGTACTCACACCGCGCCGGGGCAGGAGAAGCGGGCCGCTCTGCTGACAAGCGGCCGCACGGCAGCAAACGGCGCAGGGGGCGGGGGTTAGCACGGGCAGCGTTCCCCCGCCCAGACTGACAGGGCAGCCGGCCAATCAGGGGGCAGGATGGACGGTGGTGGTAACGCCCGCCCGGCGACGTGCGGGGGAACGTGAACCCCGGCAGGAACTTTAAAAAGGTGACCCCTTCCGCCCGGGGGGGGGGGAAGGAGTGAGCGGTGGCAAGCAGGAGGGGAGGACAGCGTGCAGAGGAAGGGGAGAGCAGGGGGAAAAGCCCCCCCCCCTTCCGGGAGAAACGGATTCGCAAAGCCAGAAATGTCTGCTATTTTGGCATCCAGGAAACAATTTCACCATTCACACTAATACAGGTGTTCATGTGTAGTGTATCAATGTGTTATTAAATAATAACTGAATAAAATAATATTAAATAAATAATTAAAAACAACATCCATGTTTTGATTGTTTTTTATTTGGACCTCAAGTGTGTAGTCGGCCCCCGAACTGCTGTTTGATAGTTAATGCGGCCCTCGGGCTGAAAAGTTTGGAGACCCCTGGTCTATAAGGTACTACAGGACTCCTTTTCTCATCTTAAACACACACTACTCTCATATGCAATAATTTCTTGTTAGCCCAATAACAATAATGTCTGTTGTTATTATTAGATACATCTTCTAGTAAGAGGCTTCTTTGCATACCTGCAGGGGATAGACCCAGTGATCTATTTTGTGAGATCTAGAATTCAATTCAGCCTATTCAACCACAGCAGGGTAATAAGGAATCCCCCCTATGTTGTGACATGGGCTGTCAAGACCTGGGTGCTGTTGTATTAATTTAGATAAAATAAATGGGCCAAAGGAGTTAACATGATCCTGTACACGGTAGGCAGATTAGCTGAGTTAGGGAAATAAATAAATAATAATGTACTGCTTGGTAAAAGCAGAATTAATACCATGTCTGGGATCAAGGAGGAAGCATTGGAAGAACTGTGACCCTGAAGTTTACCTCTGAGTCCCAGCCCTTTCTGACACTGCTGTTGGAATAGAACAGTTTAGACTAAGCCTGAAGTTAAAAATCTATCCCATCATTTCAAAAGCATTCAGATCCCAAAGTGATAAACGTCATATAAATATCCCCAGGCAGACCTACCAGATTTATTTTCCTGTTTCTAGCCTGGAATAAGAAACTAAACTCTACCCCCGTGCAAGGGGGAAAAAGATCCAAGATGCTTTGTTGAGATTTTTGTTTTTAATTTCCTAAGGATCTGGCTCTAATGTTGAGTATCCTTATTCCACATCTAAAGGAACTGATTTCAACGGAACTGCTCACAGTGTAAGGTTATCCAAGTCTTGGTGAGTAGTCCCATTGATTTGAGGACTACTTGCGAAGTAGTGTACTAGTCAGAGTGAGTAAGGGCAGCAGAATCGGGCTCTACGGTCTTTCTTTCTCGTTGAATCACCCAGAACACCTTAATCCTTGAGATTAAGAAAAGTTTTTGATCTGGCTCCAGTGTTTGTTAAAATATATTGCTATTTTATTTAATATCAGTATACTGGACAAGCTTTAGAGTAATAATTTTGAAATATGGTATTTCATTTCATCAAGAAATATTATTTAAGTTCTTTGTATCCAAGTCTGGTGGATAGTAGAAGTTTGTTTATTCACAGCTCTGAATGCAGTACCAGATCCATATGTGCTATCCTCAATAATGTTTTGAAGAACTACCAAGTCTTTGTGGCTAGAGAATATAACTGTTTCCATGGAGCCTCTAATTCAGTCCAACTCATATGATCTCATTTTCAGAACAGGCTGATAGAACAAAATGAGATAAGCAGGTATTAAAATACATTGCTGAACTACTACCTCAATGGTACCTTCAGAACAATAGGCATTAGTCAGTTTTTGGATAATTGAGTCAATTTGGACCTACTTACAATTTTCGGGGGGGGTGAAGTCCAGGGTTTCTTACCATGAACAGGCATGAGTAGTACTGAATAATAAGAGCTATTAGTTTAGAGTAAATCAGACATCAGATTGTATTATGCAGAGTGAAAGGTAAAGATGAGTGATGCTAATGATACAAGAAAATTATGGATGGATCAAGTGAATTGAATATCATAGTTATCATACAATGAAACAAAATAATAACTGCTAAAAATGTAAAATTTTGAAGGGACACATTCACAAAATGTCCAGGGCTCAACATAATAATAAAATATCAGCTTTTGAAGAGCTGGTACACAACTTAAGATAACTCGAACTGCTTGTTTTTTTATTCCTATACTGTAATTAGAGCATTGCTTCTCCAGTGGCTCATTTTACAAGATAGCCTTCTCTTCCTATATATCTGCTGCACTGTCTAATAAAGCATGAGTTGCATTTAGTGAGAGTGAGTGAAATCCTGGAGCACTGAAGTCAATGGGAGTTTTGCTATTGTCAGCTGTGCCAAGATTTCTCCGAGAAAGTGCGTATGACTGTGCAGTAAGATTGATACCAGCACTTTCCTTGGAACTCCTCTTTCTCTCTCCAGTAGCACCTTAACAAAGAAGAAGATTGATCGTCTTTTGCTCTAAATCCCAAAACTCCCGAGTTGGAGCCTGTTCCCAGATCTGCCAAAGATTTCCAGTGTAAACATGAGCAAGTCACGTAGGTCCAGATCTTAAAAGGTATTAAGACCCCTTTCCCCATTGATATCCATGAGACTTAGTTGCCTAAATACCTTGGAGGACCTTGGGCCTTAGCATCTGATCCTGCTCTCACTGATTTTGGTGATGCAACCTTAGGCCATGACTACCAGACTGGCCATTCTCTCAATGACCTTAAAACATGCATATTGCTTCAGAGAGATTTTAACTCCAGACTTCAAAGAGAAGCTTCAGAATTGTCATTCATGCTTAAATTTGTCACTTTATGTATGGGTCTCAACAAAGATGCTAATTATCTCACCCATTATAAAGATAGCTTCCCCAATTATCACCCCTAATGTCATTGCCTCACAGACACTAATCTTCCCCCCTCACCCGCACTCTGTTCTAAAATTTGATTTGTCAATTTTATATGTGTTCACTTTTTTGATTGTATCACTTTGGTATATATGGTCGTGCCAATTTTCTTCCACAAATTGATCTGAGGAAGTGGGTCTGGCCCACGAAAGCTCATCACCCTAATAAACCATCTTGTTAGTCTTTAAAGTGCTACATAGTTCTGACTTTTGTTTTAGCTAGACCAGACTAACACTGCTGCATCTCTATCATTAGTCTCTTTCTTCTCTGTGCCACCTCCACACGCTCTTCTACTATTCTTTCAGGCAGGGCCTCATTCAGGGGCAGGTGACTTACATGACCACCTAAGATACCAGATTTGGGGGGGCATAAGACACGGGGTGCTGTTATTGTTGTTAATGGCAAAAGGAAAAATAAAAGATGCCCATGAAGAAGACTCAGGAGCTCAGTATAGGAAACAAAAAGCTCAACTGAAATGTATTGCACAGCAAGGGGCAAATCTGATGGGAAACTATCTGAAACAGAACAACCTAGATCAGGCTGTAGGCTGCAGTTGTTATCCCAGTACAGAAGAAATTGAGGAATGAAGTAGAAATGATGAAAGTTCTATTACTAAGGGATTGGTAGATTTACCTAAGGATAAGGAATGGGAATGTGAGGAAAATGGTGGAGAATCATCCAGTTTTCATGGTGGCATAAAGGAGAGTGATGATAAAGAATGCAGCTTCATAAAAAGAGTAATCACAAAGAAAGATCTGTTTTACATGTAAAAGAGAGAAATGATAAAGAAGAGTCAGCCTCACATGATGACAGACGCTACGTCTAAACTGATGCTTTTTTTTTGGAAAAAGGTATGCACATTTGCGCTCCACAATTTGCGTACCTTTTTCCAATTGTTTTTTCGGAAGAAGTTTTTCTATAATTTGGCCCATCTAAACTGGGCCAAATTTTGGAAAATCCTCCTCTTTTGAAAGAGCTCTTCTTCCTCATGAAATGAGAAAGACAGGGCTTCCAAAAGAGCGCAAGAAGGCAGTGTGGAGGGGCAACAAGGCTTTCTTGCGCAAGAAAAACTTATGGCTAAAATGGCCATCAGAGCTTTCTTCTGAAAGAGAGTGTCCACGCTGCCATGGACACTCATGCACAAAAGCACATCTCTTGTGCAAAAGCACATGGCAGTGTGGATGCGCTCTTGTGCAAGACCTTTTGTGCAAGAACTCTTGTGCAAAACAGTTCTTGTGCAAAAATCCTGCAGTTTAAACGTAGCCCTAATATAAAAACAAGCAGGAAAACTGTTTCAGACCACCTTAATACATCACAAAGAAACAAAAAAGGATAATGCAAGCCTAGGTTTTTCTTTGCTTTTTTCATTCACCTTGAATATGAACAAACAAGCATTTCCCTGGTTTAGAGCCAATAAAGAAATCTTAGGTGGTGCTTTGTCTAACAGTACCGCACTAAATATATAATTTTAACTTGCTTTTTTAAAAAAGTGTTACATTGTCTGTAGCAACATGTTACTTTTGATTGCCTTAGCCAACTGACTCCATATTTATTACTGTAGCATGGAGCAAAGGAAGTTTTTCAGTTCAGAATTGACTTTGCTGTCATCTGAGGAACTATCAGACCACAATGGAGACAATTAAATAAAAATGTCCACGCTGTTTGTGCTGAATTTTCATGGCTTTACTCGGGAAAGAGTGGCATGAAGAAAAAATGCCTTTGTGTGATTCATCACACTTCCGTCTTTCCTTCTGTTTCTTATGCATCCTACTGCAAGTAGCTGCTGTTGTGGTGTTTTGGATCCAATCACTTGTGTAGATGCGTGGGCAGAGTTGGCACTGGGGCTGATTGCAGGAGTAGGTTCCTGGATGATTATGATGGAGGTGTGTTGTGAGGTTACTGGAAATAATTTGCTTGAGGTTAGCTGGGTTGTCTGTAAGGGAGAATTGGCCTTTCCCCCAAAGCTCCTGAGAGTGAGGGGTCATTTTCCAGGATAGGTTGTATTTTGTTGAGAATGCATTGGAGGGGTTTAAGTTGTGGACCGTAGGTGATAATCCTAGGGAAATAAGGGAAATGTCTTGATTCCCCGTCAAGGTTAGGATACTTTGGAATAATACAGGAATTTGGATTTGTGACAGGACACTCCAAGGGACCATTTTGGTACCTACATTGATTGGCTTTGATTGGTAACCACACAAAACTGGTCATAAGAGCAAACATGTTCCCTCGATGCAGTGGAGTTTTTCCATAGTCTAGACACAGTCAGAAATAGCAATGAGAAAAATTGCATACCATAAATTGATAAAACAAATTCTGATCCATAAACCTTGCCAATACAATTTTGAATGGGCCAGGGAAAATTGACGATATATCAATTTCAGTAAATGAGCAGAAAACAAGACTTTTCAAAATCATATTGTAAAAGAGTTCTTAAGAATGGTGAGAAACTGAATTGGCATTGGCTAGTTTACTCAAAATCAACTTCATTCTGTTTTCATTGCAAAATATTTGACGAGAAGGCCAAATCATTGCTTTCACTTTCCCAAGTATAGTTGCTGGCATCTCTTATCTGATGCTTTAAAGCAATATGAAAAGTCTCCTGGACATTTTACAGCCGATTCCAAGTGGATGGTGATTGTGTCCAGGTTCAAACTGAACATATTCATAGATGCAGAAAACCAGCACATTATTAATATAAAAACTCAGCATTATTAATATAGAAATCCAAACATCAGATTTCAATTACCTTCTTCCTTGTCAAGAATAATTTGGCTTTCTGGAGCTCAGCCGATAAGTTGTTCACTGAACTTAACCTTCATTTCCTCAATGTGGTAGAGCTCCATGGGAAATATGACGGTATCATGTGGGAGCACCTATATCCAGTAGTTTGTAAATAAACAATAGACCATTACTGCAGCAAAACAATTCAAAACAAATTGATTGACCTCTGACAGGGAAGGTGCTTGACATATTGATGCAGCTCAGAAAAACAAAGTACTATGCCGTAATAATTGACTGAACTCCCAACATTAGCCACAGTGAAAAGATGTCATTTACAGTAAGATGTGTTGACAATGACAATGGCAGTATCCAAGAAAAAGAACACTATCTGTTTCCAGTGAGTAGATGATTCTACTGTAACAAGCCTAACAGAACTGATTCAGAATTTTTTAATAAGAATAAAATAAAGCTTTGGGATTTCCACAGCCAATGCTACTACAACAGTGCAAAAATGAAAGGAAGAAACAGTTGTATCCAGGCAAGGATCCTTACACTACCTTCAAGAACTTTCTTTGTGGTTTGTGGCTGTCTTTCCCTCAATCCAACTGCATCATATGCAAGAGGGAGTTTTTTGCTTGCTCATTGACAATGTTCAATTGACCATTGAAAAGTGTTTTGACAAATGAAGCACCACAAAAAGGCTGGGAGGGGAGGGTTGTATGACCTTTGTAAGCTCCTGGGAGACAGGAAAACACTCAAACAATTGTACAGATATTCAGCAGATGCTGACTCACAGGGAGTATTCAGATGTCAGTGATAAAGACCTCTAAGTCAAATTGGACAACCTCCTTTACCATTTGCAACATAGGAAGCATTCTCCACTCCAAATTCTCCATTTCATTCCTTATGCAAAGCTGAAGGACATTTTTCCTAATGTATGAATAGCTTTGAATATTCTGCTGATGCCACCAGTCAGTCACGAGTAATAAGCACAGTTTTCTTAAGTTCAGGCCCATTAAAACATAGCTGCCAATGGAAGACTAACATCACTTGCTATTTTAGAGAGTAAAAGTGTCATTGGCCAGTCTTTGGATCTCTCTTAGACTGAGCTTCTATTTGCCAGGACAAAGGCAAGAAAAGCAACTAGAATTAGGGTTAATTTTGTATAAAACTGTCACCAGTTGTAACATTTAATACTGGTTCATGCAACGCTGGGACACATTTCAATTTAGAAATGTTAGTACATTTCAGTTACTTTTATATTTAAAAGATTCTATACATTTAAAGCAAATGGGATTTTTATTTGCTTATATATGGCATGAATAAATTCAGTTTTACAGATCCTAATGTGAAAATTTATCGTCTTACACAACAGAGATAAACCATGGATGCAAATTGTGCATCAAAGCTGTGAAATGGGCTACAAATGCAATAAAAATAAGGTATTTAAAAGTTGTAACAAATGGAGGGGGACTGCTGAAAATATTTCTTAGCTGGGGCGCCATGTGGTTGATGGCCGATCCTGTTTTAAGAGGCTATTATAGCTGCAAGTTGACTCATCAGCTCTCCCCCTTTATCTCTGGGCCATAAGATTTAGTTGATTTTGAAAAAGCTCATCTTGTTTATTCTTGAAACAATTGTAATTTTCTTCTGAATTTCAACAAATACTTAATGCGTAGTATGTTGTGATGTAACTATCTGGACTTTGGAACCAACAAAGCTTTATGAAATATTGTGGAAAAAAAGATGGGATGGTCTCAGCATTAAAGAAACTAAGGAAGGATTCAGAGAGTTTGGCTGATTTTGCACAAGATATTCAACATGAAATCCTGGTTCCACTGAAGTCCAGCAAATCCCCTTGTTTGGGACCAGTCAGGTTCTGAGGATACTGAACCAGCGAGGTCCAACCTGTATTACCTTAGAAACCTGTTATCCCTCAGTCTTGGGGCAGACTACATCAGCCTGCATTGGAACCCTACCTGTGATTCAGTGAAAGATTGTTGAACTCCACTAACTTTTGCAGGATATTCAGGGTTCTATTACCTGGCATTTGCCAATAACACACTTTATCTGAAACATTTCCAACCACCTCTACCAATTATCCTGTATGAAGGACTCTCTCAACTTCTAAAATTTTGGACACTATAAAATGATCCAGTACCTATAAATGTATCAACTTTTATCATTGTTTAATTTAAAAAAACAAATAACAAGGCCTACAGAACTGCTGCATGTTGTGTGTCATAATATACTCCAGCAATTTGCATTATGGGAATTTAAAGTAGACAGCCAGTGATCACTCAGCCTTTTTTCATAAGTCTCTACCAAGAACATCTTAGAGCCATATACTGATTTGTTAATGCCTTATCAAGAAGTCAGGGGTTTACAATGAATAGTAACTAAACCTACACAATATTGAGCTAATTTGAGGCCTCTTAGCATTATGGAAAGAAAAGGCAGCACACAACAGAGAACAATTGATTAATTCCTGCCTGAAGGTAGGAAAAGTGGAGAGGAATTCATAGCCTCTAATGGAAAAAAAATCACAGACATTATGACTTAGTTCTGAATTGGATGGTATCACTCTCCCTTCTATTATTCTTTCCAAGTCTCTCTCTTTCTTGCTTTATTATGTATACCTGTCTGTGGCAGATTGGGGAAATGACTTTGCCCTATTGAGAAACTTATGTTGTTTTCTGGCTTCCATTTTGTCTTGTGAAAATATTTTTCTCAGGGACTCTACTCTGTATTGTACTGATTTTGCAATATAACACTCATGTTTCACTGTCAGATCTATTGCAGTTTAGAGCATCCATTTTGTATGGGTGGCTTGATGCCTGGTTGCATATCTGAACCTGAAAACCAGTCTCAGAGCCATCAAGGGCCATCCACATGGAATGATCCTCTTACTAGAGAAATTTGTTTTCATTCAGTAAGGCCAGTGACTTTAAATGACTCTCAATGGAGAAGACAATGTAGGAAGGAGAAGGGAGGTCAGAACACAACCTCACTCTTTGACCTTCCCATGGGATTCAAAAGAGGTGGAATGAAGACCCCAGTCTCACAAGACTCCAAAACAGAACATTGCCGTAAGCTGTAAGGGACAAGACTAGGGGTGTGCACAGCAGGTATATTTGGGTCTGCTAAGAAGAAGGAGGTGGGAATGGGGGCACAGGAAAGTCCCTGCAGCATCAAAGCTGGGAAGAGGTTTACAAGTGAAGACTCTGTGGCATCAGAATGAGGCAGTGTGAAATGGATTTTGCCAGCCTGTAGAGATATGTGTATGCTTGCTTGGAACTAATTACAATAAACATTGCACTGCCTGCACTTCAGACTTCTGGTTTTCTGTTAGCATGACAAGAACCAGGGGAGAGGATAAAGGGGAAGCCCCCTAATAGTGCTGCTGAAGAGGAGAGTGTTAATGGTTTAGAAATTCCTTTGCTAAATTTGTATTCCTTGCCACAATATCTCTGAAAGGGTATATTGAGAAACAAGAGCTCCTATAGCTAACTAGACTATGAGGGTACATACCCAAGCAACTAGGGCTTACAAGGACTATGGAATTAGTTTGGGAGTCTGAGGCAGCTGGAAAGCAACATCTCACTGCACAAAAAAAAGTGTGTTGGACTTGGTCCTACACCTCAAGAGAGTGCCTGAGAGACCCCAGAGCTGGGAACAGAAAATGGTTATTAACCAGGCCCAGGTAGCTCAGACGCACATGGGTTTCAAGAGTGGGTGCCACTTACAGCAGATTCTTATGAATATAAACAGTGTTCTGATCAGCTATATTCAATAGCTAATTGTATACCGACTGGATTGATTATTATTAGCGTAGGAAGAAGTAGCAGCTAAGTAAAAAAAATACTACAGTAATACTTTTTCTGAAGGAATCCACTGAAAAAGAAAGTAATGTAATACACGTAAGACCTGATCTGAAGCCACAAACAATCTATTTACTTCAATGTACTTTGGATCAGGCTAATGCAGAATATAATTTGTTCTTGTATCTATGGATTATAAAGATCAGGCTCAGAAATGGAGTTGCACTTTTGTCAAGGCTGTTCCCCAATCTGGCATAATGAATGCAGAAATTGGGAGCCTGCAAGAGCACTCCAAAACCTTGCCTCTACAGGCTCTGGCACAAAAACTTTCCCACACAAAATCCTAATACCCGGATTTGGGGGAATCCGCTGCCACCATCAAGTGCTTTGAACCCACAAACGGGGTGAACACTTGAAACCAACCCCTGGGGTACCCCAAGTTCTTTTTCCCCAAAAGAGCTTGAAAAGAAAAGAGCAAAAACAAGCTGCAGTCTCTGGTAGCTGACCCCTCAGTCAGAGGCATGCAGATACACACAGACAGACCTTCCAGGACACAAAATCAATTAGAAAAAAGGAACAAACTTTTATTATCAAAACAAAATTACAATTGCAAGCATAGTAAATTGACTAGATGGAAAGAGCCACCATTTGATATAGATACTCAGGGAAAGTCCCTGGGCTGGAGACTTAGTTACAAAAGGGAAAAAAAACACTTAAGAAGCTCAGACATTATTTCCACATCCCCAAAGAAAGAAAACAATAAATCCTGATGGACTAGCTAAACTTTCCCTACTTACACATTGTAAGAAGTCCATTCTTGGAGAGAGGAGCATCTACTATCTCCCTCACTACTTGGAAGAAACTGCTCTGCCCCCCAAAACAAAGGAGAGAGAGACAAACAAACCTTCTTTTCCAGTTTGAAATTCGTACTTGCCTTGTTATTGGCTGACCACTTGATACCTTGCTAGGTACAGAGTTAACCTCTTAATCACCAGGTGCTGGTCAGCACTCCTGATTATGACAAATTTTTTGAAGTGTCTGTGTACCTAGTTGGACTTTTTAAATCCTTTAATATTGCTGTGGTACACGAGCTCCATGGAGCTTTAATATTGTGGTGTTCCATAGAGAGTCCTCTCTAAGGTGAACACCTGGCAGCTATACATGAGAGAATGTAGGGCTGTTCATCTAATCAGTATCTCTCAGGCTTCGTTTATTAGATGGGCCTTCACAAGTAAGGTGAGGTGGTGGCCTTGGAAGGAGTATGGAGTAGGTGGGAGGGGGAAATATGAGGTAATTGGGGGGAGTCAGTGGGGTAAGAAGACAGGGGGCAGAATTTAGGACATGCACCGTTGTGCTGGCCAGAGAAAGAGGTGACTTTCCACAGCTCCAGAGCTATGGTTGCAAGGGAGAGATGGCCCTCCTTTCCACCCTCAGCTCTGTGGGTGCTGTGGCTGGGAAGAGACCCCTGCTAATATTAAAATATGAAATTGTTTGCTTTTATTTGTAAAACAATAAAGCATTTTATTAAGTTTTTTTTATATAGCACTTTTATCCAAAGTGCTTTACAATAGTTCAAACAGCATTTGGAAAGGATCATTAAGTGCTCTTCTGAGGGCCTCAACCATTTTCAAGTGGCCCATGAAAAAAAATCGTTTGAGAATCACTGCTTTAATAAATGTAAACAATAACCATTGTAAACGTATAGGGAGGAGCACACAACAGTGTTTGTTTCCAAACATTTCAAATGCAACATTAATTCTCAGTAGCTCTCAATTAATCCTATACTCATTACCCAACATTGTAGATTCCACAGCACCACGGCTGTAACATTGTTTCACGTCTGGACTGCTCCAAATACCTCTAGAAGTTCCCATCACAGTGGCCTCCTTTCAGAAAGGATGATCATCTGGCACTCCCAGTGAAGTCAGCCAGGAAAAATGAGGGTCAGCATAACTGAAAATCAAGCCCCTCTCAGTTATTTGGATTTGGAAGCCTACCTTTAAGTATCCAAGTCTAAAAACCTGGTTTATATCCCAACCTTGTTGTAAATTACTTTTTATATACTGGATTAAAATATTGGCCATTCACCTCCTTTTTAAATCAAATGAACACTCTGGACTAAAAAGATGAATGATTGGAATTATACCTAAGCACAAAGTAACATTATAAAAGGAATTGCCTCCTCTTCATGAAGGTGCCTTTCTATTAGCTTTCACCTCTGACCTTTGCCCTCAGAAATTGGCTTCCTTTTGTGCAAGTTATACATAATAAACCTGAAATAACCACAAAATGTGTTCAAGCACACCAGGAAAGAAATATTTTAGTGACTACAGACACAAGCAGCAGTTTTTATATTTAATAAGAAAATAATAAACATGACATTAAATTGCTGAAATTACAAAAAATAGAAACCATCCATGAAATTGTCAATTAACTGACTACTCTCATCGTGCTGATGAGATAAAACAAAAATTCACATCACACTTTATTCATCTCTGATTCAGATATCCCCTCTCACTCAGGGTATGTCTTCACTACAGTACTAATTCGAACTAACTTAATTAAATTAGTTAATTCGAACTAAGCTAATTCGAATTAGTATATCTAGACCTAAAAACTAATTCAAATTAACGTTTTGCTAATTCAAAATATCATGTCCACATTGAGTGGACCCTGAACGGAAGTTAAGGCTGTCCGGAACCAGTGCCGGCAGGGCATCAGGTTAGGACTTAGAGTGTGGAGCTGCTGCCTCAAGCTAGCCGAGGGCTGTGCTTAAAGAGACCTGACCCCCACCCCAGACAGACAGTTCTCAGGGTTCCCCGCTTGCTTGTCTACCTCAATGAGGGACAGCAAAGCAGTCCTGACTTGGAGTGCCCTGCGTGCCCACACTCCGCACATCACAGCACTCACCCATCAGCCCGGCTGCACTTGATACAGGCTGCCATTTGGGGGCGGGGGTCAATCGGGAGGCTGTCAGGATCCAGGAGGCCCTGCAGGAGAGCTTCCACCCCGAGGAGCCCACAGAACCACCCCAGTCCTCCCCAGGGAGACTCATGCCCCATTCCTCCCTCCCCTTCTTACACTTAACCCTCTCTAGCCCCCCTTCCTGATGTAAAAAATAAAGGACACGAGTGTTCAAAAATAGAAACTCTCTTTATTGAACAAAACTGGGGGGGGGGGATTAACCTCTGGGGAGACTGGGAAAAGGAGGTGGGACAGGGGAAGAAAAAGGGTGGGAGAGGAGAGGGAGAAACCTGGGAGGAGGGAGCTGGAACGGGGATGCCAGGGGAAGAAGGAGGAGGGGAAGTATAAAACAATGGTACGCCATATCTTCAGTACTGTGTACAGATGTGATCTCCTCACCTCAAAAAAGATATTTCGGCCTTAGAAAGGATTCAGAAAAGGAAAACTACAATAATTAGGGGGTTTGGAATAGTGCCCATATGAAGAGATGCTAAAGAGACTGGGACTTTTCAGCTTAGAAAAGAGGAGACTGAGAGGGGAGATGATAGAGGTCTATAAAATCATGAGTGGTGTTGTGAGGGTGAATAAAGAAAAGTTCATTAGTTTCTATAATTGAAGGACTAGAGGATGCCAAATGAAATGAATGGACAGCAGGTTTAAAACTAATAAGTGAAAGTTCTTCTTCACACAGCACACAGTCAACCTGTGGAACTCCTTGCCACAGGAGTCTGTGAAGGCTACAACTATAAGGGTATGTCTACACTACAAAGTTAGTTCGAACTAACGGACATTAGTTCGAACTAACTTTCATAGGCGCTACACTAGCGCTCCGTTAGTTCAAATTTAATTCGAACTAACGGAGCGCTTAGTTCGAACTAGGTAATCCTCATTCCACGAGGATTAAGCCTAGTTTGAATTTACTAGTTCGAATTAAGGGCTGTGTAGACCCTTAATTCGAACTAGTGGGAGGCTAGCCCTCCCCAGGTTTCCCTGGTGGTCACTCTGGCCAACACCAGGGAAACTCGTCTGCCCCCCTCCCGGCCCCGGACCCCTTAAACGGGCACGGGCTGGCTACAGTGCCCGTGCCAGGTGCAAGCCTGCCAGCACCCAGCTAGCAGACCCTGCACCTGGCACGGCTCGAGCCACCCACCCGATGCCCCCCAGCCCTCCCCCTTTTCCCGGGACCAGGCTGGCGGCTCCCGGGAGCTTGCCCGGGACCACAAGAGCCGGGCACGTGCCTGGGCTAGTGCGGACATCGTGGACCTCGTCCACGACGTCCGCACTAGGCACAGGAAGGTGGCCGGCTAGGGCAGGAGAGCTGCCAGCCTGGCCACCCAGGAGCAGGTGTGCATGAAAATCAAGGAGGTCCAGTGAGACCCCCGACCCTGAGCCCTGAGCTTACAATGGCCGTCTTGGGTCAGACCAAAGGTCCATCTAGCCCAGTAGCCTGTCTGCCGACAGCGGCCAACCCTAGGTACCCTGGAGGGGATGGACCGAAGACAGTGACCAAGCCATTTGTCTCGTGCCATCCCTCTCCAGCCTTCCACAAACCTTGGTCAGGGACACCACTCCTACCCCCTGGCTAATACCACTCCATGGACCCAACCTCCATGACTTGATCTCACTTCCCTTTAAACTCTGTTCCAGTTCTAGCCTTCACAGACTCCTGCAGCAAGGAGCTCCACAGGTTGACTCTTTGCTTTGTGAAGAACAACTTTCTGTTACTAGTTTGAAGCCTGCTACCCATTCCATTGCTTTGGTGTCCTCTAGTCCTTCTTTATGGGAACTAATGAAGAACTTTTCTGGATGCACCCTCTCCACCCAACTCCTGCTTTTATAGACCTCTATCCTGTCCCCCCTCGGTCTCCTCTTTTCTAAGCTGAGAACTCCCAGTCTCTTTAGCCTCTCTTCATATGGGTCCTGTTCCCAACCCCTGATCATTGTAGTTGCCCTCCCCTCTCCCACCTCCTTTTCCCAGTCTCCCCCAGTTTTGTTCAATAAAGACAGATTCTATTTTTGAACACAATTGTCCTTTATTTTGTACATCAAGAAGAGGGGCTAGGGAAGGGTAAGTGGAAGGAGGTGAGGGAAGAATGGGGTACGAGCCCCCGATGGGGAGGACTGGGCTGGCTCTGCGGGCTTCTGGGGGTGGAAGCTCTCCTGCAGCCCTCCAATTGCCCCCTCTCCCCAGATGGCAGCCTGTGGCAAGTGCAGCCGGGCTGATGGCCGAGTGGTGTGATGTGCCCAGTGTGGGCAGTCCGGGCAATCCAAGCCAGGACTGCTTTGCATGTGGGGCACCCCTGAGAACTGTCTGTCTGGGGTGGGGGTCGGGACCCTTTAAGCACAGCCCTCGGCTAGCCTGAGACAGCATCTCCACGCTCTAAGTCCTCCTCTGATGCCCTGCCGGCACTGCTTCTGGCCATCCTTAACCCCGGTTCAGGGTCCACTTAATGTGGACATGCTAGTTCGAATTAGCAAAACGCTAATTCGAACTAGTTTTTTAGTCTGGATGCGTTAGTTCGAATTAGCTTAGTTCGAATTAACTAATTCGAACTAAGTTAGTTCGAATTAATGTTGTAGTGTAGACGTACCCTAACAGAGTTTAAAGAGAAGTTAGATAAAGTCATAGAGGTTGGATACATGGAGTGCTATTAGCCAGGGGGTAGGAATGGTGTCCCTGGCCTCTGTTTGTGGAAGGCTGGAGATGGATGGCACGAGACAAATCGCTTGGTCATTGTTTTCGGTCCATCCCCTCTGGGGTACCTGGTGCTGGGCGGTGTTGGCAGACAGGCTACTGGGCTAGATGGACCTTTGGCCATTCTTATGTTCTTATGTTCTAAGCTCAGGGTTCAGGGTTGGGGGGTCTCAATGGACCAATTTGATTTTCATGCGAACCTGCCCCTGGGTTCGCATGTGGCCTTTGGTGGCCAGGATGACAGCTATCCTGCACTAAACGGCCACATTCCTGTGCCTAGTGTGGAGGTCGTGGACATTGGAGGCCTCTCCCCCAACCTCGATGAGGTCCACGATCTCCTCACTAGACCAAGCGGGCGCCCGCCTCTTGCAGCCCCGGGCAGGCTCCTGGGAGCCGCCAGCCTGGTCCTGGGAAGAGGCAGAGGGCTGGGTGGCAGCGGGTAACTGACTCATGGTGTGCCAGGTGCAGGGTCTGCTGGCTGGGTGCTGGCAGGCTTGCAACTGGCACGAGCACTGTAGCCAGACCATGCCCATTTAAGGGCTCCGGGGCCGGGAAGGGTGCAGAAAAGTTTCTCTGGTTTGGCCCACAGTGGCCACCAGGGCAACCTGGAAAGGGCTAGCCTCCAACTAGTTCGAATTAAGTGGCTACACAGCCTTAATTCAAACTACTTAATTCAAGATAGGCGTTAGTCCTCGTAGAATGAGGTTTACCTAGTTCGAATTAAGCGCTCCGCTAGTTTGATTTACATTCGTATGTATAGCCGCTATTAAAGTTAATTCGAACTGCAGCAGGTTAGTTGCTACAGCGGCTGTTAGTTCAAATTAACTTTGTAGTGTAGACATACTCTCAGGGTATGTCTACACTACCCCGCTAGTTCGAACTAGCGGGGTAATGTATGCATACCGCACTTGCTAATGAAGCCCGGGATTTGAATTTCCCGGGCTTCATTAGCATAAGCGGGGAGCCGCCATTTTTAAATCCCCGCTGCTTCGAACCCCGTGTAGCGCGGCTACACGGGGCTCGAACTAGGTAGTTCGGACTAGGGTCCTATTCCGAACTACCGTTACTCCTCGTGAAACGGGGTTCGAAGCAGCGGGGATTTAAAAATGGCGGCTCCCCGCTTATGCTAATGAAGCCCGGGCTTCATTAGCAAGTGCGGTATGCATACATTACCCTCCTAGTTCGAACTAGGAGGGTAGTGTAGACATACCCTCTGTCTCCATAGCCTCCAAGAACTAGCTCTCATCATCCTCAGTAGCTTCAGATAATAAAGTTTCCAATACACTTTACACAATACTCATAAGACTCATTTGAAACATCATTCTTATCAACCAATAATGTCTTTACTAAAGGCTCAATGGTATAATTTGAGAGTGACAGATTTGCTGATGGGTGGGCAAAGGAGGTAACTGACCCAAGGCCTAGCAATTTAAAGGCCCCAGGATTCTGACCACCACAGTGGCACTGGTGGTGGCCAGGGTCCTTGGTCCTTTAAATTGCTGCTGGAGCACCACAGTGTGCGCTCTGGGCAACTTTAAGGGCTGCCTGGGGGAAGGGGAGGTGCAGCGTGCTCTGGGCAGTGCTGAGGGATGGCTGCTCCTAGCCCTGCCCCTTCTAACCAGTTCTTCCTGGAGCATAGACCAACCCCACACAACTTGCCCAGAGATCCAGCAAGTTTTTTCTGGCCCCACTGAGCAGGGCAGAAATGGAGATTATAGAAGTGATTGATTTGACGGGCTACAGAAAAGTCAAGTTTGTTCAAGAGACATGTGTTTCTATTTACATTTTTTAAGTGCACCAGTAACTATAGTATCTGAGTGCCATTTGTCAATATAAGACAGTTATGAATACCAGAGTCACAAACTGACTCGTCAACCGCACACCTCATTTAGACCAGGAAGTACCCAATCAGGAAGGCGGCAGCAGCAGGGGGAAAAAGCAAATACAGTGCAGTATCTTGAAAAAAAAAACTTAAAAAAAAACAGTCAATAGTCCTGTAGGACCTGAGGGTATTTCTACACTACCACCCTAGTTCGAACTAGGGTGGTTAATGTAGGCAACCGAAGTTGCAAATGAAGCCCGGGATTTGAATTTCCCGGGCTTCATTTGCATCTTTCCGGGCGCCGCCATTTTTAAAGCCCCGCTAGTTCGGACTCTATGCCCACGGCTACACGCGGCATGGAGTAGGTAGTTCAGATTAGGCTTCCTATTCCGAACTACCATTACTCCTCATGGAACGAAGTGTACCGGTAGTTCGGTATTCTAGGTACCTGGTGCTTAGCTTTTTATGTCATTAGGATATGGAAAGTAGTGACCCATCCAGGTCAGGTCTTTGTTTAAACCTCTATTCAAGCCATCAAACTTGTAAATGAAACCAAGTTCTGCAGTTTTTCTCACCAGGTGACTTTTGAAATTGCTTTGAAGTAATACAGATACTTTGAGATCCATTAGTGAGTTCCCGAGCAACTTGAAATGTTCCCCAACAGGTTTCTGTGTGTTAACAGTTTGAATATTTGATTTGTGTCCATTAATCCTTTGTCATAGAGACTCTCCAGCATGGCAGTGGGGTATTGCTGGCATTTGATGGCATAGATCACATTGGTGGATGTGCAATTATATCAGCCTCTGATGTGGTGGCTTATGTGGTTAAGTCCTGTGATGATATCGCTGGTATAGATGTGTGGAAAGAGTTGGCATCTGAGTGGATTTCAGGAGTGGGTTCCTGGATGAATATGATAGAGATGTACTGGCATGGTTGCTGGAAAGAATGTTTGGGGTTAGCGGGTTGTCTGTAGGTGAGGATCAGCCAGTTCCTTGTTAACTGTAAACTACTAAAAGGGGTGGAGTTTTAAAAAATACTTGACAAGGAAAGGAATCTATGTGCTTGTTTAATTTGAATTTAGATGGTTAATTCAACATTTTTCTTCTACATAATAAAATTTCAAAACTATATTAAGTCAATGTTCAGTTGTAAACTTTTGAAAGAACAACCATAACATTTTGGTCTGTGGTATGAACAACCTCCATTCATAACCGAGAGGTTCTACTGCGAATCCAGGTGAGGTTTGGAATTGCTGTCACCAGAATGCTGTGTGGTTACCCAAACAATTTCCTGAGGTACCTTCCAGGATTAAATAGTGCACTTGACCAATAAAAGGGCTTCAGAGTGCTGTCTCTCTTGTTACACTGAGGATGCTTAAGCCTAGATTTGCAATCTGATTACTACTAATTAATTAATTAAAACCTCAGTGGAAGTTGCAGATACCACCAAACCTCATCTATCATAGGTGTTTGTTGATTAACATGCCGCAGAGAAATAAACACGTTATGCAATTTAAAGGGGCCAAACCATATATTGTAAAAATTTAAAAGGTACAACAAGAAAATAGGTGAACACTCTTAATATCCCAACCCAAGAAGCAATAGGAGGATAGAAAAGTACCCCACAAACACAAGGTATTACACAGACAATAATTACAATTCCAGTCGTCGACGATGGACGGTGATGCACCTGTCTCTCAAGCCTTTGGCTAATTAAAGCCTCTAGCGAGAGACTAGGAGGCGATCCCTCGCAGCGATGTCCTCTGCGGTGCTCTCGACCTCAAGCGTTAGGCTCCTTCCAAGCCCTTGGCGAGGAACAGAGAGGCGGTCCCTCATAGACCCTGGGGACGGGTGGAATGCAGGCAGGTGGTGAAGTCCTCCTCCGGGGCCTTCCGTTCCTGGACGCAGGATTCACTGCTGGTAAGTTGCCTGGCGCTGGCCTTCGGGTTGATTCCGCTCTTCAGCTGGAACTGGTGATAGACGAGCTACTCCTGTTCCCAGACTGGATACACAAAATCCCTAGCTAAACTAACACGACGCCTCCCGTCACGATATAATACCCCGGCCGCTTGAGCGTAGAACCGACGCACTATACTAATGGACAGACTCGATGACGAACCTCTAACTAACCTAGCTACCTATAGACATGGACAGGGGATAGGGTGGAACGCTGCAGAAGAAGCGAACAGCAAACAACAAACAAGCGGGAAAGGTTAACCAGAACTTAAGTAGTCTATCCTCATGAATATTTATGAGCTGTAGCTTTAAACTCATTGGACCTTGTTTGGGTAACCAAAGGTCTCTGATTCGATGCCTGAATAAACAGCTCCTAACTGTCTGGGATGAGTGTACTGTGTGCAGCGGCACGTGGTGACATGTGCAGCTACCTGCGTGCTGTGTGCAGCAGCACATGGTGACGTGTGCAACAGACACTAGAACCATCTAAGCAGATATTCATGACAGTTATTACATATTCAGTGTCACTGCTCATGCATATTGATGAGAAGGCGGGGACCCCGTTACACTCTGGACTCTTGAGGTGGTACCCCCCAACATGCCTAATCTCTATTATTCTTGTTAGATGTGACTGTGTGTGCTTTCCCAGTAGTAATGTGGAAATGTAAGCTGTCCCAGTCTCAACAAATGGAGGCTTTAGAGCTTTTCCTCTGATGCCAGGCCTGGTTTGTCTTGATGAAACTTTTTTTACCAAAACAGGATCATTGACATGGATAGCAGTTTTGCAGGAATTCTCTTCAAAATTATAGCTCTCCCAATCAATGAGGCAGTATAGTTTCCCCTTTGTAATTTGGAGTTGAGAAAAGCATGGACTGGATATTCTTCATGCCCTTGGACCCAGGCTGACAGGGACAGCTGTTGGGACCTATCAGGAAAGAAGCCAGCTCTGTAAGATTCAGGAGGAATAAATGGAAACAGAATGCACACTAAGGGATTGAGGGAGCTTCAGTCTGAAGGTGATAGAGTTGATGTGCTGATGAGAGTGATGGTCTGGTGCTCTGCCTTGTGGGATGGACCATTTGTATGGAGGTGTTTTGCTGCAAGTTGAATACTTTGGCGCACAGTGATGGATAGACCATCCTGGTGTTGATGGTCCTTAGCCCTTTTCCGCATCTTCAACATGGCCTTTAAGCTCTCTCTCAATTTGATGAATTTATTGGGTCTAGTTAGAGACTGCTGGATTTGTAGAGGCTGCTGACAAGGGTATGTGGAGCCAGTAATTTGCAAAAAAAGAGAATCTGCCTAATCACTAAAGCACCATAAGCATTGATAAGGCTACACTGTCCTTTATAATAAAGCTCCTTTACACTACTCTGGAAATGTAACGGAGCCTTAAAACTTTTAAACCTGCTTTATACTCCTGGATTAGAGGACCTTGAATTTGCTGATAACCTTGTGCTGCTCTCCATATGCATCGTCATATGCAAGAGAAGACAAATAGACTCTGCACCTTCAGAAAGCAGGTCAGATTAAGAGTTAGCCAGAAGAAGACAGAAGTCATGACCCTAAATATTGAGGCAACGGCATCAGTTAAGATCTATGGCCATGACCTACATGGCACAGAGAGCTTTACATACTTGGGTAGTATTATCAGGCACGACGGAGGCATTAGAAGTGATATCCAGAGCAGACTTAGTAAAGCCAGAAATGTCTTCATGAGTCTGAATGCTGTATGGAAGTCATCACAGTACAGCATCCATACCAAACTGAAGTTTTATCAGAGCTGAGTTTTATCAAAACTATTATATGGCCAGAATGCTGGAGGATGACAGAATATGACTTCGATAAATTGTTGACTTTTCACACCAGAAGTCTTCAGAGAAGCCTCTGTATTTTTTGGCCAAGAATAATATCAAATCAGGACCTGCTTGCATGGTGCAAACAAGATGACGTGGTTACTTACTATCATTATGAAAAGATGCTGGAGATGATTGGACACGTGCTCAGGAAAGATGGAAGCTCCAACACAAAGATTGCTGTGCACTGGACCCCTGAAGGGAAGCAGAAATGAGGATGACCCAAGACAACATGGCGCTAGATCACTGAAGTAGAAATGAAGAGCATGAATTACACTTGGGGCACTATTGAGAGGCTGGCCAGAGACAGACAGAAGTGGAGGACCTTTGTTGCTGCCTATAGGCCAGTGGGCATGAAGGGCAATGATATATTTTTTTTCTTTTTCCTCTCTCTCTCCCTCCCTCCCTCTCTCTCTACAATGGGAACAATTCACTAAGGAGACAGGCTGCTACTTTCTGTTCTGCTTAAGGGAATAGAGCCTGCTCCACACATAACTCTTCAGAAACACACCAAATATCCACCCTTCCACACTGAGTGTGCTGCAATAGTGAGAAAGAAAGACAGTGTCCTTCTCTCTGTCTCATATGCATGACTGCCCAGACTCACTCCCCTCCCCCAACTCCAGCGGTGATTTATATCTCCACCAATTGCTTTGGGTGTCCAAACTTGCCTTCCTGTACTATCAGGGAGGGGGAGCATGACTGCTGTTGTGGCTTCCTTTTTCTTCCTCATCAGAAGTCATTTTTCTGTGGGGAAGCAAAGAAATCTGCAGGGGCCATGAATTCTGCACAAACGCAATGACACAAAATTCCCCCAGTATTCAAGATATGTGAGGCCAAGAATCATTTTGAACTGCAGCATATCTGGATGACCATTAAGTATTGCCTTTAAAGAGTTTTGTTTCCTGCATCACTGGCCCTGTCAACAGAAGTGACCCATCTATCATCCCTACGAGAATTGATGTAGGCTTTAAACAGACGGGGGTTTGTAACAAAAAAGCAGCTTTAGCATCTATGAAATTCTTAACTAGTCCCTGAAACAATTAGGGCCAACTAAGGGAGAATCTGCTCTTTTCAGAGAAGCAAAATCTTCTGCTGAGCAGAAAACAGGCAAGTAAAGGACTAAAAAAAAAAAACCTTGAAAAAGCTTAAGTATTCATTTTAACCCTCAAGCTACATCTACACCGCAGAGTTTTTGTACAAAAACTCATGGCGCATCCACATCTCAAGCATGTTTTTGAGCAAGAAAATTTATGGTAAATTGACTGAATAGAGGGGCTTTTGCGGTATAGGTAGTCCTTTTTCTACAAGGAATAACTCCTTTTTGCACAAGAGCTATTGTGCAAAAGGGTGTATGTGAATGGGCAGCAGGGTTTTTGTGTGTGTAAAAAACAGCCTATCAAAAGAAGCACAGGTGCCCTGGTGGCCATTCTGTTAATGGCAATCAGAGCTTTCTTGTAAGTGAGTGTCCATGCAGTCTGGATGCTCTCTTGCTCAAAAGTGCATCACTTTTCCAGTCCGCTTTTGCAGTGTGGACACACTCTTTGCAAGGCGTTTTTGTGGAAGATCTCTTCCGCAAAAAGCTTCTTGCACAAGAAGCCTGCAGGGTAGATGGCGCCTCAGTTTAAAAAAGTGACAAATGAATTCAGCTATACATTTTTTTAAATCCATTACTATTTTTGGTAGATCCTGAGTACAGAACATGCTCGTTGTCACAGAGCATGGCTAAGAACACAACAATACCTTTGCCTCTGCTATCACAAAGCCAAAACCACAAAGGATTATTCACTACAAAGTATAACTGAATCATTTATACAGGTTAGTATGCATTTGGATGAGCTATTGTGAAGTTTGTACTCACTTCAGTACTTCTTCTGTCATTTCATTATTCAGGAGTGTCAGAGGTATCACAGAGATTGTATCCAGGTCATTAATGTAAGGCCCCTAATTGTGTAATTCACACAATGAGGGAATTTCAGTAGCGGAATACATTTTTAATGTATCTTTTTAAATCTGGTCTATATTCAGTATCTACACTAGCTTACATTTCTCAACAAATATGTATGAATTTTATATAGATTGATGTTTTACTAAGTTTCAGTATTTTTTACATGATTCAGACAGAAGTTTATTTTATAAGAGCTGGATGCAAATCAGATTTTGAGTTGCTGCATATCTTCCTTCTTTACTTCCAACGAGTTCTGCTTTATTCAAGCAGATGGGCTCCATATTTTGTTTCACCTCCCCCCACCTCGTGAGGAACATATCCCTATAGAAGGACTTACCTCTTCCCCAACATATTATGGAGCCTCCAGTGAATCTCTTGAAAACATTTTCACGTTTTATGTGAAGGACCCCTACTAGTTCTCTAACTGCTATGACATGTAAATCAGTCTTTTAAAATGCCATGGTGCATTTAATTACTGTCTTGCTGGTATCATGTGTTTCATTTTACCAGTGTTAAACAATAAAAACATGTTTATAAAGGGATCATTGCAAAAGGATTTTAGTAGGTATCTGCTAGCATTTCAAAATGGCATAGTTATAATCATCTCTCAAAGGCCTGTGTCTATCTAAGGTTAGCAGGAAATTGCAACAGTCTAATTAGCATCATGAATCACTATTGAGCCATCTGTTATCTGGAGGCAATGCCTGAAACTGAATCATTGAGTACTGTGAGAAGAGTCCAGATACCTTTTTGTCACCTCATTTATGGGGATGATAGCAGTAATATTGCAAACAAAGTGCATGCTCAAGGGATGACTATTTTTCTTCTATAAGCACCCATCTATTGTGAAGGGCATACAGTTTAGAAATGCAATATGTCAGATCACTGAATCATAATACTGATATTTCACATTTGTTTTTTCCATGTGTAGTAAGAAAAAGTGGAAATGACAGTCCATGCAAAACTCAGATGCAGTAAATGGAAGTTTTGACAAATTTGTTTTTTACTTCAGTTCACATGAGTTAGTAGTTCCTGTGTTATAGACAGGAGGAAGGCATATGTATAAGTGCATAATCACATGCACACACACACACTCACAAGCCAAAACTTACGACAATTAACATTGCATCTTGATACTCAATATTGTACAGCCATGGAAATAGAGAGAAACACATATGCATGGCTGTCTCCCTTCATATTGCTTACAATGCTGTTGATAAGAAGGAATTCATAGTTTTGGTGAATAATAATAGTAATTGTGACAGAGTCAGGCTTGAGGGCAATAGGAGAATGTTAGAGGGAAAATATATTAGTTCTAGATTCAATAAATCTCTATTCCCAGTGTAGACTAACAGAGGCTAATTCAGAACAAACAGGAACCTGCTAAAATCAGTCAGAACAATCAGGCCAGTTATAATACCTGAAACCAGTTAGGAGCCTTCCAGACTCAAGGGGGTCAGAACACTTGGAGGTCAGTTAAAAACCAGTTGAGGATGGTTAAAAAAAGCTTCCCTTCTGGATTTTTTTTAAGTTTGTGAGGAAGAAGCTGCTGAGAGAAAGTGTGGTGGAATATCTGGGAGAAGAAAGTACAAGCAGGTACCAGGAGGAAGAGCTGCTGAGGAAGGCTGTGAGGAAGAGGCCCAGGGATTTATAGTTATCATGCAGCTATTACTAGAAATATTACAGACAGCTGCTATTACAAGGTCCTTGGGCTGGAACCTGGAGTTTAGGTTGGACCCTGATCCACCCCTACCCAGCAACCAACTCTCCATTTCAGTACTAGAGAGACTGGTATCGGTACAAGGGTTTCTTCTGCTCTGTTCCATTGGGTTGGGCCACAATGGCCCCATCTACATGGGGCTTTTTATTGGCAAAACCTCTTCTGCAAAAAGAATCAGAAGAAGATATGCAAATGCAAGCATGGTTTGCATATCCTTTTCCACAAAAAAATGGCAGTGTAGCCATAGCCAAATACTATAAAGTTTGGTTTCCCCTCTTTTCCCCATGCTGGCCAATGATTATTGTATCTCCACAAACAGCAAGCTGGTATCTAAATTGAAGGCTGCTGTGAACCTCTGAGGCAAGTCACCTGCCTGAAAGTGCTGAGCCTACCAAGATTAAGTAAGAGTTTTGTCACATAATGCATTGCCTAGAAATATAAACAGCAGATAGAGGAGGTGATACCTGAACTCCTCTCTTTTCTTTCCTAGCTCAAGGAATTGTCCTTTAGACTACCTGACACTCAGTGTCTTTCTCCCATCCTCCCCTTCCCCTATAAGTAAGTGGAAGTGCTTGTGTCATGGCAGATGTGTTGTCATCAAGTTCAGGTTGATGCATATTTTTTCCATATAGCTAAAAAATGCTTTAAAGATATACAGTACCAGAGCATAACTGATATTCTAGATATTGGCCAATGAGTAGCAAAATGGGGTATAGAAATCCTGCAAGCATAACAAACAGTTAAGGAGTTAAAAAATGTTAGATTTCTTTTGTTCCTGGTCAAGCTGTTTGTTTGAACTCTTTGGGTGACCTGTTGCTGTTACAATTATAAAAGCTTTAAGGTATACTCAGCAGTAGTGTTTTAGAAACATCAACATATTTTGTGAAATAAGTTCTGTCCCAGGCATGGAAACACCTAGCTATTGCTTTGAGTTGGTTATCTGGAGTCCCCATGGCAAAACATAACATCTCCTGGGGTATCCCATTCCTTTTTCTCCTCTGAATAACTAACAAAATTGAAACATTAAAAAGCCCAACTAATATATGTTAACCCCCAGTTATACAAAGACCATAGAAAGTCAGAACCCAGCCACATTTTTTATTAGTTTTATCTTGTGTTAAGCATTTGACAAAGCAATGAGACATCACAGAAACTAGCACTTGGAAGTAACTGGGATGCCACGATAAATATCAATTGCCATTTCTACT
Source organism: Pelodiscus sinensis (assembly GCF_052426305.1). NCBI lineage: Eukaryota > Metazoa > Chordata > Testudines > Trionychidae > Pelodiscus > Pelodiscus sinensis. Next base: position 78,122,103 of record NC_143052.1, read on the forward strand.
AAGCCATTTCCAGCAGTAATTCAAGGAATGATAGTGCAGTGCCACTAATGCAATGTTTTTGGTTTTGTAAACATTCCTGATCGTATTGTTTTATTTTTCTCCTGAGAATGTGTGAGCATAGCAAGATTCTTTGCAGGCAACTTTTGGTCCAAGCTTCATGCATTTACCCTGACTGGGAATCAAGATTAGATTTTGCTAGGGCATTTGTAACCACATAAAAATTGCAAAATGAGCAACAGATACAATGTTTGTTAAAAAAAAAAAATCACATCATGCTTCAGTTAATTTTAATTTATGATTGTGCTACAATGTGAGATTATTCATAACGTAGATTTGTGCTTTCCTGCTTTGCAGTAGTACACATATGCTGGTGGTAAAGGGGTCATTTATTAAAACAATTTCTTAAAAGCTGGAAATACTCATAAATAGTAGTTAATTATTGGGGTTATTAGGATGAAAGAGCAAAATAATTCAGAAGAGTTTGAGGACGACAACACAACTATGTTCTTTATATTCTCTTTAACAGGAAGCTTTAGCAGGTAAAATAGCTAAAAAGTTTCCTCTTCTTTTCCTGATCATCCCTTTCGGATGATAATTCAAGACAGTGCTTGATTAACTATATGCTTAACTATAATGCTTAATTATATGTGTTTTCTTAAAATCCCACTGGATTTCAATGCTTAACTGTACTCCTTAATATGGATGCATTCCTGAACTGGAGCTTCTGTGTTTTCACCTGAAGACTGTGGCAGCAGACTACATGATTAGAAGACAAATTTTTGTAGAGGTGGATGAGTGGTGCAAAAATATATTCACTTGCATAAATAATAGAGTGACTATCCATCCCACCTTTATCAGTACTGGCGTGTATTTAAGATGTCTTCCAGGCATTTAAAAAAGGGGCTCAATGTCCCCTATTTGCATACCCTCTGCATGTCCTTGAGTTGGCGCAGCCACAGCAATCTCCTATTTGTGGCTGGCGGTAAAGCAGGCACCAACACATGGTATGAGGAGTCAGGTAGGGAGCCAAAGGAGAAACCAGATAGTAGCTTCCCTCCTTATGCAACATAAAGAAGGGAGGAAGTCTGCCAGCCTTTCAGGACTATGGGGCTGAAGCCCTGACAGGTGGTGCCCCACCCCCAGACTAAAGCCCTTTTCTCAAGAGCCCCCATCCCTGGCTGCAGTCCCGTTCCCAGGTGGCCCTGGCCACAAGGCTGAAACCTTTTGCTGCCTCGAGGCTCAGGTCTGTTCCCAGGCACCTCTTGCTGCAGGACTGAAGCTTAACCCCCATCCCAATTCCATTTTCCCCCTCTTTGAGCTAGCAGCCCCCTCTTTGAGCTAAAGCCCCCTCCTGGTGTCCTGTATTGAGCATAGGGAAGTACGGTTACCGTAATAAACAAGCCATGGATTTCATCAGTGTTCGTGTTTCTGGCTTGCATGAACATTCAGATAAGCAAATTCTTGGCTACATAGTTGTTCATGGTAAAAGTGTCCTGAATACTCAGACAAATGTAGATTTGCCATGAGTATTCAGTTAGCATTCTTAAAGATTCTTTGCATTTGGAAGTAATCCACTACTAGAATAGAAATATCAAGTGACCAGAATTGGTCCAACACTTTAAATGTGGAAAAACAACTAGCTCTCGGACTAGCACAAATAGTAAATCATGAATTTTGAATATTCAAAGCAATAATCATGGTAAATAGATCATGAGTAAATCACAGCTAACATATTTGATCAGACCATTTGTTTAATAATATTTCAGTGTTCAAAACAAACACATTTGTAGAAATAAAATTGTAGAAGTTGTGTATAATTAGCAAATGGAAAAGGGGTCTAAACTTGTCAAATATCGTTTGCTGCAAATAGTTCACCCAGCTCCAACCTTACTCTCATGGAGTAGTTCCATTTCTTTGGTCTCAAAATCATTATTATTTTTCTGGCAAAGTGTCTAATACTTGCCATGAACATCTCAGGGCTATTTAATGAAAAATTCAGCACTGTGTTGCTTGGTTATTTCAAACCCAGCATCACTCCAGCCATAACATGCCAGTTCTGTCTAAAGCTTGTCGGCTTGCCAACTACCCTCCCCTTCATCTTTCAGACTGCTCTCTACTCAGTCCTCTCTCCTTAGTACTTTTTCTATCGTCTCCATTTACAATTGTTTGTTTTATTTTTTTAAAGCCCTTTGGAATTGCTCTTCAAGTTTCTGCTACAAGCAGTACCAGTGATCTTGCAAATCACTTTGTAAAACTCATCTTAACGAGCAGACACTTTCATCTACCTCTGATCATCAGTTTTATTTTATCTTCTCCCACTTGGGTACATGAACAATAAAGAAAACAAGAAAAATAGGAAACAGAAGAGCTTATAAAATCAGTTCTGCATGAACAAGTTAAACTAATGCTTTCCTAAAACAGTTTTTCTGTTCTATTGTCTCACACATGCTTCACTTCCCACTTACCAATGTTTGTCATTTTTCACTTTACTCTCGCTCTTCTATCATTGCAGTAGGGATCCCTATAAATAAATATGCTCTGGTCTGCCCTTCACATCAATGATGCTATATAATATTAAAAATCATCTGCAAAATAGAACATCTCAAAGTTGGGACTCTTTGGTCCAGCAACATCTGTGGTCCAGCCGGATCTTGAATGTTGCTGGACCAGAGAGCCCTGGCAGGTGAGAGTGGAGACCAGCTGGGAGTCCAGTGGCTGGGAGCCCCAACCTGGGGCTGGGCAGCTGAAGCGAGGGTTGGTGGCAGGGGGGCCAGTGGCATCTGAAAACCCCCAGACCAGGCCAGAGGCTAGGAAGCCCTGGGCCGGACTGGGGGCAGAGGGGATGGCAGTGGGTGGGAGCCCTGGGCTGGGCCAGCAGCAACTGGGAAACCCCAGGCCTGGCTGGAAGCTAGGAAGCCCTGGGTCTGGCTGGCAGCAGAGGAGCCAGAAGTGTCTGAGAAACCACAACCCCAGAGGCAAGGGGACCAGGGTGGGGTGCCCTGCCAGACCAGGAGCAGAGCCCAGTGGCCAAGGCTGGTGGCCACGAGCAGGCCAAGAGTCTGGAGGGGACCCCAGGAGCAGGACCAGCCACCATGGCCAACAAGGGAGCCAGCAGGCCAGCGGCCAGCAAGCCAGCACCTTCCCTGGTGCAGCAAACTACCTCAAGTCCTGAGGGTGCCCAATCAGGGACGTCCAATCTGTTTTCTTATCTCTAATGTAGAAATAATAGTGTTAACATATCAATATGTCCCAAAGCAGTCTAATATTCTGAAGAAGGCTGAGCAATTTCAATGTATTCATTAAGGCAGTGTCCTTGAGAGAGTTTAGCAGAGATACGGGAATTTAGATTTGAGCAGGATCAAGTCTCAGTTTTTTTTATAGAACTTGGCTTAGTAGCTTGCTTTAAAAAGTATCACTTAACACCAAATGGGACCGAAATATATATTTTAGGAATAAACACTTTGGAATAAACAGTTTAGAATAGTGTTTTGTTAAATGGAATTTAAGACCTACTTGTTAAAGTTAGCGCTCTCAGGAAGTGTGATAAGGTACACCAATCCCACACTGGCAAAGCAAGGGTTAAAGAACAGTTCATGGCCAAACAAACCATGCTCCACCTCATTCTTGCTGGGCTCCCAGAGGAGTGAATATTCAAAAGGGAGCAGCTGAGATCAGTCTGGGCTGATCCTGAGAGCAAACCACTGAGACTTCAAGCCACCAAGGTCGAGCCACCTTGCTGTACCATGGGAGAGAATTTTCTTAAAATATTGACAACCACCATTTTTTATGTAATGATACTCTGGCCAGCTGTGCTGCACTGCTCTGACACCTGTACTAAGCAAGTCAGCATCTCTCAGAATTGTACTTCTTTATTCTCCCCAGTTGATTATGTAGCCATTTTACTTTGGTTAATGAATTTCCCCCAAAGGGGACTCCTTGAATGTCGTTGGGTATGGTTCTGGTGTATGATCTGCTTCTAAGTGTTCTGCAAATGAATTATGACCTGGTTCATAGCTTATATCTTCCCGTGTTTTCAGCAGATGCTCTCACAGGTTATGAATAAGGATTAATAAATCACACTTGTACTCTCATTCTCAACCCATTGGGATGTGAGCAGGCCTAAACCTTATCAAGCACCACGTGTCTTTCTTATTCAGGTCTTTCTCTTCATTCCCTCAGATTAATCAGCAGAAGCAGGTCATTCTCTCTCTGAGGAAAAATACAGGACTATGTAGCACTTTAAAGACTAACAAGATGGTTTATTAGATGATGAGCTTTCATGGGCCAGACCCACTTCCTCAGAAAGCTCATCATCTAATAAACCATCTTGTTAGTCTTTAAAGTGCCACATAGTCCTGTATGTTGCTTCAGCTACACCAGACTAACACGGCTACATTTCTATCACTATTCTCTCTGAGGAAGCAGTCTCTGTAGCGGCAAAGGAGTCCAGGAATAGGGAAATCTTCCCTCTCCAATTCATCAGGCAGGGATGGATTAAGAAAGGGGCTTTAGGGGCTGTAACTGAGGGCTCCTGGCTATAGGGAGCTCTGCAAAAAAGATCTCCCAACAGCCAAAAGTGTAAATCTGTTTGCTGGGCTGAGCCGCAGTAGTTAAAGCTCCTGCTTTCTGGCTCTACCTGATGAGTGGGGGAGGGGAAGTGGCTATGCCTGCGTACTTTCCTTGCCTGCAGTATCTGCCTCCACAGCTTCCATTGCCCAGGAGTCGTAGCCAGTGATTGCTGTGGGGAGCAGTGCCTGCAGGTGAGCAGGGGGCAGTGCTCAGAACCATCTGCCCCCTCTCCTCCATGGGGCTTTCACCACCAAAAAGGAGTTGTCCTGAGTACTAGCTCCACACCTCAACCCTCTGCCCCAGCTCTGAGCCCTCCTGTACCTTTACCACTTCCCAGACCACTTAGCCCACTCTCTACGCTAGCCCTGAACCCTCTCATCCACCCTAAATCCCACTGAGACCTTGCACCCCCACCGCCAACTCCTGAGGCCCTGAGCCTGCTCGCACACCAAATCCCCTGCTTAAACCCACAGCCTTCTCCCACACTCTGATATCCTCATTTTGGCTTCTCCCTGGAGCTTTAGAGGGGCCACAAAATTTAATTATCAGCCAAAGGAATCCAAGGGGTTCTTTCCTCTCCCTAGGAGGGAAAGATGAATTTGAAGGTACTTATTTCTTTTACATGTATGATTCGGGAGGAGAAGGGCCCTAGCAACACAGACCATCAGCTCTCAGAGACTGAGGGCACACAGTGACTAGAGCACTGCCTTTATATGCTCTTCTGGAATTACAAACTATCTAGTTGTTGTCCTAAAAGATGGTCAAAATTAAGGGCCTAATCCCACACACTATTGATGCACACTCTTAACTTGAAGCATACTGAGTAGCCTTACTAAAGCCCAGGAGCCTACTCATGCTTAAAGTTAAGCAAGGGCACACGCTCGGATGGATCAGGGTTTATGTCGATATGATAACAAGAGTCAGCTTCCAGTTATGGATGAAGAGATAAACCATTGCTCTGTAGTAAAACTAAAGGGATATAATACAGTCATTTCAAACTGCAATATATCAAACTGCACTACAGAACTTGTAGTGCATGGTAGCAGAGACCACACTGTCAGCAAATGTGTAGTAAGCTACTGTTCTATAGATTCATACCCTGACTTGCCCCCACTAACTCATTGTACAGACATGCCTTCTGGCAACAGATTAATTTTCCTAAAGCTCTTCCTCTGGAGCAAGTAGTGCAGTTTGGAAAATGCTGCAGTGATTGAGGTATATTTATTTAGATTTTTACTGCTGCCATATGCTCCAGGCACATTTCATAACCCATACTTAAGCTATATCCAACACACTTGAAAAAGAATGTAGTTCAGAAATGATTGGAAAGTAGGGTTGGAGAGAAAAAAAATCTTAAAATTTTACAGTAATTAAACATTTTAGTCTCAGCATGAAGACTTTGTGCATATACAATCTTGCTTGCTACCAACACAGGAACATAAACCCATCTTGTTTGGGAGAAGAGAAATGAAGTGAATTCCACAATGCAAATGTGGGCACTAGAGCTACAATGTGGCACTAGAGACAGGTGCACGAGTGCTTTTTCTATTCTAAAATCAGCTCTGTGTTTGGAATGCTTATTTGAATGCCAAGAAGCCCCCATTTCCTGTTACCGGATGACTGCGGAGGGATGGAAAGAAGAGAAGGCACACACATCATCTTTAGACCAACTTCCTCCCCTACTCCTCTGAATCTAGACTCATATGCACAGGCACCCTGCTTTAGAAATTCCCTTGAAGAACTTAAAATGAGAGCGTCATTTAATGTGCAAAAACAATTTGGTTGAGGCTACCAACTTATCAACAAAAATGCTACTTTTTCGTATGTGATCACAAAAGGTGCTCTTTTTTTTATAGCGCTCTTGTAACACTCCACAACTAAGGGCATAACTGTAGGGAATAATTCCGGACACACTGGGTGCAGGTGAAAACAAGCAGAGGATTTATCGGTTCACATAGCTGGTGGAGAACCCATCAGGGGTTAACCTGGTGAGCAGTGACTTAACCAAAACATACATTAGGTTATATAGGCAGCAGATGGGTGGAGGGGAAGTGATTTGATAGGTCTAGCGGCAGAAATGAGATAAGCACATAAGCCAATGAAATATAAAGGTTACATAGGATCCCCGCCCATCGCTAATTAAACATATTATCACTAATACAAATAATTATTCCTAACAAGCTAAATAAGCCAACATAAAAAAAGCCATGTTGATGGTCATTTTGTTGGCTGGAAATATAATGCATCTATTGTGGGGGCGGTATTGCCTTGGCGCGATATTTGTGATCAAAGCTTATTTTCTAGGAATAAAGCAGACAATGAAAAACAAATCCCGCATGGTTGTTTGGTACCAGCCTTACCAAAGTGAGGCCCTTTTGGAATGTGGTTGCCAGGTCGACCAGGGTCAAGTTAACTGCTGTGCTGTATTCCTAGGCTTGTCTAATGATTTAGGATTTGAGTTCTCAATTCTCATCAAGATACCATGGACTGCCTCAGTTTACCTCTACAATGTCTACACTAGGAAATGATTTCAAAATAACTTATTTCAAAATAGTAACTTCCAAAATAACTATTTCAAAATTGTGCATCCACATTATAGGGAAGCCTCAAAATTAGTCCGAGGCAGGCTCCCTTAATGTGGACATGCTACTTTGAGTTAGAGCCCAGGAAGCACTAGGAGTAATTACTTTGAATGACTCCGGGAAGTAGGAAGCACTAGGAGTAATTACTTTGAATGACTCCGGGAAGTAGTTATTTCAAAATAGCAGTAATGGAGCATCCATACTACTGCTATTTCGAAATAATTATTTTGAAATAACCATATATTCCAAAAGGTTACTATTTTGAAATAACCAGACCATTATTTCAAAATAATGGGTTTGGTAGTGTGGACACTCTGCTTGTTATTTTGAAATAAGGGGAGTTATTTTGAAAAATCTCCCTAGTATAGACCAGGACAAACTGACCTTCAAAGACGACTAAAGGAGGCTAGGTGGTAAAAATGTTTTGCCAACTAAAAGGTTACATGCACCAAAGGAATGCTTCCTGTACAGTGAGGGTAAACTTATGGATCCTCATGGATCCTCTGCACTGTCAGAATAAAGCAGAACCCAAGTCATAGACCAATATATGTCCCCAAACATCCAGCTAAAACAAAACCTGAAATTATTCCTATGAATACATATTTTTGTTCATTTGTTTGGTACATTGTTCCATTTTAGGTAGACCTTGGAAAGTCCTGTTTGAAAACATAGTCCCCAGAGCTTTTATGACAAATAAAAAATATTGTGGGGGAAAAAGTTGTCAAAGCTAAAGAATGTTCAGTGCTGCTCTCGGAATTCACTTGCTTCAATAGACATCCCAAATGAATGCTGTATAAAACAAAATATTGCATTTGCTAAAATAAATACACATTAAAATGAACATAGCTACAGATGGCTTCAGTGCTTAGAGAAATAAATAGAGCTCAGACTGAAATAAATGTAAGACATTGAAAGAAGCATACAATTGTTTTACAGAACATGATAAAATGAATACAGTGCCATTTAAAACTGATTGACAGGTAATGAACTATAAAATCTATATTGAAATGGAAATGACAGAAAAAGAATAGCACAAGGCATCAACCCTATCGTCATAAACAGGGCTGAAAGATAGAACATTTTCTAAGACAACAGCTCACCAAAATTAAGCAAATTAAAGACTGATGAAAAATTTATGTGCTCTGATTGAATTAACCAGTTGCTGAGAGAGAGAGAGAGAGAGAGAGAGAGAGAGAAGCATTTCAATTTAACATGATTATTAGATGGATGCTTCTGCTCATATCAAACTTCATGCACATGAAAAAGAAAATGGAACATCAGTAAGACAAAGTACATTCTTGTGCATCTGGGCTTTCCTTAGTTCTAACAACATGTGTTAGCCATCTAGTATACATTGCAAGTTTGATAGTGTTTACTACATTAAGTGCCTATTTTTTTCCAATTTTCAGATTCAAGAGTTGATTTTATTCTGCATCTGCTTTGAACTACCTTGTAATCATGTCCTTTACCCAACATGCTTTGCAAATAGAATCCACAGAGTAAAATTCAAACTCTCCACTTCCACATTTAGTTTTATTAACATTAAAATTAACATCAAACTTCTTCCCAGGTTTGGCCAATTGTACGGTTCTTCTTTTAAGGCAAATCAGCCCACACTCATCATCTTCTCTTACATGAGATCTTCTCATACTGTTTAAAACTAGGTGGGATAACTTCACCTCCTTCACTGGGTCAGCATAATTCACTTACCTATGCACAGGGTATTTTCTCTTCCCCAAGAGGCCCTCACTCACCAGGAGCATTTTCTCTCCCCCCTCAACCCTCTTCCCGCTACTGGGGGCCTTTTCCCCCCATTCTGCAAACAAGTGCTGGGGGGAACGGATTTGGGGTAGGGGACTACTTACTGGTGTACGGACAAGCAAGATGTTGGAGCCCTAGCCCTGCTGGCCACTCCCTAGCTGGTAGGGCTGCCCCCAGTGGACACGCTGCAAGATAGCTCTCCCTTGTGGGCTCGCTGACCCCAGTGACCACTCTCAGTTTCACACCTCTCTGAACAGCAGTCCCACCCTTTGCATATTATGGAAAACAGTCCCTTTCCTGGGGCTTCCAGCTGTCATGGCACAATCAATGCATGACCTTACTTTAAGCTAGGAGATGAGGAAGTTGCATACCAAATTTGGTGGCCCTAGCTCTTACTGTTTAGGAAGAATTCTTAAACAAATAGACTCACAGAAAGACAGACACACTCTAAAATATATAAAATACAGGACTATGTAGCACTTTAAAGACTAACAAGATGGTTTATTAGATGATGAGCTTTCGTGGGCCAGACCCACTTCCTCAGATCAAATAGTGGAAGAAAATAGTCACAACCATATATACCAAAGGATACAATTAAAAAAAAATGAACACATATGAAAAGGACAAATCACATTTCAGAACAGAAGGGGAATGCGGGGGGGGGGGGGGGGGGAAGGAAGGTAAATGTCTGTGAGTTAGTGATATTAGAGGTGGGGAAAGATCACCTTTCCCCACCTCTAATATCATTAACTCACAGACATTTACCTTCCTTCCCCCCCCCCCCCCGCATTCCCCTTCTGTTCTGAAATGTGATTTGTCCTTTTCATATGTGTTCATTTTTTTTTAATTGTATCCTTTGGTATATATGGTTGTGACTATTTTCTTCCACTATTTGATCTGAGGAAGTGGGTCTGGCCCACGAAAGCTCATCATCTAATAAACCATCTTGTTAGTCTTTAAAGTGCTACGTAGTCCTGTATTTTGTTTCAGCTACACCAGACTAACACGGCTACATTTCTATCACTATTCTAAAATATATAGAGATTTAATCTATTGAATGTATAAACGCATGGCCATTTTTCATCTCTAATCCTTTGAACCAGGTCTCAAATTATGTCTATATATATATATATATATATATATATATATATATATATATATTTATATATATATATATATAGTGGGAAAGTGGTACATTTAGAAGTTAAAATAAAAAGACAAGTTAAAAATTACTTGGAAAAGTTAGATGTCTTGAAGTCACTAGGGCCTGATGAAATTCATCCTAGAATACTCAAGGAGATGATAGAGGAGATATCTTATCCATTAGCCATAATCTTTGAAAGTCATGGAAGTTGGGAGAGATTCCAGAAGACTGGAAAAGGGCAAATATAGTGCCCATTTATAAAAAACGAAAATAAGAACAACCCAGGAAACTACAGACCACTCAGCTTGATTTCTGTGCCAAAAAAGATAATGGGGAAATAATAAATTAAGGAAATCATCTGCAAACATCTGGAAGATGATAGGTAACAGCCAGCATGGATTTATAAAGTACAAATCATGTCGAACCAATCTGATAGCTTTCTTTGATAGGATAACAAGTCTTGTGAATAATGGGGACATGATGGATGTGGCATACCTAGACTTTATTAAAACATTTCATATGGTCTTGCATATCAATAAACTTCTTATCAATAAACTAGAGAAATACAGATGGGGCTACTATAAGGCATAACTGGATAGATAACCATTCTCAGGGAGTAGTTCTCAATGTTTCACAGTCATTCTGGAAGAGCATAAAAAGTGGGGGTTTTCAGGGATCAGTTTGGGAACAATTCTGATCAATATCTTCAACAACAATTTAGATATTGGCATAGAGAACACACTAAGGGTACGTCTAGACTACATGCCTCTGTCGCCAGAGGCATGTAGATTAGGCTACCAGACATAGGAAAATTAAGCGGCGATTTAAATAATCGTCGCTTCATTTAAATTTACACGGCTGCCGCGCTGAGCCGACAAACAGCTGATCAGGAGGCATACTTTCTGGGTGGTCGACAAATACCTTTGATGTCGACACCCGCACGTCCAGACTATTGCGCTGAGCCGACAAACAGCTGATCAGTTGTTTGTCGGCTCAGCGCGGCAGCCATGTAAATTTAAATGAAGCGGCGATTATTTAAATCGCTGCTTCATTTTCCTATGTCTGGTAGCCTAATCTACATGTCTCTGGCGACAGAGGCATGTAGTCTAGACATACCCTAAGTTTGCAGATGATACCAAGCTGGGAGGGGTTGAAACTGCTTTGGAGTATAGGGTCGTAATTCAAAATGATCTGAACAAACTGGAGAAATGGTCTGAGGTAAATAGGATGAAGTTTAATAAGGACAAATGCAAAGTACTCCATGTAGGAAAAAATAATCAGTTTTACACATACAGAATGGGAAGCAACTATCTAGGAAGGAGTACTGAAGAAAGGGACCGAGGGGTTATAATGGACCACAAGCTAAATATGAGTCAGCAGCAGTGTGATACTGTTGCAAAAAAAGGAAACATGATTCTGAGATGCATTAACAGGAGTGTTGTGAGCAAAACATGAGAAGTGATTCTTCTGCTTTACTCTGTGTTGTTTAAGCCTGAATTGGACTATTGCATCCAGTTCTGTGCACCACATTTCAAGAAAGATTTGGAGAAGGTCCAGAGAAGAGCAACAAGAATGAGTAAAGGTCTAGAAAGCACGACCTATGAGGGAATACTGAAAAAACTGGATTTGTTTAGTTTAGAAAAGAGAAGACTGATAGCAGTTTTCAAGTATATAAAAGGGTGTCACAAGGAGGAGGGAGAAAAATAGTTCTCCTTGGCCTCTGTTGACAGGACAAGAAGCAATGGGTTAAATTGCAGCAAGAGAGGTTTAGGTTGGACATTACAAAAACTTCCTAACTGTCAGGATGGTTAAACACTGGAATAAATTGGCTAGGGAGGTTGTAGAATCTCCATCACTGGAGATATTTAAGAGCAGGTTGGATAGACATCTATCAGGAAAGATGGTTCTTGGTCCTGCCGTGAGGTCCCTCTCTCAAGGTCCCTTCCAGTTCTAGTATTCTATGATTCAATTGATAATTTCTGATATTTTCTTTACAATATAGGTGTTCTACAAATTAAAAACAATGGCATACCTACTTACACTTAACTTACATCTTATATTCAAATACTTTAATTAACATTATACTGCAGAATCTAATTTTACCCAAGAGTTAGAAATTCAGCTCCAAACATCTCCTTTCATTTTAAATTATTATCGAGCAGTAGTTATTTCTGATAGGTAATAAATAGGTCAGATGTGGAAAAGTGAGCTATCCTTTTGTTTTTAATTAACACGAATGTTGCAATGCTAGCAATTCTAATTTTCCTTTCAGGAAATATTAATATCTCATTTTCAGAATGGCTTAGATTGCCATAAACGAGCACATTTTCCCAGAGAATAAAAGGAGATGTCTGCAATAAAGTACAGAATGATTAAAATCCATCTTCTTGTCACTATGCAATGGATTATTTTTAACTATCTGTAGTTTTTTTTTCTGGGCAGTAATAGCTTATAAACATACATATCAAATAAATCATTGAATAAGAATATAGAAAATGGAACAAACCTATTAAAAGAAGTATAATGAAGTAACAGAGGAGTAGCTGTGTTAGTATGTAACTAAAAAAAAAACAATGAATGGTCCTGTAACACATATTTTTTGTTAGTTTCTAAGGTGCTACAGGATCATTTGTTGTTTTATAATGAAGTATGTTAGCTACTCCAGTGCAACTGGCCAAACATGTATTAGTTTTACTACATATTTGAGTAATAGCAAGCAGGAGACTGGCGGCAATTTTAAAAAAATAACTGCATAAAGTGGTGAGACTTTTCTGAGATTTTGCATAGGTTTCCAACTTCAAAGCCCTGCACAGAATAGCAAATACAGGTTGGACCTCACTGGTCCAGCAACCTCGGGACCTCACTGGTTCTGAATGAAGGGGTTTGCCAGACCAGGAGAGGTCCCTCCCCTCATGGCCTGTGTAGCCATTGGCTAGGGCTTCAGCCTGCTCCCACTGCTGCCCCAGTCTCCTGGGGCTCTCTAGATGCCACTGGCCCTAGTGCTGCTGGGGCCAGAGTGCCACGAATGAAGCTCCACTGGCTCCATGGCCACAGCATAGGCTGGGGCAGAGGGCCAGGGCCAGAGTTCCCTGGCTACTACTGTGGCTGGGGCTGGAGCTCTACAGGCAGAGCCAGAGCTCTCTGGCTGCTGCTTGGGTCAAAGCTCTCTGACCACAGCCAGAGCTCTATGAATACCGCTGGGCTGACGCTCCCCAACCACTAGGGCCAGGAAGCTCCACTGGGGCCAGAACTCCCTGCCATGCTTGCCCGTCTCTTTCTCCCCACCCACACACTGGGCTCCTACCTGAGTTGCCAATGCCTCCTACGACGCTCCTGCTCTTCTGCCAGACCTCCCTGTTCCTGGGCTCTGTGGTCCAGGAACATCCACAGTCTGTGCCGGACCACAAATGTTGCCAGACCCGGGAGCCCCAGTTAAGGGACGTACCACCTGTATCCTCATCTTCAGCCCATAAGGCTCCGTTTTAGAAACATGCTATTAAATCCTAAGTGAATGAGATGGCTTCTAGTAGTTCCCAAAATCTCAGTCCCTAGTGCAGGGCTACTCAACTTTGGAAGCCCCGGGGGCCACAATGATACTCAGCACATGCTGAGGGCCGCAACTTAAATGTGGTTGCATATGCATGCAAATATATAGGCAAATATCTTCTTTCACACTGACAGGCATGAATACAAAGATTAAGGCAAGACTAAACAACACACAAGCCCCATTTAAGTCAGTTCTGCTGATATTAATAAAATGCAATATTTATCTGATTTCCACTGATATGACAGCACTTTTAATGAGCAATGACAGTCCAGGAATTTAACTACTAAAACACATATCAACAGAAAACCATTATACTGAATACTTTTTTGTTTTGGCTCCCACCTACGGATCACATATTGAGCCCTGTGTAAAACCAAACCCCACATGGGCAGCAAACAAAGGGGCTGCAGGCAGCATGTGGCCCACGGGTCATGTGTTGAGTAGCCCTGCCCTAGTGTGTCTGCAGAACAAGAGCTTCACAATACAGAAATAAGAATACAGCCAAGAAATGGCCAGGCCTAGAATACCCAGAATGCTGTAGTTCAGCTTGTGGTCAGTATTCCAGCAGTGACAGGATAGGTAATATAGCAAGCACTAGTTTTCCCTAACAGCAATGATAGATTTTGCTCGAGTTTCCTTTAGCAAATTCATCCACTTGTAGTGGGTCAACACAAAGCCTGTGTTCTGCTGAAATTCTCAAAAAAAACTTCATTGGAACATAAGGGGTGTGCCACATTTGAGCAGACATTTTGCGAAATGGGCATTTCAAAGTGAATGATGAATGTGAATATCTTCTGTGCCCCATAATTTCACACTATCGTATGCTATGTAAAAACCCACCATTTTCATTTCACCTGTACCTTAAAGAGGAAAATCAATGTTGAACCTTGCCTATTCACCCGTTTGTAACTTCAACAATCACAACAAAAATGCAGCAAATTGGAGCTAGCACTTTAAAAAGGCAACCAGCTCCCCTCCTCCCCCCCCCCCCCCATCCCCAATCAGGAATTGGCAAAGGTTTGTTAAAAGGATAGTGAGGGAAGGGAAATTGAAGACTAATGGAATGTTGAGAATGAAGCTCTACTTTCCTGTTGTCACTACATCAGTCAATGACTGCAAGAACATTTATCAATACAGCACTGAGAGCATGAGATACAGCATAAAGGAAAACTGGTTCTTTATTTATTCTTAGTTTTGCATGGTTTCTAAAAGCAATAATGGTTTCTGGGATGAACATTTCCTTAAGTTAATGGCCTTACAGCTGAAAAGCCCACTGCTTTGGGGAGTCATTATCAGCCAGGAAATGCCGACTCTAGAAGTCAGTTTTACTTAGATACTATATCATATCAATTAGCTGTATAAGCTCTAAGTATTGCTATGAATTTGAACATGGAACTGCCAGGCTGCCCCATAATCACTGGACTACTGGCATTGGCTCTTTTGGAATTGATTCAACCTCCCCCCGCCCCCCAAAAAAGTGTCCTCCTATAACAACTTCCCTGACATTAGTCAAAACTGATGTTTGACAAAACAACAATATTCCATACAAAAAGGTTTCATTGAAAATATGATCAGCAAGACTATCTCATAGATAATTATCATCACTATTGCATGCAGCGATTTGCTATGATTTGGACTGTATTAAAAGAAATCTTTTCATCATTTGGCTGAATTACTCCTGAGACAAGTATGGTCCTCTGTAATAGTCTTGATCATGCCCACTCCTAAGAACTATATAACTGCACAAATGTGATAAGATGGAGGCAAGCCTGATCAATTACAATAGGGTTAACTATATATTTTACAGAATACTGCAATATATACATTTCTATTTTATTACGGGACCAAATTCTACACTGAGCTATGAAACTACTGCTAGGTCTCTGAAATAACTTGCACAGCTATGCTGAAGAAATGTGAGTGCTTGGGTCAAAAGACAAAACAGCAAATCTTATTATATCACTGAACTTCTGTTGATGTCAAAAAATGGAATGTGACATCTTTTTTCCAGGTATCTTCCTCTGTTAAAAAAGGGTGAAGAGACAGAACTTCATATTCAGACTTTCAAAACACTTCAGGGCCATGAGGGGCAAGAAAATCAGTTACTCCAAAACCAAGAGTTGGAGACTACCCAGGCTTATAAACTCTGAGTGGAAAAAGGCCTTAGCTAGGTGAATGATCCTGTAGCTTTTATATTTTGATGTAAGGGATGTGTTTTCTCCTCAGACAAAATGTTGGGATACTTTTCATTGTAATTTTAAAATAATGCATAACTTATAAAAAGTGCGGCTGTGTCTAGACTGGGCAGTTTTTCCGGAAAATCAGCCACTTTTCCGGAAAAACTTGCCAGCTGTCTACACTGGCCGCTTGAATTTCCGCAAAAGCACTGACTTTCTACTGTAAGAAATCAGTGCTTTTTGTGGAAATACTATGCTGCTCCCGTTCGGGCAAAAGTCCCTTTTGCGCAAAACTTTTGCACAAAAGGGCCAGTGTAGACAGCTCAGATTTGTTTTGCGCAAAAAAGCCCCGATCGCGAAAATGGCGATTGGGTCTTTTTTGCGCAAAAGCATGTCTAGATTGGCCATGGACACTTTTCCGAAAAAAGTGCCTTTGCGGAAAAGCATCTGTGCCAATCTAGACGCTCTTTTCCTGTGGCATCTTATAGACTAACTGAAGTGTTGGAGCATAAGCTTTCGTGGGCAAAAACCCACTTCGTCAGATGTCAAAGAGGGTCCCATGCATCTGCAAAATGGGTCTTTGCCCACGAAAACTTATGCTCCAACACTTCAGTTAGTCTAGAAGGTGCCACAGGACTCCTCGCCGCTTGTGAAGACATATGAAATCCTGACCCTACTGCAACCACTAGCAAAATTCCTGTTTACTTCAGTGGACCCAGGATTTTCCTGTGTGAATCATATTTTCTGTAAAACTCTGCAGGCAATGCATCAGTGTTACATAATGGATGAGAGTCACCCATTGAGACTTTTTTGGGGAACCAAGGGAGACCTTTCTAGTTCAGAAGGTAGTGCTATATTGAGAGTGGATCTAAAGAGTGATAATTTGAGACTTTGTGCAAATTTCATTCGTGAGAGCCAAGAAGGGAAAATCTTTCATATACTTACACTATCTTCAAGTGGAAAGTTTCAGTTGGGGGAACATGACTGCACATATGAAGCTGACATTAGGTCTAAATGATTGCCAATTTTATTAGTCAAGACATTATTGATTATTTTAATTGTGTACATTATTAGGTACCCTGTAATCTGAGTGCTGGAACTACAGCATTGGTGATCATGGTATGTGAGGAAGAACATGTGGTAAAAGACATTCCTAACTCATTAATGTGCACTAAGGAGTTCATTTTTTGCTCTAAAGTTGGTATATTTGTATTGGAATGCTCTCACATTCACCCTATTAATGGAAACCATTAACTGACAGTATTACTGAAAACGCTCTGTGGAATTAAGTCCTTTTACTTCACCAATTGCCTAATTTTTCAAAATGTTTGATTTTATTTATCTCATGACACAGCTGTGTACACCCATGAATTAGGACCATGAATTAAATCGATCATGTTTACCACAGAAGCTACTATTATTCTGAATTGCCTGCTCCTGTGCAAGCTGCCACGATGCTTTACATTTAGGCCCTGATCGAATTAGCACTGTAGTGTAGACGTATCCATGCTTACTTACTGTCTCACATGCATAAGCATATTCAAATGCATATGGGTTTACAATATCAGCATCTTGCTTATATAGGTATCCAGTAGAATGGTATATACATATATGAGTAAATCTGGTTTTAAACTCACCAGAGTTCAAATGCTACACACTCTGGATGTTACAGAAGCATATTTTTGGCTATGTTATTTCCTTTAGGCAGGTATGGGGTGGCCACTCAGCTCCATGACTAGCGCAGGAGAGGTAGGACTATAGTCTCACCTACTAACAGCCTATCCCCAGACACTCCTGGAAGTGGCTGACATGACACTCTCTGCTCCACAGGCCCTGGGGGTCCTGTGTATTGCCCCCCTGCAAATGACAATTTTGCAGTTCCCATTGGCCAGGAACCATAGCCAATGGGAGCAGAAGAGGAAGTGCCTGCAGGCAGGGACGTGCTGGCCACTTTGAGAGCAGCATGAGGCCAGGGCAGGCAGGATGCTCACATTTTTCCCTGAACCCAGAACCCCTGCTACCAGCTGGGAGAGACTCACTGTCCTCTGTTGCCACTCTAGATGAGAGAGATGTGCCCATCCCTTGGCCAGGCAGGTCCATGCACAGCAGCCTTAAGTGTCTGGGCCTGGCTCATTAAGCAGCTGTGAGGTCATGCTGCTGCATAGCTTAGAGGGAGAAAGCAAGCCATAGAGCAAGAAGAGATGAAGCAAATGGGGTTGAGGCTTTGGAGAATGGGCAGTGCTGGGGTGGGATCTCGGGGTAGAGACGGGTCAGGACAGAGCAAAGGTATTTGGGTTTGTGTGACTAGATAGCAACCCTAGTGCCTAATCTTTTATCCTCTTAATGGCCTTAATGTGTTCCCCTTCACATTTAAGTAAAGCTAGCACATATGTTTTAATCTCTCTCATGTATGCTGTGGTCTATTCACGTCCAGCACACTTCTATTTTATTTAAGACACTGACAAATATCGTGAATCAGTTTCAGCTTCACTGTATGGAATAAATTATCCAATTATTAAAAAATACACACACAAACATGCACACAAACACACATATTGTTTAAAAAATACACACTGGTGATCTGGACTCATTTTCAGAGAATTTTTTTTCTATTCACCTGCTCTCTTTGGAAATAAAGAATAAAAATCTTAAGAGAAAATGACTGAAAGTTCTCTCTGTACATAAAAGACCACATCAGAATGTTTTACTTGCCAACATACAAATAACAGAATTAATAAAATAATAGCTTATCTTCTACAGAAATAATATATGCCATGCATGTGCTCACTTGTGCCGAGAGCTATAGGATGAGATACTGAGCTAAAACTGACCTATTTAGCTATAGCAAAAGAGCAAAATCATATTTTTTTTTCAAATTGAAACTCCTGAAGGAAAAGACAATATAGGTGCCTCCACATGAAATCTTAAGTAGCTCTTTAATGTACTGAGTCCCTTGCAGAAGTCAGTATTATATTTTCAATAGTTTAGCTAATCCCACTTCCTTTTTTATTTTCCTGGAAAAACTGAATTTGAATTATGTAAATTACTATCCATCTGCTGATCCACTAATAATCATCCAAAGCCTTTAGAAATAATATAGAGACTTAAATATACAAAAAGCACTACTACAGAGCTGTATAATTAAGCAAAATCTATTTTATCCTCTATTTTTGGTTATAGAATAATATAGTTCAGTTCACAAAGCTAGAAAAACTATTGCATTGTGTTACAGGTCCCTATGCCTCTAAGAATATAATGGGAAAAGACAGCTAAATATTGTGGGCACTGGAAAGGGAGGATATACAGCATTGTTTGTTACTTGTCTTTAAAGTTATGAGAAATATGACTATGATATACTGGGAGTACAAAGACATGATTATTTTCTGAAACAGCAGCAAAATCAGTAAGCACAATAAATGGTGTAAACTGGTTGAATAATCTCAAATCTGATATGTTGCTGAAGCTCTCCACCTTGCAAAGGAAATATTTTGATACATAACCTTCTTGATACAAGATAATGACAGCATTGTTTAACTTTAATAATGGTAATTTTACATACATTTAAGAAATGAAAGGCAATGATTTTCCACAGTAAGAAATTTGTTAGATTACACAGTATAGTAGTATATTTTTTAATACCTGAATCTTTATGAAGAATCCGGATCACAAAAGTTATTTAAGTATGGGTCTACTTTTAAGCATGACTAATAATATTAATTGACTCCAGAATTTTTCTGTATATTCTCATCAGATCAGTTATACTATGCAATTCCTTTTTATACACAAATATGTGGTGATATATGGTCATAAAAGTTATGTTAAGTTAGAGGTAAGCAAATTATTCAATTATTTCATACTTCACAGACCCCAGACACATCTAAATGCATCTGTTCTACTTTTTGTGGTTGAGGAGTTTAAACCAGATCAAACTGAGATACTCTGTCTTGAAAACACTTGCATACAAACAGCATAATCCATCACTGCACTCTAGCCCAGCATTTATTACAAGCTCTGAAGTCTACTTACAAAGTGTTTGCTTTGAATTGGTATATGTACTGCTCTTGTGATGCACATAGAATTGAATTCATTCAGCCTCTTGTTCATGAGGGTGCAACTGCTGTGCACCACTTTTTGCATGGCTCTAATGACTATCCCACGCTACTTTGCAGATCAGACATTGTGATTTATCCATTCATATGAATAATGCCATTAATTGACTTCCCCTTTCCTGGTGTCAAGTTCTCAGGAAAATCTTATCCCCTTTTAAAACCTGGCACACAAGATGGTGTCATCCATTTGTTCCTGGATTTTTCTGATGTAACTCAATACCACTCCAGACACCCCCACTATGCCTTATACAGCTGTTTTAAGCCATACTAAGAATTGGAACTCACCACCATTTGGGGCAAAGTATTCAAGTAGCTCAGGAAAAGACATTGCATTCTCTGTGTATGCTATGGCTGCAACTTGTGTACCTGAAGCTCATAAAAAACTTAACTACCCAATGTAGACATACCCTTAATTTCTGATTTGTTTCACATGTTTCAAATTAGTCACATGCAGAAGTGTTTACAGGGCCTAAGATTGCAATTTAAAGAGATGTTCCTCTAACAAAAAGTAAACCTCCATTGTATATCAGAAACAAGTTCTTTATGAAGCTTTCTTTTTAACCAAAAGTGGCTGCTGGCCTCTCCCATATCTTAAACTAGCAGATGTGCTCAACATTGCTCAGGTTCTTAGCTTTTTTGGGTTTGGGGTGAGGGGAGGAATCACCATATAGTGTGGACAGGGGAGGAGTCAGGGCTCAGGGCAGGGAGTGGGGTGCAGGAATCAGGGTAGGGCTTGGGAAGCTTAGGGCTTGGGAAGCTTGGGAAGTTTAGTGGGGGTGTAGGAGGTAGGGTAGGGGGGTTGGAGATGTGGGGGGACTGATGGTAGGGAGTAAGTGTAGGATTTAGGGCAGGGGTGGGAGACTTGGGGCAGGGACTGGGAAGTCTGGTGGGGCTCACTAGGGCTGCCTATGGTGGCAAGGGCAGTGCTGGTCCGGCAGTAGCGGCGGATGCCGGGGTGGCATTGCTATGGCAGCAGCTGCTACAATGCCTGGGGTCCTGCTGCTGTTACAGCAGCTACCAGGGTGCTTGGAGCCACACTGATGCAGTAGCAGTAGTTCATGGGGCTGTACTAGTCCGGCGGTAGTGCCTGCCTGGGGTGCCTGCTGCCACGCTGGGCTACAAGAGGTGGAGGCTCCTGGAGCACCCATGGAGACAAGGGCTATACTGCCCACCTCCTTTTCCACCACTGGAGCTGATGGTGGGGCCCTAGCTTAAGGTCTCCCTGTAGTGGGGTGGGGGAGCTCAGTAATGTGGCCACACACACACACACAGTCATTCTGCAGTATGACTGTCCATCCTACTAGTCCCCTCTCATTCTGAATTATAGAAAATAAACCCATTCCGGGTACATCCTGTTTTCCTAGCACAACCAACCCCATACCTTGCTTTAAGTTAGGATAAGAGGAACCTTCACACCAAATTTACCCTTTAGGAGGGGTTCTTGAATAAACAGATTCATAGAGGGATGGACAGACAGACAAACAGATGCACATTTCTGAAATATATAGATAGATTAGAATATGAAAGAGAGATTTTGGAATTAAAAACAATTGCAGAAGTGTGATATTTTAACTTACTATTGTTACAAGTAATGCCTAAGAATACTTATGTAACTACCACTAGGCAGATTTGAATCTGGGACTTCTGGAGCTTCGAGTGGAAGCCTCTTCCACGTGAGCTAAAAGCCATCTGGCTTTCAGTTTAGGCTGTAGGGCTCACTTGTTCTTATCACTTGCTGTAAGTGGTCTAAGTGCCACTACTTGGGACTGTGAACCAGACTGAGGGTGCATCTACACTGCACCATGGGTTGAATAAGATATGCAATTTGAGCTACATGAATTGTGTATCTTATTTCAATCTCATTTCCAAATAGCTTATTTGTAATTTGGTGCTGTCTACACAGCACCAAATTTCAAAATAATCCACTATTCTGAAATGTCCCTTACTCCTCGGGGCATGATGTTTACAGGGACATTGGAATAGTGAGCCCAAAATAACAGACTTGCTGTTAAGATGCAGAATAGCTATTCTGGGACATTCGGGAATCCCAAAATTGTGTTGCAGTGCAGTTGTAGCGTAGATGTGTTGGATACACTTATACTAAAGACATTAGAATATTTTATTACTCACACATACCACACCTTTAGTGGCATTTCACAACACTTTATCTATAGTCAAGTTCTCTGTTTCCACATACACAGATAGTTTCTAATAAAAAACGTGCCACATGCAGAGAGAGAAAGAGAGTGCGCATTTTTACTTCTCATACAATTCTACCCACAGACTATCTGAAACCACCAAATTGCTTAAGTATGTAGTTGATTATTATATCCAAGATGTGGAGTAGGGAATAGCAATTGCTACTACAATTCAAACTTTCTTTGCTCACATTAGTACAGCCTGGTTCTTTTTCAAACTGCAGCATTGTGCTCAGGATGGATTGGACCCTATCCTCTTGTCAGTGAAGTCAACAGTAAAACTTCCTTTTCTTCTTCAGTTGTGCAGTATTAGTCTGAATGCATCTCCTCATTTTCCTTCTTCTACAATCTGATTTGAGCCAGGAGGGCAGTAACCAGTGGTTACTGGTCCAACTCTCCCATTACGCCTGGTAGATACGTATAACACATTATATTATGTGACTGTTTGAAAATGCACTGAACTGAGATATGTGCATGGGCTCCAGTGCAGTAATTTCTGTAATTTATTGGACTTTATCAAGCACATACTGAATCTTGATTAATTAGAATTTTATAAAAACATTTACAAAAATCCAAACAGATCCATTTCTACATTAAAAAAAATCCACTCTGCAAAAATTAATATCCTCTCCTCCACTCACCAATATCATTTTCAACCCCCCACACCAGAAAATAACCTGGAAGAACTGACTGTCTTTGCAGCATGTCTTGAGAGTCAACAAACACCGGCCCCAGAAGACCAAAAGTGTGTAGAGAATGAAGGAAGCCTAGGATCTAAAAGTCCTACATTCAAAAGGCTCTTCTAAATTTAAAACAGGAAGCTTTTAGAAGTACCTCACATAACTGTAGCTGCCATATTATCTAACATATTCACCTTGTCTTACATTATATTAAAGCAAATATTGCCTACCTTTAAATTTTCCTTTGAAAGTACATACCTTACCCTCAGCATTTTTCATGTTGTGGTATCACAGTCGTGATTGGATATTAGGAAAAACTATTTCACTAAGGCTGTGTCTAGACTGGCAAGTTTTCCTGGAAAAACTTGCCAGCTGTCTACACTGGCCGCTTGAATTTCCACAAGAACACTGACTTCTTACTGTCTGAAATCAGTGCTTCTTGCAGAAATGCTATGCTGCTCCCGTTTGGGAAAAAGTCCTTTTGCGCAAAGCTTTTGCGCAAAAGGGCCAGTGTAGACAGCTCAGATATGTTTTGCGCTAAAAAGCCGCAATTGCGAAAATAGCGATTGGGTGTTTTTTTGCGCAAAAGCGCATCTAGATTGGCACGGACGCTTTTCCGCAAAATATGCATTTGCGGAAAAGCGTCTGTGCCTATCTAGACGCTCTTTTCCGCAAATGCTTTTAACGGAAAACTTTTCCGTTAAAAGCATTTGCGGAAAATCATGCCAGTCTAGACGCAGCCTAGGAGAGTGGTAAAGCACTGGAATGGGTTACCTAGGTAGGTGGTGGAATCTCCATCCATAGAGGTTTTTAAGTCCATGGCTGGGATGATGTAGCTGGGATTGCTCTTGCTTTTAGCAAGTGGTTGGAGTCGATGATGTCCAGAGAGCTCTTCCAACTTTATGATTCTGTTATAGTTAATGCTGTATCTGGACTTCTATTAAAATGTTCCAGTTTATAATTGGCTCACTACAAGGTCTATCCTATCAAAGCAATTTGAGAGTGCCCATTTTTGCAAACCATCAACATTTATTCAACTCCTTTGACAGGCTTCCTCTTAATTATTCTCTACATGTGGCATGCAGTTTGTGCTCTGCAAGGATGCCTTCTGGTATTTCAAAGAAAAAGTGAATATGTAACAGAAGAGATAAACATATTATTTAATACATTATATAGCCTTTTTGTCAGAAGAACTCAAATTTACAAAGGAGGTCATTATTATTTTCGACGTTTTACAGGTGGAGAAATGAAGGCACAAAGTGGTCAAGTTACTTGGCCACTGAGGTCTATGGCTGAGCTAGGAAAAGAATCCAGATCTCCTAATTGTGTGCCCTATCCACTATGCTATACTGCTTCCTTGATAAGCAACTGTCAGAAGGACAAGCAATGTGTTAACCTGTCAAATTAGAATCATGATGTCAGTAAGGATCCAAAGGTTTGCCTGTTTACAAAGTTAAACTGAATTTACCAAACTCATAATGGCTACGTCTACACTACAGGGTTTTCACATAAAAATGGCCGTTTTCAAACAAAAAAACGGGGAGTATCCACACCTCAAGTTCATTTTTTGTGTAAGAAAATTTACAGTAAACCAAAAGAACAGAGGATTTTTTGCAGTGTAGGTATTCTTCTTTCTACAAGGAATAATTCCTTTTTGCACAGGAGTTCTTGTGCAAAAAGGTGTGTGGACAGGCAAGGAGGGGAGGGAGGTTGCACAAAAAGAACCAATCAAAAAAAGCACAGGTGCTCTGGTGGGTATTCTCTGAATAGTAATCAGACCTTTCTTTCAAGAGAGCGTCCATGCAGTCTGGATGCTCTCTTGTGCAAGAAGATTTGCGGAAGAACTCTTCCACAAAAAGCTTCTTGCACAAGAAGCCTGCAGTGTAGACGTAGCCATACAAAATGCATATCTGCTGGGAAATTTCCATGACACATACATTCTTACATTTCCTATAGTCTAGAAACATCATGTAAAAAGATTCTTTATTAAGACCATGAGCTTTCTGGGTCAGGAATTGTCTTTTTGTTAAATGTTTGCATAGCAACTAGCACAATTGGAGCCTGATCAACAGTTTGGAACTTTAGATGCACAATACAAATAAATGCCAATACTTTTTCTGACATTTCAGTATTTCCAAATTTGGTTCTGACCCAAACCTGGAAGTGCAAACATGTGAAGTTCTTTTGAATGCCTTCAACACTATTGGATTCAGATTCAGCGTGGGATGGCTGCTCAGAACTGTTCTTATTTGATTTAGTCCTATTTGCCTAATCATACACAGATTTATAATCACTGTTATTTTAATGGCTCATAAAAGTAAGTCCATTAAGTACGCCATTCTGCTCAGATAATAAGGCATATAACTTCCTCTGATCAATCTCTCCAGTGGAATGAATGGAAGCCTCACTCATTTAGTTCTGTGGGGACTGTCGCAGCTTCTGATCAGCCAGAAAGCTTTGATCTCAAGGAGTGGACTGTTCCTTTTTGCATGAGAAACAGAATGAACAAAGGATTAATACATTACCCCAGTCACTTAATTTATGAAATATGCAGTTCCCAGAATAAATTTAAAAAACTCCGAGGAGATATTAAATACCACATATAGAACTTTTTTGGCCCACTACCACACGCAGCAGCAGCCGTTTTTCTTAGGACTAATTGTCACTTTGGCTAAGAAAGTCTGCAGGACCAGGGCTTCAAGCCACAAAGGTATTTAAAAACCTAACTTCCATTGACTGTAATGGGAGTTAGGTGCTATGAGGATCTGGACCCATGGATATAAGGGGATAATGGTGTATTTGACAGTAAATGCAAATTTCAGTCCACTGCATGTTGAGAAGGATGGTAATACTGTAAAGGTGGTGGCATTTGACACTGGGTTTATTCTTATTACCAAAGAGAAATAAATTATCTATATACATATTCAACAGGACAGAGGTGAAAAGTGGAGATGCCCATTTAGATTTGAATCTGAACATCTTTTTGAAGTTTAGAGGACTGGGCAGAACTCATTTGGTGGTTTAGGCTCACCTTTCCTTAGTTGTAGTTCTGTATCTTACCCAGAGGAGTACAAAATGCATTCATATAAATAATTATTTGATTTCTACAACCCTGAATCATAATACCATTATTAAGTTAATATATGATATAAGTAGCTAGCTCTTCTGTGAGCATTAGATAGATTTAATTTTATGCACTATATACATTCTTTTTTTTAACCCCTCCAAACTGTCAGGTATTTCATTCCAATATCTAAACAGCATGAATTATGTGCCACCAGTCAGTACACCTCAATGGGTATTCTTCCACCAAAGTAACACAGCATCATTCATTTTGAACGAGAAGGATGTCTACCAAGAATAGCATGCTGATTTATTATTTTGAACTGTAAATGATGCTTTACTGCATGAGAGTCAATCCAGACAAAAAAGCTGAATCTGAGCTCCTCTGCCCCACCCAGAGACCTCTCCATGGTGGCATATTTTTAACAAATCACTAGAGTTGATGTTTTAGTGGCCTATAAAAATCCACACACACCCCCAAAAATAATATGTTTAAGGGATAATAGGACTAGCTCCCTGTTTTTCAAGGCAATGATCTAGTTCTGGGGAGCATAAACTTCCAAGCTGAGTAGAATATTTCAACTTGACAGAAGAACTGGGTGATTGCCAAGAAAAAAAGAGCACACAAATGAAAAACAGTTTATTTTATTTTATTTTATTTTATATCTAGTGATACAGAAATTCCCAGATTGGATCAGACAGCTTGTCCATCTCACATTTGCCAGCCAAGATTAGATGCTTTGGAATAGTCCATAACTTAGAGCTTAGAGAACTTTCCTGAGAAGTGGGAGATCGTTGTTATCAAATCCTTTTTTCCCTCTTACAGAGAGAGGGGAACTAAGCCTGGATCTCTCATATGATAGAATCACAGAGGTCATCTAGTCCAGTCCCCTGCACTTATGGCAGAACTTAAGTATTATCTAGACCAGGGCAGGAAATAAGTGGCCCATGGGTCGGATACAGTCTGCCATATGATTAGCTGCAGGAAGCACCACAGGCCAGGCCTCCACTTCCCACAGCTCCCATCTTTTGAGAATGGCTAACCACAGTCCTCTAGGGGCTCATGCCGGCAAACTGCATCTAGTCTGCAGGCTGCTTATTGCCCACCCCAATCTAGATCATCCCTGACAAGTGTTTGTTTAACATACTCTTAAAAATCTCTAGATGGAGATTCCACAAACTCCACAGGCAATTTATTCCAGTGCTTCGAAGACTTTCATAGAGTCCAATCTAAACTGCTGTTGCTACAATTTAACCCCACTGCTTCTAGCACTTTTCTCAGATGTTAAGAATATTTTTTCTCCCTTCTGCTTGAAACAACCTTTTATGTACATGAAATGTTATGTTTGCTTTACCTCCTTCTCTTCTCCAGACTAAACAAACACAATCTGTCTTTCAATCTTCTTTCATAGGCAACATTTTCTAGACCTTTAATCATTTTTGTTGCTCTTCCCTGGCCTTTCTCCAATTTGTCCATATCTATCCTCATATGTGCACCTCAAACTGGACACAGTACTTCAGTTAAGGCTTAATCAGTGTGGAGTAGAGCAGAAGAACTATTTCTCCTGTCCTGCTTACAACCCTCCTGCTAACACATCCCAGAATAATGGGTTGTTTTGCAACAGTGTGACACCATTGACTCATATTTAGCATGTGATCCAGTATGATCCCCAGATCCCTTTCTGAAGTACTCCTTCCTAGGCATTCATTTCACATGTATGTACACTACTGATTGTTCCTTCCTAAGTGGTATTCTTTGCATTTCTCCCTATTGAATTTCATGCTATTTACCTCAGACCATTTCTCCAGGTTGTACAAATCATGTTGATTTTTAAACCTACCCTCCAAAGCACTTGCAACCTCTCCCATCTTGGTATCATTTGTAAACTTTATAAATGTACCTTCTATGTCATTATCTAAATAATTAATGAAGACAGTAAACAGAACCAGACCCAGGACTGATCCCTACAAGCCTCACTCAATATGCTCGCCCCAGCTTGACCATGAATCACTCTCTGTGAATAGTTTTCTCACCAGTTATGCACCCACCTTACGGTAGCTTCATCGAGGTTGTATTTCCCTATTTTGTTTATGAGAAGGCAATGCAAGACAGCATCAAAACCTTAATGTCAAGATATAGCACCTCTACCATTTCCCCCAACCACAAAATTTGTTGCACCATCAAAAAACTCTTCTAGGTTAATTTTACATTATTTGTTCTAGACAAAACTATGCTGGCACTTACATATTACCTTATTATCTTCCAGGTGTTCGAAAATGTATTGCTTACTTATTTGTTCCATTATTTTTCCAGGTATTGAAACTAACCTGAAGAGTGATCTTCTAACCTCTGGGCCACCGCCACCACCTACTTCTCCCTTCTGAATGTGACCACGTCTGGTAGGTGTGCTCAAAGGCCACCTTCTGGATCAGGACATACAGGTAAATTAAGTGGCTGTGCATAGGTCCTCCCCTAGTTATTGGATCAATATGGTGCTCTGGCAGGACATAGGTATTTGGACACCTATCGGAAGACAGCAGGGTGCATGTTCTAAGGAAAAAAATACAGGTGTCAAGGGAAACTGAGCTCTGAAAAACACGAGTTTAGCTGCCCATGGCAATCTGCAAGAATGTTCTGGATTCAGTGGAACTGGACCTGGGAATTAGGTGCCTAAATATTTTCATGTATGCCAGCGTAAGCATTTACATGAATGTAGTGGGTCAAATTCTCAACTGAAATAGCTCAGTATTTTTAATGTAGGCATGTCTTTTAAATGGTCATTTTCAACAGGCTAGGGAAAGATGAATTTCTCTCTCTGGCCTGCAAACCTTGATTACATCTCATTATTAAACTCTATGGCTACATCTACACTACAAGGCTTTTGCACAAAAACAGCTGTTTTTGTGCAAAAACCCAAGGAGCATCCACACCTCAAGTGCATTTTTGCGCAAGTAAATCGTCAGAACAGAGGGTTTTTGCTGGTAGAGTTATTCCTCTCCCCATGAGGAATAACTCTTTTGTGCTACAGCAAAAAGGCAGGTGTGGATGCTTCAGAGGGGTTTTTGCACAAGAAACTCCTATCGGCAAAAGCACAGGTGCTCTGATGGTCATTCTGTAAATGGCCACCACAGTTTTCTTCACAAAAGTGTCCATGCAGTGTGGATGCTCTCTTGCACAAAATCACATCCCTTTTGAAATGTGCTTTGAGGTCTGGACACACTTTTGAGCAAGAAGTTTTTGCAGAAGATCTCTTCTGCAAAAGGCTTACTGCGCAAAAACCTTGCAGTGTAGATGAAGCCTGTGAGTCAAATCCTGGCTCCATGGAAACCAATGATGAAACTCCTTATGACTTCAATAGGGCTGGTGTCTCATGCAATGGGTCAAGAGCTTAGCTGATGCAGTTCAATAGAGTTTCATTGAGTTCAACCTTGTGAATTTCAAGAGCTGATGATGTGGCCCATAGAGAGATGGAATGGGCCTTCTGGTCTCAATTATACCTTCAAGGAAATACTCCTGATTTACATTGCTGTGAGAACTGAGTCCATCCCATAAATATTAAATTGCCATTAGTTTAGAAATAGTACTAGACCCCAAGATAATGTCTTTTGTTCTGTATAACAAAACCAATAATTCTTAGAAAAATGCTACTGCAATTTGCAAATAAAATCTCTGAGGCTATGTCTAGACTGCAGGCTTCTTTCGAAAGAGGCTCTTTCGAAAACATCTTTCGAAAGAGCCTCTTTCAAAAGATCGCGTCTAGACTGCAGGCGGATCTTTCGAAAGAGAAATCCGCTTTTTCGAAAGAGAGCACCCAGCGAGTCTGGATGCTCTCTTTCGAAGATGGCCTCTTTACATTGAAGAACGCCTTCTTTTGAAAGAGGAACTTTCGAAAGAAGGCGTTCTTCCTCGTGAAACGAGGTTTACCGCCATCGAAAGAAAAGCCGCATTCTTTCGAAATAATTTCGAAAGAACGCGGCTTGAGTCTGGACGCAGGGGAAGTTTTTTCGGGAAAAGGCTACTTTTCCCGAAAAAACCCCTGAGTCTGGACACGGCCTGAGAGTGTACATACAGACACAAAAGTGAGGATGTCAGGAAGTTTGTTCTATTTACCTTTGCCATGAACTGGCTTTCTATACAAGAATTTTAACTGATAACATATAACAGAATATTTATGAACTACTCTCAGCCTATTAATATGCCTTAAAGAAAAATTGTTTAGGCCAAAAGTATATATTTTAAGCCAGTCATCTTAGGGTCAAAATGAGGAAACTTCTGCCTCCCTAAACTATACAGATTATTCAGAGATGAAGAGTAGATTTCAGCCACAAGATCCAAAGGACATTTGTTCTGCAAAGTGTATACAGCTCATGCTTACTGGAATTCAGCAACTTTTTCAGGGAGGAGGCTGCAGAACGGCTTTCTAGGCCAATGATTTGCAGTGATATCAGCAAGTAAGGATTATTAAAGTTGCTAAACTAACATAACATCACTTTGACATTGGATCATGCAAAATGCTGAGATTTAACTGGCATTAACTTCAGTAAAAATTGAGATTGCGCTGCACCTCAGAGTAGGTGCTCAGCACATAACATAGTCAGGCCATTGTTTAATATAACTTTAGAATACTGTTTGCATGAAAGAAAGCTTCCCATATTTGTCCACTTTCTCTTGCCAAAAAAAAAAAAATCTCACTAGTATAGACACAGCTTGATTTCAATAGCTCTGCTCCACTATAGGGAATGAGAAAAGGCTTTATCTAGCCATATGCTCCTTATCTGTATAACAGCTGGAAATGGGCTCAATTGCACCAGCAGTTTTTGCTGCTGCTGGCATTGGGGATGTTATTGCTTCACCTACGTGTTGTGCACTCTTAATATTTAATGAAATTTTCATTTTTATGGGCTATACTATACCAAACAGGGGGCAAAGATGCAGAGGATGAAATAGCCTATATCAATTTATTTATGAGACCCTCTTACACACACCATATTCTTTCACATCCTGGCTATGTGTTAGTCTCTGTAGTATTCGTATGCTGTTTTCAGAACTTCTAGAAACATGGGGAAGTTGTTCTAAAAGGCTCCAAAATTTATAGCTGAAATTCTGAACCTGTTGAAGTCATTGGCAAAACTCACATTAATGCAAACTGAGACACAGTTTCATGCTATACTTGCTCTGTTTATAACTCTTTTATCCATTTGCTCCACTTTAGACTAAAGACATTAAGACCAATTTTGCTTCCATTCAAGTCAATAAATGGGAGGAGAATTGGCCCCCAAAGTCAAAACGACTATTGATCTCTAAGGGCACCATCCTGCCTTCATTATTTTATATACATTTTGGTACTCTCAATAAGACACAAGTGATAGTGGCCATCTTTTCAAAGCATTCCTGCAAGCCATGAAATTTACAGTTAATAAGAAAGAGTAACTACTACGAGCAATTATAGGACTGGAAAAATTCTCTGGACTGCATATATGCAATATTGTCATAATATGATAATGGTTGTGTATTTATGATGTTTCATTCAGAGGGAGTTGTGGAAATAAAGTGGCTGTATTTAATACTAGTACTGCATACAGATTATGTAGGTTGTGTATGTTTGATAAGAAAAGGAAGTACATCCTATTGCTGATTCAGTTTGTCTTAAGTGCAAGATTAGATGCTATTGTTGGCTTTCTTTTTTCTTTTTTAAAGCACATCTATTTCTAATTATTTTCAGGCCTATTGTTTTCTGAGTAGCTCTGTCTTCACATAGCAGTGAGACATAACTGAGGAAGGAGGTGTAGTCAATTGGCAGGCAGATGGCACAGGAGGGCAAGCAGCACTATTCATGTTGTATTCCTGAAGGAGGTAATGCTCCAACTCTGCTGAGCATATCTTGTTTATATGCAAGAATGTTCACAGCTTTTAAGAAGTAATAACCTCACAGTAACAAGGAGCTTTAGGCAATCTGTTTAATATACATTTCTTTTACTTTAGGAAGTTTACATTGAAGATGGTTTTCAATTCTAAGGTTAGAAACTGAAGCCAAATACAAGTTTCCCCACACTTCGGTAAGAAAGGGGGGTTTAAATCTGTTCTTATAGTCCAGGCCCATCACTGGACATAGCATGATATTCATTCTTCTTACTTCCTTCCCCCTCTGATGACCTTGTTTTACTTTCCTTAATCATGTTTGTTTACCCTATGTACAAGTAGTAGTATTAAGCCCAAAGGAACAATTTTTGAAAGTTATGGTAGAATTAGATGCAGCCCTATATCCAAATATTTGAATTAAGGAAAATCATGTTAAAAGGTTTGGGGTTGTCCTGATTTGTGCCAGAAGTTTGATAATCTATGGTAATTTGTGGACACTGGTTCATGTCATGGTCAAATAATTAATAAATAAAAATGCTCACCTGAAGTAGGCTTTTAGGGCCCATATGAATTCTACTCCAGTGGGCATAGGATGTATACGCCATATACATACCACATAGAATACACAAGCACACTTTTTAAAAAAAGGTTACATTTTAACATCATGATTCAGCAGTGATGTGATAAACAATTCCAATCTGTATTGGTGTCATAATTCAAGACCTCAATATATTATTCATTTTCTTGGAGGGAGAGAAAAACAAGTACCCTCTACGATTCGGTGATTCTAGTAAGGGACACGCAAAATCTTAGTGGTATAATACAAGAGCCGTGAACAGAACTTACTTGTCAAGGCATATATCATATGAGGGATACGCCTCTAAATTTTTTCCAGTCTACTGGTCATTGAGATATTTCAACTTTGCCTCTTTATTTATTTTAAACAGTTTTCTTTAAGACAAAAAATGCAGAAAGCAGTAATAAATATTTTAGTGCCTGACTCAGACTGCCTGGAACAGATATTAATAAATTACATTTCATGCTGCAATCCAAGCATTAAACTGCCAGAGTTATGATTAATAGAGCTGCATTCTAATGAAAGGAAAAGCAGCTCTAAGAGAAGAGAGTTTTGTTGCACATCACTACGACAATGGTATGATGATGGTGCTATAAGCAGTACAAATATTATTACAATACAATAACAGAAAGAATAAATGCCTTTCTGAAAATACAATTAACTTACACACCTTTCAGATGATATAATAATGAAAACTATATTAATTATTGCCATTGTAATAAAAATTTAGATGGGAACAAGCTATTAATAATATATTGGTCTTTGAAAGAGCCCTCCTATCTTTTGCAGCATAACATTGCATAAAATTGGAAAAAAATTGGGCATAGTTCATGGTCTGACAATGCCTTAGCTGATGTTTATAGCACTGCAGACCTAAAGGATAAATTAGTTAAATATTTACTAATTTACAAAACTTCAACCTGGATAAAAAGAGATACTGCAGTATCTGGCTCTTATGGAGACCCTGTAATGAGGCATTTAAAAATTAGCTAGTGAAGAAATAAAAATTTGAACTTTCCAAAAAAAGCATCCAATGGGGAAATTAATGAATAAAAACATATGTCTGTCAGTGCTCAAACACAATAGAATACTGTTAAGAAAGAATATAAAAAATTTAAAAACCCAATTCTGAATTTTACAAAAACAGGCAAAAATTAGCAACAAAAAATTAGGTGCTGTAAAAATTGTAAACCTAATAAAAAAAAAGGCCTCAGCAGATCATATCCACTACGAAACACTCAGTAAGCATTTAAAACAAAAAATAACATCCCCAGATGAAAAAGCCTTTGGGACCCAAGTAAAACCTGGAATAAAAATATTTAAAATAAGCCTAATAAGTGTCAGCAAACTAATATTAAATGGCAATAAAAACAATATCCAAATAAACATATTTTGTAAAGTAACTAATTATAACATAATGCAGCAAAATCCATAAAGTTGCATAAAAAAGGATTTCCTATAAAAATGGGGTGTCTTACATGGTGCTTTGGTCTCATTCTGAAAACAGACTCAAAGCATCAAAATCGCAATCAACAAAAATTGACTCTCCCTCATGGGCCCAATCTAAGAGTATGTCTATACTATGGATTTTTTTTTCAGAAAAATAGCATTTTTTTCTGAAAAAAGCTTCACTTACGTCCACACTG
Organism: Pelodiscus sinensis; assembly: GCF_052426305.1. Taxonomy (NCBI): domain Eukaryota; kingdom Metazoa; phylum Chordata; order Testudines; family Trionychidae; genus Pelodiscus; species Pelodiscus sinensis. The sequence goes on from NC_143052.1 coordinate 78,156,016, forward strand.
CAATCATATTCTTTCAAAAGAAAATTGAAAGAACAGATGGGTTTTTCTGGCATTGGTAGTCCTCTTTCTACAAGGAAAAAGCCTTTTTCCAAAAGAGCTCTTTCAGAAAAGGGTGGATTGGGAAGAGGGAGTTCTTTCGGAAGAAGAGGAAAGAGGAAAAAGCACAGGTACCCTGGTGGCCACTCCGTCCAAAATAATCACAGTTTAAATGTGAGATAACGCCCATTCCATGTGTATGCTATCTTTTTAAAAACCAGATCGCTTTTTCGATGCGCTTTGGCAGTGTGGACATACTCTTTTGAAAAAAGTTTTTTCAGAAGATCTGTTCCGGAAAAGCTTCTTCCGAAAGAAGCCTGCTGTCTACACATAGCCTAACTGGCCATTACATTTGCTCAAGCCACAAACTTGTAATTATAATAATGTCGGCAAAACAGGCGTGGAGTGTGTAGGTGTATGTGTGAATAAATGCATAAACATAGTGTATTGCCTTTTCCCCTAAAAAAGATCCCATGTACTTTTTATAAGTCTAACAAAAGTAATTGTAGGGCGGTGAAACCTAAAATGACAATCTTCAGAAAATTCTTTGAAATGTTTGTAATGTAATATTCATGACAGAAGCTTTTGTCTTCTTTCACAGTCCTCAAACCATGCCTTCCTTTTACATGACTGTCAAAATAACATGTTTCCATGTTTAATAGGATATGTATCAAAAGAGCATGATATTGCAGGTTGTACCTTTTCCCAAGAGATCGGCAACATAATCTCCAAGACACTGTTCATTAGCAGAAAGTAAAGCTGAATACAAGGTAAGTTAAACAAGTGGAATTTTGCTAAACCCTATATATTGCTCTGTCCATGTGACTGCGTTGCTTCAACCCTAACTCTGCTTGTTCCTGTCATAACAGATCCTCCAGGGAACATGGGCCCGCCAACTCCAGTTCCAATGGATATGATAGTAGATATAATCAGCTGCCTCACACGAGAAGAAATTCAGATTTTCAAATATATTGTCAAATCCAAGTCCTAGCTGAATATTAATCAAGTCGTCATGTCACCTTTAACTTTTTTATTACAAGTATTTGACAGATATAATTAAAAATGAATTAGTTAAGGAAAATAATTATGCATTTCATCATAATTAACATACTTTGGTTGGTTGAAAATTACATTTTTTACTTGAATGATATCTTCTTTCTATGAGCTACTTTTGCAAACATAGGTACATTAAGCTTTGCCAAGGAACAGATTACTCACCATCTTTCCCACACATGCTGACAGAAAAATGAAAATTAAAAGAGCTAAACCATTTGACTTAGAAATATTGGAATTGACAATTAGCATTGAAACATAATGAGTTTTAATTAAAACAATATAAATGATTTCATACATTTTGCATATTACGCTCTATTCTTTATCTAGGCTTAGTGTTTTATACTTTCCTACAGATGAACTTGCAAATTACACAATAAAGCTTAGAAAATGTATTGTTTATCCATAGTACATAGGTTTATTTCTCCTCCATTGTCATTTATTTCATTAAATAAATTAAGAGGCTATTGTCAGAATAACAAGAACTGTATTTTAAAATCAGCTGTATTTATAGACATTATATATGTTTTTAAATTACATATTGTACAATATTCATACTGGAATTAGGAATATCCTTTCTCTCAAACACTGTTTTAAATGACTTTCCTGTACCAAAAATGTTAATTTCCTACCGGCATAGTCAAATATAAAGGAAATTACCAATAAAGCAAATGTTAACATACACATCAATTCATGTCACTTGTTTCCAAATAAACCATAAAACACCAATGCACCCAACTACATCTCGGCACTATTTTACCAATGCAGCTGAAGAGTTCTCATCACAAATCTGAGAGGGTGGGTGTAAATAGTAACTTTCAGTTCCCTTTATGTACCCCAGTTCTGGTGCTACAAAGGAAGGTGGGTCGTGCCCTGCACAGATTACAGTAGTCAGATTGGACAACATTTCAAAAAGATACAAGGGAGCACCAGACATTCCCTTTTCCTCATGCCCAGACCCTATACCAGCAGCCAGAGTGCACAGTGGACTAAGAATGGTGATGCCAGGTCTGCGCCACCTTAGGATTCCATATGCAGAGATAATTGTTCGTTACCTAGATCCACTGTCATTTAGGGATGCTTTGCACCCTTATCTTGAAATTAGCTACACAATTTGCACTATGAAAATTGCATACCTTATTTCAAGGTAATTTCAAAATAGCTTATTTTAAAATTGTGTGCTGTATACATAAATAAAGTGCTATTTCAACAAGTTCCTTAACCCTTGTGGAACAAAGATTACACGGATGTCAGAATAGCATGCCCATGATTTCTAAATATCTTTAAAGATGCAGAATTGCTATTTCAGGGCATTTACGGTATCCTGAAATAGCGTTGCTGTTTAGACATAGCCCTAGCGTGTTGCTAATTCTAGCATAACAGAAAATCAGAGTGAAGAATTCCACCAATAAGCTCAGTTTCAATTCCAATGTAAAACCATCCATACTGTACACATACCTAAGTCATGATTCACCATCATGACCTTTACATTAGTTCACTTTTACACCAGTGTAATTCCTAAAGCAGAACCCCAATTTCTCATAGGCCGTGTCCAGACTCGGGGTTTTTTTCGGGAAAAGTAGCCTTTTCCCGAAAAAACTTCCCCTGCGTCCAGACTCAAGCCGCGTTCTTTCGAAATTATTTCGAAAGAACACGGCTTTTCTTTCGATGGCGGTAAACCTCATTTCACGAGGAAGAACGCCTTCTTTCGAAAGTTCCTCTTTCGAAAGAAGGCGTTCTTCAATGTAAAGAGGCCGTCTTCGAAAGAGAGCATCCAGACTCACTGGGTGCTCTCTTTCGAAAAAGCGGATTTCTCTTTCGAAAGATCCGCCTGCAGTCTAGACGCGATCTTTCGAAAGAGGCTCTTTCGAAAGATGCTTTCGAAAGAGCCTCTTTCGAAAGAAGCCTGCAGTCTAGACATAGCCATAGTTACACTTAAACTTACAACTTTATCTCTGATTTCAACCAAATTATGGTACATGCCCCATAGCAGTCTGCAAAATACTATTTGTTCAGCACAGCATGAAGTCAGAATTAAGGTTATGTGTTTAGCTATGATTGTGATGAACTGAATCAATTCACTGATGTTGGTAAACCTGCCAGTGGCAAACAACCTCACAAGTGTATGTAGGAGGCTCAAGTTATGAGCACCAGGACCTGGGAGTAATGCTGATCAACAGGACTCCCTTCTACCTCTTTATTTTCTCTAGTCTCTTGGTCTGTCCACCACTCTAGCTATGTGGCTTAATCCAGGTCTTTTGTCTTTCTGTCTAGTTCCATTGTCCCTTTTCAGATTCCCTCCACATTCTCCTCAAACTAATCAACATTACATTCTGTGGATAATGATGTAGAGATCATAGAAGCTATGCAAGCTGATGATCAGAAACTGGTCAGACAATGTAATTGGGGAAGGAATGGTAGTTAGGAGATCCACATCACATCACCACACCTTAGCCTGTGCAGTTTCCCTAATACTGATGTGTAGTCTACTGACTATAACCTTTGGGAGCCCCTACCTCCCACCTACATGATCATATGCATTCCCTTTGGGGCACATGGAAGTCTGACCAATTAAATAGGGTTAATTATGTTGTAAAAGCTACCAAACCACAAAAGGTAAACCAGATGGAGAAGCTGGCCAAGAGTGGTAATGCAAGCTCCACATCTCAGGCAACTTTTGGCTGAAGACTTGCTGCTGCCTCCAGAAAAATTAAGATTGAGAGGGGATGCAATTGGACTCCATAAATATAGCAGCAGGGTAAACAGCAGGGAGAAAAAAGAGACATTTATATCAAGGATAATGTTGGCATAAGAACAAGGGGTATAAACAGGCCATGAATAAGTTTAGGCTAGAAATTAGAAAAAGGTTCCTAATCACCAGAATAATGAGGTTCTGGAAGAACTTTCCAATAGGATAAATAAAGGCAAACAACCTCACAAGTTTTCAAGTGCAGTTTGATAACATATAGATATGATTATATAATGGACTTTTATGTGATATTATGGATTGGATTTGATGACTCGAGAGATTTCTTCCAATCCTGTGTTCTTGTTAATAGATACACATTGTAGTGGGGTCAGGAAACCTGTGTTTCTCGAGAAACAGAGCTTGTTTTGCAGCTATAGACTTTTTCCACTTATGCTAAAGGAATCAGTCCACAGGTAAGTAATTTGTAGGAAAAATACTTCCTGGGGCGGGGGAAGAGGACGGGAGGACCAAGGGCAAGGGATGATGATTAACACTACTGTACCTATAGTTTTTTCTCTTATTTACAAATTTGAATGTGTATGTCTACATATTTCTTTCCTCTCCTGATTTAGTTAGAATGAGAGTGTGTATGTGTAGTGGTAAATGTTGATAGGATTTGTAACAAACTACCATGGTCATTTTGAAGCAATTTTTTCCCTTTTAAAGTTATTTCTTTTTTATAACTGAGCAATAAAGGCTTGGGGCATTTCCAAGTTTTGTTTGAGCAGTCTATTAAGGAATATGAGCCCCCAGATAAAAACTGCCATCTGTCCTTTATTTTATTTTTGAGTAGCCACTAGTTCCAGAAGGCTTTGACATGGAGGACTATATTTGTGTAGCATAAAACTTTTGTTTAACTGTTCAAAAACATTTTTACATCTTGAATGCTGCATCTGTCCTAAAGGAGAAAGTGGATTTAGCCAAACTATACCTCTGAAGTAATATGTTTTCTTTACAATTAATTACCACATCACATTAATTAATTTGAATCTCAACCTTTTATTACACCGTATTTTGGCAAGAGAAATAGAATATAAGCTGACAATGAAACTGTGATTTTAAAAATTACTACTCCTTTTATTCTACTGGGTCCCTGAAAGAAAAGGGTGAACAAATTTTTATTATTATTATTTTTAAGAGGAAATGAAGTGGAAAATGACATTGGAATCTCTTTCGAATGGCAATTGTGGTTTTATTATTTTCAGTATGTGACACAGATAATCACATATCATGGAGCAGAAAATGAAGTCTTGCAGAATCTTGATAATTAGATCATTAGGACTCATTATGATCCTCCAGTATGACCTCTATTGCAATTGATCACAAGCTTTATTATTTTATAGCGGGGTAAGACTACAACTAGCAGTCACACATTTCTTAAGTATTACTGTGTTCTCTTTCATATGGCCATATTTTAAGGCTATATTAAAATTCTTCAGTGTGAAAGGAGCCTATATACAGAACACCAAAAATCCTTTTAAGGCTTAAGGAGGAGAACCTTTTTGGAGAACAGCTAAATTAATTTTATTTTGGAAATCAACAAAAATCAATATCTCTCACAGAGGCTGTTGGCATCATTGGGCAATTTACTTATATATACAATAAAATCATACCAGTTACAGCAAAATTTATATGGATCATTTATGTCTGTAGCATTTGTTTATTTAGTTCTCAGTTCCTCAGGAAATGGAAAGCAGTTTGTTCTTACAATTAGCCTATTGCCATTAGAGACCATACCTTCTACATTCTCCATTAAAGTAAAACTGTCCACTTTTTGAGCTTTTTAAGCTCTTAGCCTCAACAACTTCCTATGGCAATGAATTCACAATGAAAGTATGTGTTATATGAAAAAGTATTTCCTTATACTGTATCAGCTTTGAATTTCTGCCTTTTAATTTAATCAAATGTCTTCATCTTTGTATGTTCAGAGTCATGGAGAACAGAAAGTTCTTGTCTATCTTCTCTACCCTTCTTCCTTACCCTTCTATGCTGGGACTTGTAGTCTATTCTAACACTGCACTATGAAAGACAAATGTGAGGGTTAGCTTTTCTCAATGTACTGGTAATCCACCTGATAGAATTAAAATTTGGAAACATATTTGGCATGGAATTGTAGTAAATTTCAAGTGAAATCAAAGTTGTCCAATTGGTGGGTAACACAGCAAATTGGTTTGCTATAAACAATACTAGCATTACGCACAGGGTGAAAAAAACAGCCTCAGAAGAAACTGCCGACATAGAGATGCCAATAGGCTGGATCTTGAAGGAGCTGTTTTTCTGAACTTCTCAAAGTGCCTACATAACACATCTGTAAGTTATACTTCAAAATGTAGCTTGTTTCTTCTGTCAAATGGCTCCATTCAGAGTGTATCTATTGTTATTAAATTAGACTAAGAATATATCATCCTTTGCTTATGCCCCATTTATTTATCATCTGTGGGGAAATAACCCACTATGGGGCTGCATCCTCAGATGGCACAAATGAACCATGGTTCCATCAATTTACAACAGATGAGGATCTGTCTGGGATTCTAAAATTTTCTTCATGTTCTTTTCCTGATCAGCGAATGCTCAAGGAACAGGTATTTAAAATGTAATTAAACAACAAAAACAGGGAATCAACATATTGTCGGTGCCTGTAAAGTGAGCTGTTTTACCTGGCTGGAGCCAGGAGCAGGGTCATAATCACTGGCTTTGACAAGGCATAGTAGCTGTCAGGAACAAGGAATAGGAGCAAGGCAAGGAATCAAGGCTTGGCCCTAGAAGTAAGAACAGCAACAAGCCTAGCAACTAGTTTCTCAGAAAAGGGATAGACTAGGATTAGGAATCTTTATACTCTGTGGTGTCCAATCAGCAGTCTGGTGTTATCATTTGACTCTGCTGTGTCAAGGGGTATACCTTCTGATAGCAGGGTGGGGAAGAATTAGTAGCAGTTCCAGCATCAGCATGTACAGCTCAGTGATGAAGAGAATAAAGTTCCTGCCTGACGATCCCATAGGTCTTTGTTTGAAACCTGTGGACCTGAGACCATAGCATGCCCCCAAGGCAGTGTTTCTCAACCAGTGGTACGAATACCCTTAGGGGTACACGAGAGAAGTCTGGGGGGTACGTCAACACAACTGAAATTTGGAGAAAACTGAATTTTTGTTTTAAATTTTACAGCGCTTTATTATTTCTGTACTTTTTACACCCAAAAATGTCGTCGCCTGCCTGGCTACAATTAAATTGTTTAAACAAATGTGTTGCAATGGTAGAAAAAAATTGCATGTCTGAAAACTGTAAGTACTGGAGGTACTTATAATTTTTAAGGGGTACTTTATAAAAAAAGGTTGAGAAACACTGCCCTAGGATATAACCAGAAGACATACAGATTATCAGGATATACAAGAATGGAACAAAATAGGCCCTTTTGATAATCTGGTTCACGATAGTCAGTACGGTGTTGTGGCCTTCAAATTTGGATAGTTCCACTATAGAAATCAAGTGTTAAGCATGAATGTGGTTGGGAAGGATTTTTGGATGGCATCAGGAGTCTGTATTGCCTACTCTGGGGTAGATTTCTTTGAGAACTGATATCATAGTACTGGGTTAGTACCAATCACTGGCCTGCACATTTGGCCACCAGAATGAGCGGGCTACAATGTAATGTTTAAGATTGCCCAAAATGACCTGTCTGGGGTGCATCGCGATCTGTGTGCAGGACTTTTAGCTTTGGGGAACTGCTGGGGACACATAGGGTATGTCTACACTACCACCCTAGTTCGAACTAGGGTGGTAATGTAGGCAACCGGAGTTGCAAATGAAGCCCAGGATTTGAATTCCCGGGCTTCATTTGCATATTGCCGGGCACCGCCATTTTTAAATGTCCGCTAGTCCGCTAGTGCCCCGCGGCTACATGCGGCATGGATTAGGTAGTTCGGATTAGGCTTCCTATTAGGCTACGTGGAACATGGAACGAGGAGTAACGGTAGTTTGGAATAGGAAGCCTAATCCGAACTACCTAGTCCGTGCCGCGTGTAGCCGCGGGGCACGGAGTCCGCACTAGCAGACATTTAAAAATGGCGGCGCCCGGCAATATGCAAATGAAGCCCGGGAAATTCAAATCCCGGGCTTCATTTGCAACTCTGGTTGCCTACATTACCACCCTAGTTTGAACTAGGATGGTAGTGTAGACATTCCCATAGGTAGCCAATGACATAAAGGAGTCTGTTGACCCAGGAGTAAGGTATACGGCAGTATTGGTTGAGATTATGAGTTTAAAGAAAGGATAATTAGGTAGAGTTGCTCAAAGCACATAAGAAAGACCCCAGATATAGACCCACAAACACAACTTGTGCTTTTAATGTGCAATGAGGTGGTTCTATATAGCTTTCTCTTTTTTGAATGGCATCAACTTTGCAATTCTTATTGCCTGGCCAATACATGATTCTGAAATTGAAATCTCAAAAAAAAAAAAAAAAAAAAAAAAAAAAAAAAAAAAAAAAAAAAAGAAATAAAAAGGTGCAATAAGCATCTTGGCAGATCATAAGTATTTTAGATTCTTATGATCAGTTACACATGAGATGGGAGTTTGTCCCCCCCCCCCCCCCAAGGAAGTGTTGCCTAGTCTCCAATCCAGACTTGATGGCAAGGATTGTGTGCTATTTTATAATTGGGATAAGTTTCCATAATAAATATGCTCACAAATACATCTCATTCTGGATCCTCATTTCTTGGGACAGTGCAAACCAAATGGCTATATTGGAGGCTTCAGGGTCAGGGACAAAGGAGTGGGAAGAATTGGATTGGATCTGCACCAGGAAAGAAATGAAAGCTATCTTCAGATGTTCAAAGGTCAGTGGGCCTCCAGGGGCCAGTGAAACTTTGCAGGTTTGTGGAGAAGTTATAGGCACTGGGACAGCTTATCTTTTCATTCTTCATGAAAGTTGAGCCAAATCTAATGGAGGAGTGAAGCATCATTCCAGGCAGTGCTTATGACCGAACTTCTGAACTGGGTGTCATGGAAAGGTATGCAGCTTTCATAAGGCAGTCTCTGCCAAGCAGCCTTTGGAAAGGTCTTTGAACGTACTGGCAAATGGTTGTACAAATGAGCAGCAGTTGGTCAATACTCAGTGATTCTGTGCAAGAAAGGGAGAGGCTCCATACCAGAATCTCCCCAATAAGCAAGCTCAGTGCTAGTCCCACCTTAACTTGACATATAACATACTCCTGAGGCTGGAGCATAAAGAAGAGTCTGGATTGGGTAATGAACCCACACACAAGTTACTCAGGTACCCACATAACTCTGGCAAAGGAACACTGGGACTGGACACCCAAATCAGTGATATATCAGTGCAGAGTGGTTACCCGCTGCAGCTTTCTCCTAAAGGGAATGATTTCCTATTAGCAGCTGTTCTACTTGGTCCAATAATTGGTGATCTTTCACTTGGAGCAATCTGCCCTGTGGCAATGGTGGGGCAAGAGTTCTGGCAGTGTCCATGTTGAGTCCAGGCAGCAAACTAAGAGTCCCAGAGAAGACCAAGGTTGATCACAGTTGGAGTTTGTAACATGGGTTGTCTGACCTCATGGTTGAAGCCAGTAAAAGAGATAGGGTTATGGTCACATAAAAGGTCAAGACAGAGGCATAAGTAACACTAGGATCAAAGCCAGAGTCACAAATAGAGGTCAGGTCAAGGAAGCAGGAATAAAACATGGTAACAAGAGTAGGGGCAAGGCATGGTAGATACCAGGAATAGGGATGAGATGTGATAAGTAGTAGGAATAAAAGCAGGGATCAGACAGAGAGGCAGGAACGTGATCACAGTGGTGTTATTGTATCAGTAACAACCCTAGGAACTAGAAGGGATAGGCTAAGAAGAGGACATTTTATATCCAGTGGTGGCCAGTTTCTGTTAGACATTTGATCCTGCTGTGTCAGTGGGGAAACAGCTGCTGGTGATGGACTATTAGCAGCAGATCTGTCATCAACTCTTGCACCATATTGGTATAGAGAATAAAACTCCTGCTTGGCAGCTCCACAGGCCTAGGTTTAAACTACCCATTATAACAGAAGCAAGAGATAAGAGAAGGGAGAAGTAAACTTTCACCTTTCTTTTAGAATGTTGGCAATATTTTGCTTTTTTTTTCATTTAATGGGAACCTTTTACACTAAGCTATATAAAATGTAGTGAAAAATCTAAAGGGCATTTTTTTTTCAGAAAGACTTTTTCAGCTAGTTATCAATAGATCTTCTGTAAAAAGTACATTGATTAATTCTTAGATCATTCTTCCTATTTACCAGAAGAGATGTAAAGGTTACATCTAATAAATTCCTGCTTACAGCCAGGACAGCAATTTAGTGTTGCTAACATTGGAGTAGATTTTTAAAAAGACAAATAATTAGAGTTAGTGATATTGAAAGCTAACTGCATGAGGCCTGTTTACTTGAAAGCAAGTGTGTGTCACCACAGCGTGAGTTGAAAGTGTAAATGGCAGATTGCCAAGGCAGGTTTCTGCATGGTGGCAGTCAGCATCCCAATCTAGAAAAATGCCTCTATTATTTAAGCAAATTTGACAACTGCTAAATCAATCTCTCCCTTAGTAAGAAATACATGTGCCATTACAAAGCCATAAACAGATTCATGTTATTAGAAAAAAGTTGCCTGATTCATAATTTCAAAGAGAAGCATGAAATATTTATATGTTGTGTACAATACACAGTAACAGTCTGGAAAGCTAGTTCTTTTAAAATTGTTGTGAAACAGTCTACTTCAAATGTTTTCTAGATGGTTTGTAAAATATTCAGGTTTCCATATGTTAGTGATCTTTGAGGAAGGACAGGATCTCTGCTGTCTAGAAAATGCACTGGGAATAATCCGTATAAGTGCGAGAAAAGAGTGCAGAACTAAAGCCTTACACCTGTAGTGAATATTGTTGGGAGAGAAAGGAATAGAACACAAAGATGAATTATAACATTTATCTCCATGGATTTTTTATTCAACTAACATTTAAGTTTTGTTATAATTTCTCCATTTACTCTATCCCTTAGGAGGTGGCCTGGGAAAACAGAAGATCGTTAAAATGTGACCTGAAAATGGTCTAGTGTGTCAATCCACAAGGAGTAACGGTAGTTCAGAATAGGAAGCCTAATCCGAACTACCTAGTTCGTGCCACGTGTAGCCACGGGCACGGAGTCCGAACTAGCGGACATTTAAAAATGGCGGCGCCCGGCAATATGCAAATGAAGCCCAGGAAATTCAAATCCCGGGCTTCATTTGCAACTCCGGTTGCCTATATTAACCACCCTAGTTCGAACTAGGGTGGCTAGTGTAGACATACCCTTAGTCAGTTCCCTAAGCTGAAGCAGAACCACATAAACCTAGACCATCCCAGATCTATTCTTAAAAAGGTCTTCCAAGGAGGTTGTGAAATCCCCATCATTGAAGTCTATTCCAGTTCTTAACTACTCTTATTCTTAGAAAGCTTTTCCTCATATCCAACCTAAATAACCCTCCCTAAAGATTAAGTCCTTTACTGCTTGTCGTCCTTTCAATGGACACAGTCAACAACTGGCCACCATACTCTTTAAAACAACCCTGACCAACCCTGAACTTATCACCCCTGCCTTCTTTTCTCAAGACTAAATATGCCCCAGTTCAGTTTTATGATCCTCTTATTGCTCCTACACCCCTTCTGAAATTTTCCATGTCCTCCCATTCCAATATCTAACATATTTTAAAATCACCTATCTGGTTTAATATTTTCTATACAGGTGTAAGTTGAATCATGACCAAGAGAGCTGGGCCAAAGTTGAGCAAGAAGTGTTCTGACCAGACATGTGGAATTACAATGCCACTCGCATTTGGCTTTTATCATGATGGAGGAGTGGCCCAAGTCAGCTGCCCATACATTTGCCACCCCAGGTAAGCTATCTAATTTCCCTACAATTAAAGTGGCCTCTTCCCAGAAAATGGAACTAGAACAAATGGATTTGTTGCTTCCTGATAGCAAGATTTCTGATGTTCTTAGGGAGCCCAGCAGGTCCAAGTGAGTGTAGGGAACCTGAAAAACTAATGTAACATTTAGTACATTTAATTATTAAGCTGGTTGTAAGTATTTGTAGTTGTGAGCTATAACAACATTTTAAGTTATTGTTAGGTCTTGGCTTAGAAGAAAGACCTGATCTTGAACACTTTGCCTTGAAGGGCTGAGCTTACTAGATAGTGTCTGTGAGGGACTTAGTGAAGTTCTTGTTTTTGTTGTTAAGCACAACCAGCTGGAATTAGATGTACAATAAATTAGATATCTTGCAAGCGCCTTCAGCATTTGGGGTGTGTCCAGATTACAGGGTTTTGTCAACAAAAGTGGACTTTTGTCGACAAAACTATATCTGCGTCTACACTGCTGCTGAGTTCTGTTGACATAATGTCGACAGAACTCTGCAGATTTGTCGACAGCTGTAAACCTCATTCTGTGAGGAATAACGCCTTTTGTTGACAGAGTTCTGTTAACAGAAGGCGTTATTGCATCTACACTGTCCTTTGTGTCTACAGAGTCATGTCGACAAAGAGGCTTGCTTTGTCAACAGAACTGGATATAGTCTAGACGCTCTTTGTCGACAGAAGCTTTGTCAACAGTATCTGTCGACAAAACTTCTGTCAACAAAAGCCTGTAGTCTTGACCTACCCTAAGTAATTATTGACACTGCAATTGTAATACAAATGATTAAAACTAATACAGGCTTAGACAAACATGGGCTTTCTACTTCTTTTATCTATAGTGTAGACTGATTATGCACCTTTGACCCTACTTGAATGGACTTTCTAATAATAGGAAGCAGGGTCTAGGTTCCAACAGTGAAAATAAATCTGGTTCAGTGAATGCCCTTTGGATATCCTGCTCCTTGTTTTTCTGATTGTAAATTTCCAAGTTATACACCTGCAGACCATCAGAACCCTGCAGCTTTTGCTGACTGACGGGTCATTGTAAGCAGGGCACCAATTGCCAGTGCTTAGGCCCTCTAAAATGTAATGTTAGTCAGCAATGTATCACTAATTTACTGTATCACCTTTAAGGACTTGTGACTCTGATGAAAATATAGAGTTTAAGCCATCCAAGACAGATAGCTACCCAGCCTCCATTTGAAAATCTCCAGTGAAGGAGCTTCCACATCTTCCCTTATGCAATTGCAGCAATTTTGGGGAAAATTATGTTCATTATGGCTACTATTTTTCATTTGTTAATATAATAGAAATCCTTTACAGCCCATACATTCCTAGCACCACACTGCAGGACATATCACCTTTAGTTTTATTATGGAGAGCTACAAATCTCAAGTTTTTTCAGGTTTGGTACCTTTGTGCTCAGTTTATAAAAGATCAAGTAAAGTTTACAAATGACGTTGCTGGCTTTTCTCTCAATTTTTTTTTTTTTACATATTTCAGTCATTGAGTTATTTTATATGATTTACTGAACAGGCTGCATATTTTACTAATCAGCTAGTATAGCTTTCTTGATTGAGGTGCCTCTTTTCATACTGGAGGACTTAAATATTTTACTGATTGAGCTGCACACTTTTCTCAGTTTGCTGATCCAATTGAATATTTTATTGATTCAGCTGCATATTGTAAAGAACTAGGCAGATACTCTTTTGATTGAGTATGGGACATATATTGCTAGCAGACTCCAGCTTCTTGAGTATTGGTTTGCTTTTGATTAAAAATGCTCCAGAAATGATCCCTCCCACCTACTACTTAAGGAATCATCACAGCACCTGCCTTTCAGGTACATGCCTTAGTCATTGAGTTATAGAATATTCAGATGTGGTCTCCCTTGGTCTCTTCTGTTAAAGCCTTTCTACTGTGGACAAATATGGTGTATCTAGACTACATCCCTCTGTTGGCAGAGGGATATAAATGAAGCACTTTGAAAGTGCAAATGAAGCCAGGATTTAAATATCCTGCACTTCATTTGCATAATCACGTAATGGCGCTCTTTCAAAAAGGCACTATTTCGAAATTGAAACTGCAGTCTAGATGCAGTTTTCAAAAATGGGGCGCTTTTTCAAAAGATCCTGTAAACTTCATTTTTGAAAAAAGCACCCCATTTTCGAAAGAACTGCGTCTAGACTGTGGTTTCAATTTCAAAATAGCACCTTTTCAAAAGAGTGCCATTACATGATTATGCAAATGAAGCACGGGATATTTAAATCCCGGCTTCATTTGCACTTTCTAAATGCTTAATTTATATCCCTCTGCCAACAGAGGGATGTAGTCTAGACGTAGCCATAATGAAGAAGGTAAGCGGGAGGTCACTCTCCTTTTGCAAAATAACATAGGCACCTAATACCAAGAGTTTTCAGCTGAGAACCCCAAGCAGAGAGTGGCATCCCCCTGATGCCTGGATTTAGGCACAAAATTCCATGAAAGGAGGCAGGCTTAGACATGCCCCTTGCTGGATTCTCTTCCGCTGCCTATTTTGGATAGGAAGCTACTATTTAGTAGTCTGACTTTTGGGAATTCCCCCTGAGATACTTAGCTCTTCTCATTGTAGAAGGGCCTCAGGTTTTGTGAAGCCCAATGATTTTCTAGGTGCCTAAACATTTAGCATGACAGTTCTGAGCATCATAACACCCAACTGCCTTTGTGAAGTTAGCCCTCAAAGTGTCTATACTAAACAAACCCAAAAGATTTAGAGAGGTCATAATCAAATGTTTCAAAATCATCATAGACTTTAATGCCAGAAAGAACTATCATAATCAACTAGTCTGACTCCCTGTGTATTGCAGGCCACAATGTTCCTTGCTGATCCATCCCATCTTCCATTCCTTGTAGACATTCTGGTTTCTCTTAATCTGTCTGAGATGCTTGTTCAACCAGTTTAGGGTACAACCTGTTCCGATATATTTTTCTACTTGCTTTGGACTTCTGACACTTGAAGTCAAAATTTCAGAAATTAACTCTAAACTTCTTCCACATGCAGATCCTCAAGGTCTTCCATCCAGTCTACTTCCCAAACTAATTCCCTTCGATTTTTTGTAAAGCTTTCCTTTCAGAAATCAAAGATCCTAGTTGCAGTCTTACTTTTGTTTATTCTTCTATTCAATTAGCTGACGATCATTCCAACCAAGATTGTCTTTTACAATCAGTTCTTCTATGAGGTCCTCACTACTTACCAAAACTAAATGTAAAATGACATCACTACTTCTTGGTTCAGGGACCATTTGGTGAAGAAATTCATCAGCTATGGATGGATTTCCAGGAATATTTGCAGTCTACCATTATTAGTAGCTCTTTTCCTCCAATCTATATCTGGGAAATAAAGGTTCCCATATTCATACAAATACTACATGCACTCTCCTCAAACTCCCCCTATAAACTCCCTCTCATACTCCCCTGTTTTCATCTCTGTTTTGTGGCTCTTGTGCCACTACTCAAGTATTTGTTTTGATGCAATCCAAA
Source organism: Pelodiscus sinensis (assembly GCF_052426305.1). Lineage (NCBI taxonomy): Eukaryota > Metazoa > Chordata > Testudines > Trionychidae > Pelodiscus > Pelodiscus sinensis. Next base: position 78,171,292 of record NC_143052.1, read on the forward strand.
ATATATTTTGCATGTTCTGTTTATGAAATTTGAGACTTTGACTTTTCATCCCAATTCAGAATGAGAACACTTTTAATTCAAAATCTGTGTAGCATGTTTTTATACTTTAAGAACCCATCGTTGAACCTGAGACTTACTCTTGCCAGCAAGAGAGGCCAGTGGTCTGGGGGCCAGAAATGACCTCCCCAGGTCTGGCAAATCCCTCATCCAGGAGTGGTCAGTTCCCGAGGATGCTGAACCAGGGAGGTCCAACCTGTAGATAGACTAAATACAGTGTTTCTAATCATGCCTTCCAATCTGCCTTGATAAGGCTTAGACAACAAGGTGGATGAAATGCCAGCAACTGATCTACATTAACACTCACTCCATAGCTGCTACTGTTTTGGCTGTGTTTGTATTGGCAAGAATGGAAATTTTTAAAAGAAAAGAAAAATGTAGACATAATCATAGAGGACAGGAAAATAAATTACTGCAGAAAACCTTGTCAGCAATAGAAACAATTTTATTTAAAAGGGTGCATTTCAAAAGAAGATTTATTCTCATCCTATAATTTGCACTTCATTTTAGTTTTATAGTTCTTGCATTCTGGTAGCACAGAATGCCTCAGGTATTTATTTATCTTGTTTTAGCAAGTGTCCAGAAATGATTATCACATTGTTTTTATTACTGCTGGACACACTAGAGCATGACATATGTTATTTCTGGGCACTATATACACATTACAATTATACTTAGATCTTTTGTCATTCTTCTTTGAACCTCAGAATGTTCCTCGGGGATCTACTTTTCTTTTCTAATACAAATTTCACCTCAGATTTGGTGTGTGAACAAGCGTATATATAAAATTTTCACATTGTCTCAGTTATGAGGCCAATAAAATATGACCAGTCTCTGAATAATGAAGATGCCTGCTGTGTTTTCCTTTTTTCACTTTTATATTCTTGTTATGCTGTGTGTCAAGATCTCTTATCTATGTTCTTTATACAGAGCTGGACAAGGGCAAGAATAAAAAAATAAGTTGATTCTGTATTTTTGGAAGAAATGGCCAGTTGATTATAAAAATAGCCTTCAAAATCTTTCAAAAGTTTTTGCTGCTTAATCAGATAGGATTTGGTTTTCAGAGGTGTTTGGTGACCCGAAATGCTATTGAAGTCAATGTGGACAGCTGTCTCTCTCTATAAAAAACAGAGTCATCACCAATCTTAAATGAAGCAATTCCTATTACTCTTACATGGATCAGTTCTTAAAAATAAAATTTTGTTATTTTGTTCTACTCTATGTAGGTTCTTATACTAAGCTTATCATGGTATGGCAGAGTGTTATGTGACTAACAATGTGATGTTATGTAATGTGACTAACATCTGTCCCAAACTGTTTGATCACTTATATACCTCCCATGGGGAAGATATACAGTAGAGAGTCTTGTTTAGGGAGAAATTGTTTTGCTTTGATTTTTGCTTTTAATATATAAGATGCTCATATTTAAGTTAGAGCATTAAGTTAAGTTATGTTTAAGCTAAAGAAATGTGTCTTATATTTGGAGCAAAGTTTTGTCTTGATTGTTTGTGCCTGTTGGAATTCACACCAGTCTTGGTCTTGTAGAAAGTTTTATCTTGCACACAGATGATCTTGATCCTTTATTGTGGAGAGTTTTTCTACTTCAATGATCATCCTGGAGCTGTAGGTGGTATAATATCCTGGGTCCGTTCCACGAAGCACCTTGAAGATAAGGACCAAGACCTTGATTCAACAGTCTATGGGAGGACAGTGAAGTAAGTTGTAGGACAGATTTGATGTGCTTGCAGTAGCCAATGCTACAGAGGAGACATGCTGCAGCATTATACACTAGTTGGAGTTTCTTATGTGTTAAAGGCTTTGTGCCCAGCTACATCATATTGTATATTCAGTTTATGCTTAAAGAAAGTGCTAAGAAGCAGCTTCATTCCATTTATTTTCCCCAAACCATCCAAAGATGCTTCAGTTAATAACTTCCGATATAATATGTTGTCATTTTTAAACTAATATGAGTCATTGAATCAAGGTCAATTTATACTAGCTAACAATCTGTCCTCCAGTTCCTAATGAACAGGTCTGACTATTAATGTGTTCTCAAAGTACAGCATGTGCATTTCCATTATAATACAGGCTTCTCCCTGACAACACTTCACAAGAGTACTTATGCTGGACTTGGAGGCACTAAAGGCAAGAGGGTCATTTGATCTGAAAATCAGTTCAATCTTTGGCTTCTCTACTGAAATTGCTATAATCAATGTTAGAATCAGTTATCTGAAAGTGTTTTATTGTGATGTGGACATCTACGCTGAAGAATTGGAAGTTTTTGTTTGCCTAAATCTTCAGAAAATATTCAAGGGCCAGATTCTTATAGCCATGCTCATGTTGAGGAGAACCTTACTTCTCACAAAAGAATTTCAAAAACCAGTTACAAAGGGAGACAACTTAACTTTCATTTGCAAATTCAAAACTATCAATTTAGGATTGAGTAAGGATCTCAATTGATAACACATTACAAAGGCAATTTCCCCTCTCTGAATATTCACATCTTCACACCAATGTTGTGAATGACACACTTCCAACCTTACTTCATTAGCTTCTTTAACACAAGCAACTTCTTTGTTATATATACTCCTGCTTCTGTAATTTGCACTCCAATTCATCCGATGAAGTGGGTTTAGGACTTCTCACTTTTTGCAGATACAGACTAATACTGATACCTCTCTGAACCTTACTTCTCACAGTACTGAAACCAAGAGGACTACAGGCTAAGCAAGTTACAACTCCACCTGAGTAAAATATCTGAATCCAGCCTTAAAAGGAAAGCTGAATGAGTTTAACAACTTAAATGGAACCTTGATGTATTTCTTTGTGTTTGAATGAATGGATTTAGGGTCAGGGTTAGGGTTAGCGCTGCCTTTCTTGAAAGTAAACAAAAAATTAACAAGCACCTTAGAAGAAGGATCATTTGTTCTGAGCACAAATCCTATCACTGAAATAACTACAAATCTATGCCTACAACAAAAATTGTGAAATAAAAATAAAAGAAAGCTGGGTAAATCTAGCCTTAATTTATATACAAAAATATCATCAATAAACAGAGAATATTTTTACAATTAGGTAATTTCAACATGGCTTAATTTTCAGTCTTACCTTTGACCAAGCCCTCAACAAGGACAAGAGCCTTTGAAACTTGGACATCCAGTTTGTTAAGAAATACAATTAAATGCTTAACATTGTGTGGCTCAGAATGAAGCTTTTCTTCCTTCATGTCAATAACAATATGCCAAATTTTTCAGTAATGACAGAAAGATGGTATCTCATCCTGTCATCTGACAAGAATGAAGAGAGACTCTATCCAACAGGTTCCTCTGTATGTGCATCCCCACTGAGGTTCATGGGGCTCTTCCTGCATGGAGCAGGTCTGCAATAGCTTACCGAAGGGTACACAATCTGACTAAAAACAGGACTTCTTATCCCTAGGGTAGATATCTTGACTCTTTTGAAGTTATTGATAAAACATCCATTGATTTAAGTGGGCCATGTTTTCACTGTAAGATCTCTGGGTCCAAAATATATATAAACCTCCAAAACATGTAGACCTGTATGAACTAAGCTAAATGAGAAAAATATTTTTAATACTAATAGAATTTTATCCTTACTGGAAGGCAACTAAATAGCACTGGGACACCAGCAATCTAGCCAAATTACAGGATAAGAAGAAAAGAATTTACACTAAACCATGAATGCTTAAATTATATATTCACACCACCAAAGCAAAGCCAAAAAGTTCCAAGTAACATCAATGAACTAGAAGTGCCATTTTTTTCTCTTGATTGCACTCTAATGTAATTTCAATTAAAGAAAGTAAATTTAGAAATTGGAATATAATAAATGGTGAGTGAAAATTAATTTAATTCATTAGTTATTTCATGCTATTAATTTAGACTTTAGATATTTAAATTAGTTCTTTGTTGTAAGGTCACAAATCCTAAACATAAGAAACAGCATCTCTTTCATCTAGAATATTCAAAAGAACCTTTGTCTTTATTACTTACTAAGGCACCTTCAAGTTACAAGTGTCTTGGCTGCTTTAAAAAAAAAAAAAAAAAAAAAAAAAAGATGTGTCGTTGCATTTTTATTCTCCTTTCAAACTAGTTAAAAGACAGTTTTCCATGCAAATAAGTATACATTATCTGAAATAATTGGGGCTAAAACCAAAAATTGAAAATACCACATCCAAGATCAATTAGGAGACATTTTAAAATTACCTTTCTATATAGAATACATGTTTCACATTCCCTATTTACTTTTCAATTATTTTCAAAGAAAGGAAAGGAATGGCTGTAACTAAAGATCACACCAAAAAGTAGCATTATGTCTATCCCAGCAAGAGTTGCAAGTTTCTAAGCAAACCACATGTATTTTGATGTGAATAAGCTATTGATAGTTTTATTTTTATTAGTGGACCGTATGTGATTTGTTTCTTAATGACCTTTTCCTTTTAATTTTGTTCTTTCTGACAAAAAACTTTTTGGTTGTTTTATAAGCACCAACATATGAAAATTATTAAAAGGGAGATGGAATTTGATATAAGTTTCCTTCACTTCTTCCCCTGTCTCTACGATTCCTATCTCTCTCTTCATATCTCTGCTTCCAACACTCAAAATGTTGTCATTCCCCATCTGTCTATTCTATGTTCTTTCCTCCCACACAAAATCAGAGTTCAGCACATTTTGAGTTTCCCCTGTCCCCTTTCCCTGTGAGCTTTTGTCCAACATTTCTTAAAGCAAAGCCACCAGCCTCTTGCAGCTATAATGACATGGCTTAGGCAATCCCTACATTGCTCTATCCATTGACTTTCTATCCCAGTCTCCATAACCACAACAGGTTCAGTGTTTCCCTATTTTATTTGGCCATGGAACCCTTTTAAACTCGGAAGAATGTCAAGGAACCCCTACAGCTGGGCCTAGGATACCCAGGGGAAAATTTGTCAAGGAAAAAAAAAAGCCGCCAGACCTGGGTGCCACAACCCCTCTCTCCTGCCCAGATGACAGTCTGATATATGGAGATGAAAAAGTAGACCACAAGTAAGTAAAGATAATAATAATGAACAAATGCTAAATAAGGTCATGAGATCAACATTTAGTTTAATTATACATATTTAAAAACAAAAATCACATTTAATGTGTACAAAAAAATAAAGCTAAAAAACTAATATGAATTATACTGGCAGTTTTCAATGAGAAGAGCAGTTTTTCTTCTTTTCTTGGCAAATTCTTTTTACATTTGGTTTAATATTAAAAATTTGGATTTGCATATCTGGTGCTGTATTCAGTCAATTTCTGTACTTCGTTTTTGTTGGTGCATAATTCGAGAACCCAGTTTCACACAAGTATGTGCTGGTGAAGGGTAACAACTGGCAATTGCACATCTTTATAAAACTGAATATTCTTGACATAAGCCACCCCAAAATGTAATCAGGGAAACTTCTTTACATTTTTGTATTAATTTGCCCTGCCACCTTAAGTGATTTCGATTAGGTTTTCATAATCTTGCATAGAAAAACTGATTGGCATTTCTGTTATACTTAATGGATTTCAAATCCATTTACTGTTGTCATTTATGATTGGAAAATACTTCATGATATTTGTGTATAAATCACAAAGATGATCTGCAATGTCCTGGCCAGGAGGAAGAATACAGGAGAAAGCTTGGGGCAGAGTGTCTGGCCAGGAGGAAGGGTAGAGGAGGGGTCTTGGGGAAGGATGTCTGGCCAGGAGAAAGACTTAGGTCAGGGTGTCAGGCCAGGAGGGATGGTACAAGAGGTCACTAGGGGCAGGGTGTCTGGCCAGGAGGGAGGGTACAGGAGGGTCTTGGGGCAGGATGTCTGGCCAGGAGGGAGGGTAGAGGAGGATCTTGGGGCAGGGTGTCAGAGCAAACTGAGGCTGTAAAGTCTAGGTAGGGGGAGAGGAGTGAGGGGTATATGGGTGCGGGGTCCGAGCATGAGGGAGGACATTTACCTGGCTTGGCACCTTGCTGCAGCAGGGGAAGCCTCCAGGCAGCATGCTCTAGTTCCTTGGGGGGAAGGGAGGAAAGGAGCTCAGTCCCTCCCCCGCCTGCCCATACAGCAGGGAACCCAGTGCAGCTGCAGCACCAGGTCAGGCTTCTCGCTGGCAGGGCAGCGGGGTGGGGCGGAGAGGGTGTAGAAACCCTGACCTTCCCCACCAGATCAAACACTTCCATTTCCCCAGCAAGCTGGGGAGGGGCGCAGGGGAGAGACAGCAGCAGTGCATGGGGGGCAGCGAGCCTGATCACGTGCCGAGGGGGGGAAGTGAGCCAGAGCACGCCTCGGGAGGGGGGGGAGGGACGGAAGCAGAGCCTGACCCAGGTTTCACACAGGTGGCAGTTTAAAAATGCCAAGGTCTGGGAGCAGCTCCTCGGTTCCAGTCACCTCTCCCCCAACCAGCAGCAGAGGCCACTGTAAAAGCTGCCACCTACACACATGAAGGAGGAGAAGGAGGTTGCATGGCACCAGAGGTCCTGTGGGACAGAGACCATCCTGTGGGGTGGGGAGGAGGCCATGCTGTGGGTGGTGGAGTGGCCAAAGCTGCATGCCCCCAGAAGCCCACCTCTGCCAGCAAAGCCCCAATGGGAGCTGCCTACGGGTTGTGCAGGGGGCGGGGGAGTAGAATTTTTTTGCGGAACCCCAGGGTTCCGTGGAACACAATTTGGGAAACACTGCTCTAGGCAAAAACTCTATCAGGACTACACAGAATGCTTTTCCTTACTGGGTTACCATTGTAGCTACTTGAGTTCTCCATAGTGGTTGCTCAAAATCAGTAGCTTTCCAGATAAATCAACTGTCTAAACAAGTTGGCCAAGCCCTTTTAAAAATATTACTGCTGACTCAGAAAGTGAAACGCACTCATGAAATGTGCTAATGATGCAAATATCAGCAGCTAATCCAACAATAGTATCACAACATCTCACCATGAGTTAATTCTGGAACAGAGTTATGAAAACTGTCTTGTGATAACAAGGCTCAGTGTGAGATCTTGCTAAAGACATACAGTAATCAATTATCTGTTATTCCCAAGATTTATATACATTTTCTTCATGGCACCAGTTACCCAATTTAGTCTTCCTTTATTAGTTTATTGTAAATTTATTCCCTCCTGCTCAGATTCTTTTTAAAAAGGACAGTACCAAATAAAATGGTTATGTATCATAGAATCATGGAGCTGGAAGAGACCTTGGCAGGTTATCGAGTCCAGCCCCCTGCCCAAGGCAAGACCAATCCCAACTAAATCAACCCAGCCAGGGCTTTGTCAAGCCAAGACTTTAAAACCTCTAGGGATGGAGATTCCACCACCTCCCCAGGTAACCCATTCCAGTGTTTCACCACCCTCCTAGCGAAATACTTTTTCCTAATATCCAATCTAGACTTCCCCCACTGTAACGTGAGACCATTTCTCCTTGTTCTGCCATCCATCACTACTGAGAACAGCCTTTCCCCATCCTCTTTGGAACCTCCCTTCAAGAAGTTGAAGGCTGCTATCAATCCCCTCACTCTTCTCTTCTGCAGACTAAACAAACCCAAATCCCTCAGTCTCTCCTCATAGGTCATGCAGTCAAGCCCCCTAATTATTTTGATCACCCTCTGCTGCACCCTCTCCAATGTGTCCACATCCTTTCTGTAGTGGGGGGCCCAGAACTGAACACAATACTCCAGGTGTGGCTTTACCAAAGCCACATAAAGGGGAATAATCACTTCTCTGGATCTGCTGGCAATGCTCCTCCTAATATACCATTAGCCCTCTTGACTACAAGGGCACACTGTTGACTCATATCCAGTTTCTCATCCACTATAATCCCCAAGTGCTTTTCCGCAGAACTGCTACTTAGCCATTCAGTCCCCAGCCTGTAACAATGCTTGGGATTCTTCCGTCCCAAGTGCAGGACTCTACACTTTGCCTTGTTGAACCGCATCAGATTTCTTTTAGCCCAATCCTCCAATCTGTCCAGGTAACTCTGGACCCTATCCCTGCCCTCCAGCGTATCTACCTCTCCACCTAGTTTAGAGTCATCTGCGAACTTGCTGAGGGTGCAATCTATCCCCTCATCCAGGTCATTAATAAAGATGTTGAACAAAACCGGTCCTAGAACAGATCCTTGGGCCACTCCACTAGAAACCGACCACCAACCTGACATCAAGCTGCTGATCACTACCCCTTTCTGTCCATCTTACAGTCCATGTATCTTACTAGCCAGCTTTCTGTCCATCTTACAGTCCATGTATCCAATCCATATTCCCTTAACTTGCTGGCAAGAATATTGTGGGAGACCGTATCAAAAGCTTTGCTAAAGTCAAGACGTATCACATCCACTGACTTTCCCATATCCACAGAGCCAGTTACCTCATCATAGAAGATAATCAGATTGGTAAGACACAACTTGCCCTTCGTGAATACATGTTGACTATTCCTGATCACTTTCCCCTCTTCCAAGTGCTTCAAAATGGATTCCTTGAGGATCCCCTCCATGATTTTTCTGGGGACTGAGATAAGGCTGACTGGTCTGTAGTTCCCTGGATTGTCCTTCTTCCCTTTTTCTCCACGAGTTTTCAAAAATAATGGTCAAAGGCTCCACAATGACATTTACTAACTCCCTCAGTACCCTCAGATGCATTAAATCCAGGCCTATGGATTCGTGTATGTTTAGCTTTTCTAAATAGTTCCTAAATTGTTCTTTTCCCTCCAAGGACTGTCCACCTCCTTTCCATACTTCGTTGCCTAGTGCATTAGTCTGGGAGCTGACCTTGTCCATGAAGACAGAGGCAAAGAAAGCACTGAGTACTTCAGCTTTTCCCACATCATCCATCACTAGGTTACCTCCCTCATACAATAAGGGCCCCACATGCTCTCTAATCACCCTCTTTCTGCTAACATGCCTCTAGAAACCTTTCTTGTATCCTTCACATCCCTTGCCAGCTGCAATTCCAATTGCGCTTTCGTCTTCCTGATAACCCCTGCATTCTCGATCAATATATTTATACTCCTCCCTAGTCATCCATCCAAGTTTCTATTTCTTTTAAGCTTCCTTTTTGTGTTTAAGCTCACCAAGGATGTCCCCGGTAAGCCAATCCGATCACCTACCATATTTTCTTTTCTTGCTGCGCATTGGGATGGTTTCTTCCTGTGCCTTTAATAAAGCTTCTTTAAAATACTACTAGCTTTCTTGGACTCCTTTTCCCTTCAGGTAAGCATCCCAGGGAATCCTGCCCATCAGTTCTCTGATGGAGCTTTTCTGAAGTCCAGAGAGTGTATTTTGCTACTTTCCTTTCTTCCTTTCATCAGGATCCTGAAATCTACCATCTCATGATCACTGCTTCCCAGATTGTCAACCACCTCTACTTCCCCTACTAGTTCCTCCCTGTTTGTGAGCAGCAGGTCAAACTGTGCATGGCCCCTGGTCGGTTCCTTCAGTACTTGTACCAAGAAGTTATCCCCAACATTCTCCAAAAACTTCCTGGATTGTCTGTGTACTGCTGTATTGGTCTCCCAACAGATATCAGGGTGATTAAGGCCCCCATGAGAACCAGGGCCTGTAATCTGAAAGCTTCTCTCAGTTGTCCAAAGAAAACCTTGTCTACCTCATCCACCTGATCTGGTAGTCTATAGCAGACACCAACCACATCATCACCCCTGTTGCTTCCACCTCTAAACTTAACCCGTAGACTCAACAGTCTTTTCTCCCTCTAAATACTGGTGCTCTGAGCAGTCATATTGCTCTCCTACATACAATGCAACTGCTCCTCTTTTTCTCTCCCACCCGTTCTTCCTGAACAATTTATACCCTTCCATGACAATGCTCCAGTCATGCGAATCATCCCACCAAGTCTCTGGTATTCCAATCAAATCATAGTTCTTTGAATGGGCCAGGGCTTCTAATTCTTCCTGTTTGTTTCCCAGGCTTCTTGCATTTGTGTACAAACACCTTAGATAGCCAGTTGATTGCCCTACCTTCTCCATTCGAGTCAGGGATCCTTCTTTATTGCTCATTCTTCCTTGTGTTTCTTCCCTGTATCCAACTTCCTCACTTACCTCAGGGATTTGGTCACCATCCCCCAATGAACCTAATATAAAGCCCTCCTCACAAGGTTTTCAAGCCTGTCCACGAAGATGCTCTTTCCTCTCTTGGTTAGATGGATCCTATCTCTTCCTAACAATCCTTGTGCCCGGAACCTAGTCCCATGATTGAAGAAACCAAAGCCCTCTCTGCGACACCACCTGTGCAGCCACGCATTTACTTCCTCAATTCGATGGAACCCTACCCGGACCTTTTTCTTCAACTGGAAGGATGGACGAGAATACCACTTGCGCTTTAAATTCCTTGTTCCTTCTTCCCAGCACTACATAATCTGCTGTGACCCGCTCAAGGTAATGTTTGGCCTTATCGTTGGTTCCTACATGGCGAAACAGGAAGGAATAGCGATTGGAAGGTTTAATCACTTTTGGAAGACTCTCAAACACATCCTGAATGAGAGCTCCCAGTAAGCAGTACACTTCTTAAGATTGCAGGTCTGGATGGCAGATGGATAACTCAGTCCCTCTTAGGAGGGAGTCCCCAACCACCACCACCCATCTTCTTCTTTTGGGGGTGATGGTCATGGGTCAAACATTTCCAAGTTAGGCATTCAAATCCATTTTAGGCATCTAGAGAAAAGCCAGATTTTTAGTAATGCTAAAAGCCCACAATTTTGAATGACAATCAGCTGGATTTGTGGATGTTCTTTATAAATCAGTCCAGGGGCTTTAGTATTTTAATTTCAAGTATATTTTTCTCTTGAACAGAATAAATGCCTTTAAAACTGAATATATATACAGTCCTTAACATTTTGTTACATATCTATACTATGAATTAGTGAGAATTTCTGCTTTAATCTATCTGAAAGAGGAGATGGAAAAAGCCTGGATTATGTAACTAATGGATAAAGGCAAAGTCACTGCAGAGATCACAGTAAATAAACAACTTGGGGTCGGTGAATCAGGAAGCTTATAATAAGAATTGATCCAAAGCTCAGTTCAAAACTAGAAATGAACTTATAAAGACTGGAAAAGATGAGTAACTCTTCCTTCTTCTTTCTTCCACTTTCCATCTCTGTACTTCCTGGTTAAAATACTTCAAACATCTCTTCCTACATGGCATCTAAGATCTGGATGAAATTAAGCACCATCATATAGAACATCTGATAGAAAGTCTGTTCTCTCTCTCACACACACACACATACAAAAATAACTCTTGCACATAATTTGTACAAAAGACTATCACTTCAGAGAAGATAAGTCAGTAGTTGACCATATGTTCTGTTTCAGTTGGGGCAGTCCCTTTTCTTAGCCCTGTTCTGGCTGTCCCAACTTTTTTGGCAAAAATGGGCATTTATTTTATTTGCTCTTGCCAACTGAACAATTGCCAGGAGCAAATGGGACAAATGCCCACTCTTCTCAAAAAAGTGATGTGAGAAAGTCCATGGAAGAGGCAGGCGGTGATGCCAGTTCTGCACAGAGGAGCAGTGACACCAGTACCAGCCTCCCAAGGGGAGGGGAGCTTGGGCCATGTGATAAGGGAGAGGAGTTGGATGTCTTGACCTAGTCCCACAGGGGGCAAGGTGGAAGATCTAGCCCCATGTGGTGTCCAATTTTCTGTTTGGGCAATATGGTCACCCTATAAATAAGGGACAGGTCTGTATCCTGGGTGTACTGGGTGAGCTTTCAGCATCACACCATTTCAGCAGAGCTATTTTGGTAAACTGAAAAGAGGACAGCTATCCCAACTGTGGGAAAAGGAAAGTTATACAAGAGTAGTTAGCATTTTGTCTTACTGTGAAAAGTTTTCCAGCAGGTTTGAGTGGGAGGTTGGGGGAAATGGATAAATGGCACATATTCATCCTCCTGTGTCTGGGTCTTTTGGAAGTTTGTAAAGCAAATTTACAATGGGATGCTGCTGATTTTCCATAACTAAAGCTGGGGCTAATGTAAATGTGCTGACATGGTTCCACCACCTCTTATCAGCTTGAACTCAAATGAGCATGATAGTTAATTGTTCTTTACCCCTGGAGCCTTCACTTGCAAACTACCACAGATCTGTTATCACCATTATCTTTTACAACGCATATATGCAGCCCCTTAGGTCATTCAGAAGCAATATGGACTCAAATGTCAACAATGCATGGATACTAACTATGTGATTTCCAGGGCTGGAACACCCATAGAAAAAATTAGTGTGCGCTTAGCACCCACTGGCAGCCAAGCTTTCTTCCCCTCCTGCCCACTGCTGCGCACTGATAGACCTACTGATTAATTCCCCCACCCCTCCCAGCAGCCATGGTTCACCTAAGAGGGAGAGAGTAGAGGAGGGAGGAATGTATTCTGGAGAGGGGGTGGAAAGAGGCAAGGAAGAATGAGAGCAGCCAAGAGAGTTGAGGAAGGGGTGGGACATGGGGGAAAAGGGTAAAGTGGGGGCAGGGCTGAGGGTGGGAAGAGGCAGTGTGTAGGGGCAGGGTAGAAGGGGTGGAGTGGGAGGCCTGGGACTGAAAGTGGGGGTGGTTGAGCACTCCCCAGGCACAGAAGAATTGGGTGCCTATGCAACAATGTATGAAGGACATCCAACTCTATAGTCTCTTTACCACAGTTGAACCAACTCCATCTCTGAACTATCCCACTGATGTCACTTGGGGCACATCAGCATCTGAATGAACCAGACACAGAAGATGTTTGAAGTAAGAGGCGGCATTTCAAGGAACTTGCCAATACTAAATTATCATCAGCCACCAAGAACTTCTGCTCCAGTTGACCTAGGATGTTGAGATTCTCTTTTGCTCTGCATTAGCCCTGATTACTCAAATAAGTCACAGCTGTGAAAAATGTCCTCTTCCACTCATTGCTGACCAGAAGACCATAGTGTAGCCTATCAGTTTCTAACTTGGCCTTGCTGAGTCATGAACTTGAGATCATCATACAACTTGTTACATCTTTCTTTGAACAAAAATACTGACATTTTTTAAAAGTTCCAGTCAATTAAAAATGAAGCCACCTACAGAAAGCCTAGAGCAGTATTTCTCAATGACCGGTCTGTGGACCAGTGCTGATCCCGGAGATCTCCCAGGCACAGTTTAGGAATGCTGCAAGCTAGTCTCTGGTGTTAACAAAAGTTGAGAAACACTGGCCTAAAGCGCATCTCCCCATTGCTTCCATTCCTTTCTGTTACTTATTGTTGCACTTTAGTAAAATTCGCATTTTCGTTACTAATTTTCAATGAAGTAATATCAAGTTACTGCCTCTAATATTTTACACTCCATGGTCATAACTTCCCATGAAAGCTATGTTTCTCCAAAACAATGGAATTCTCAAACACTCATAAAGAGATGAGACAGAGCAGGTTTGACATCTAGCCCACTGTAACAAACCAGATTTGACAAAATGTGTCTCTATTTAGGGCATAAAGGCTTAAAGTTCTAGTTTTGTCCTGGTTCACAAGGGTATTGGGTGGATTGTAGGCCAATTTGTCTAGGAACAGTGTCTTGCTGTCAGCAGTAAATGATTTTATTACTCCAGGTCTATAAAATTTACTCCCAAGAAGGGACCACAAACCTCACTGCCTTCAAAGAAAATATAAACCTCACTTTATGACCTTGAGTTCATGTATAAAAGAGACTATTAAAATAGTAATGAAACCACAAGTAAAAAGGGAAAGAGAGGGAAAAAAATCCTAGTGATTAAAACTTATGTTATAAAAAGTGTTCATAAAGCATGGTGAAGAAGGAGGTGTAACTACCAAGACAGACAGACATCAAGCTAAGTGCCACCCTAACACACCCTGACCTTCCCCCTAAAAGTAGACACAGAAGTCTTGATTTTCTGCCCTCGTACAGAGATTATTTGAGGGATCAGGAAAGGGATAGGAGTATTTAGACTGAAAGTTCTTTGGCACAGGAACCATCTTTTTGTTCTATCTTATACATACTGAGCAAATCTGCAAGCAAGACAATATTAGAGTATTTTGTTTTTATGGCAATTCAGCTTGGAATGGATCAAAGCAGTTATTCAGTTGCCTTGAAACATGGGGCTGTTTCCAGTACAAATAAAAAAGATGAGCATGTTACCCATAATTAATCATGATTAAAGATACATTCTCTAGATACAACAGCTCTCTGGCAAGTACATGTACAATAATCTTTTATAAATCTACTTCTGAAAATACTAATGTGTATCCAGAACCATCCTTGTGAGTTTAAAAGTAAATTGTCTATCAATCTATTTTTTACACTTTCTGGGCAGCTACTGTACCCATAAATCCAACTTAAAATCACAGTCATGGCTTCTTTAATCTTTAGGATCAGTTTTCACAGAAAGATATAAACCAAAATGGGTGAATCCAGCCTATCAGAAGGCATTATCCTCAGCTAGAAACACAATTATTCATCCCTTGAAAGAAAATACAGTCTAAAGGATAGAATATTATTTCAGACTCAATTTCCAGTTATCACCTTCAAAATTTTCAGAGGCATTTAAAAAAAAAGCTTTCATGAACAGTATAGGAAAACCGAGGAATATACTGTAAGGATAAAGACTTGAAATATTATTTTTAAATGAGTCTTCTCAAGCAAGTGTTGTTTGTCCAGATTAATACCAGATGACATATTACATGCTAATGCAATATCAATAACATACTATGCTAAAGTTGTACTTAAAAACCACAAAGAAAGTCAAAATTAAGGTTTCAATACTAAAATGCTAATTCAACCATGCTGCATAACTTGGGGTATGTCTACACTACAAAGTTAATTCGAACTAACAGGCGCTACACATGCAAACCGCTAGTTTGAACTTAATTCGAACTAGCAGAGTGCTTAATTCGAACTAGGTAAACCTCATTCTACGAGGACTAGCGCCTAGTTCGAATTAAGTAGTTCGAATTAAGGGCTGTGTAGCCACTTAATTCGAACTAGTGGGAGGCTAGCCCTTCCCAGCTTGCCCTGGTGGCCACTCTGGGCACAACCAGGGATACTCTTCTGCCCCCCTCCCAGCCCCGGAGCCCTTAAAGGGGCACCATCTGGCTACGGTGCCAGTGCCAGGTGCAAGCCAGCCAGCACCCAGCCAGCAGACCCTGCACCTGGCACGGCACGAGCCAGCCCGGGGCTGCAAGAGGTGGGCGCCTGCCTGGTCTAGTGCGGAGATCATGGTGGACCTCATCCAGGTTTGGGGGGAGGCCTCCAACGTCCACAACCTCCGCACTAGGCACAGGAAAGTGGCCATCTAGGGCAGGATAGCTACCAGCCTGGCCACCAAAGGCCACATGCAAACCCAGGAGCAGGTTTGCATGAAAATCAAGGTGGTCCAGTGAGACCCGACCCTGAGCCCTGAGCTTAGAACATAAGAACATAAGAATGGCCGTACTGGGTCAGACCAAAGGTCCATCTAGCCCAGTAGCCTGTCTGCCGACAGCGGCCAACACTAGGTACCCTGGAGGGGATGGACCGAAGAGAATGACCAAGCCATTTGTCTCATGCCATCCATCTCCAGCCTTCCACAAACAGAGGTCAAGGACACCATTTCTACCCCCTGGCTAACACCACTCCATGGCCCCAACCTCCATGACTTTATCTAAATTCTCTTTAAACTCTGTTATAGTTCTAGCCTTCACAGATTCCTGTGGCAAGGAGTTCCACAGGTTGACTATTTGCTTTGTGAAGAAGAACTTTCTTTTATTAGTTTGAAGCCTGCTACCCATTCCTTTCCTTTGGTGTCCTCTAGTCCTTCTTTATGGGAACTAATGAAGAACTTTTCTGTATGCACCGTTTCCACCCATTAATTTCATTTGGTGTCCTCTAGTACTTCTATTATGGGAACTAATGAAGAACTTTTCTTTATGCACCCACTCCACACCACTCATGATTTTATAGACCTCTATCATATCCCCCCTCAGTCTCCTCTTTTCTAAGCTGAAAAGTCCCAGTCTCTTTAGCCTCTCTTCATATGGGACCTCTTCCAAACCCCTGATCATTTTAGTTAGACTTTTCAGAACCCTTTCCAAGGCCAAAACATCTTTTCTGGGGTGAGGAGATCACATCTGTACACAGTACTGAAGATATGACGTACCATAGTTTGATACTTCCTCTCCGCCTTCTTCCCCTGGCTTCCCCCTTCCAGCTCCCTCCTACCAGGTTTCCCCATCCCCTCTCCCACCTCCTTTTCCCAGTCTCCCCAGAGGTTAATCTCCCCCACTCCCGTTTTGTTAAATAAAGAGAGTTTCTAGTTTTGAATACACGTGTCCTTTATTTTGTACATCAGGAAGGGGGGCTAGGGAGGGGTAAGTGGAAGGAGGTGAGGGAGGAATGGGGTATGAGCCCCCGATGGGGAGGACGGGGTGGCTCTGTGGGCTCCTCGGGGTGGAAGCTCTCCTGCAGCCTCCCTATTGACCTCCCCCCTCCCGGATGGCAACCTGCGGCAAGTGCAGCCAGGCTAATGGCCGAGTGCTGTGATGTGCTGAGTGTGGGCACTCAGGGCACTCCAAGTCAGGACTGCTTTGCTGTCCCTCATCGATATAGACAAACAAGCAGGGAACCCTGAGAATTGTCTGTCCGGGGTGTGGGTCGGGTCCCTTTAAGCACAGCCCTCGGCTAGCCTGAGACAGCAACTCCACACTCTAAGTCTTAACCTGATGCCCTTCCGGCACTGCTTCCGGCCAGCCTTAACTTCGGTTCAGGGTCCACTCAATGTGGACATGCTAGTTCAAATTAGCAAAACACTAATTCGAACTAGTTTTTAGGTCTAGATGCACTAGTTCGAATTATCTAATTCGAATTAAGTTAGTTCGAATTAAGTTAGTTCGAATTAGTGCTGTAGTGTAGACATACCCTTGATGATTTGTGATACTGTCACAGAGCAGGTCCTTTTGACCACGGCCTCATGCGCGTATTGCCCATTCTGCCACACTAAGGCCCCTCACAGAAAATGTAGGCCGCTGACACACTCTGAGAGAGCATAACTTGTAAGTGCACAATGCAGCTTTCTGTGAACAAAATTTAACCTTGTAGGCATCAAAGAACAGTGAGGCGAGCATGAAAAGATAGAGCACAGCTGCAAGAGATAAATAAGACTCTCTTGACTGGTCCTTGAAGGTAGGGAGGTAGGCATCGGGAGACAAGGTGCAACTGCCATGCACACTGACCATGCCTGCACCCGGCACTGACCACGGGGCCATCAGGCGGGCATCATGAAAAATCCGATAGGGCAATATTTCACATTACCTTATTACCAGTCTATCAGGCCCGGTCAGGGACCCTAATAAGGTACCGGTTATCAGGTTATGTTATAAAAGACCCTTGACCCCTTTGTTCAGCAAGGTTCCAAGTGTTGAGGGCACGTGTCTTTTTTGCCCGGCTGAAGGACTGATCACCCTGAGGCTGCCTCCTCATCCTTCGAGTCAAAGATAAGGGTGCGCGAGTCCTGAGCAAGCTCCGAGTTCTAGTGTGTCTTTACACTGTTATCGTTGCTGGATTTGTAAGTATTGCTTAAATATATTCGTTATTGGTTTAGTTAATAATTGAATCGTGTTAATTTCACTGTGTAATTCTGTAAAGTGTAACCGAGTTCTATTAACCACACTGTGTAAATTGTATAATCTTGTGTTGTGTAGTGGAGTTGTCTTTAGGCCAAGTATAAGTGTTAGGAATAGAAACCCAGGAGTTGTTAAGTTGTAGAGGTAGATTAATGACTAACTCCACCAGCTGCCTAAAATAACCGTATAGGGACTGGCTGTGGACAGAGTTTTTAGTATCATTATATTGGCTTTGTTTTTGTATTTTTTGCTTGCATGCTGCTCTGCCTTAAGCGAATTAGAGATAGTGATTTAATATAATCGAATTAAAATCACAAAGTTTGTAATCAGTTAAGTGCAGTTTGGTTCAGTTTTCCCCTCCTGTAAAAGCATTAGGCAATTGCTTGTTTTAAAATTAATGTAAAAGTCACTTGATTCTTGATAAAAGAACCATTCTGTTTAATAAAAAAAATCATTTGTTTCACCATCATCCAGTAGTTTTCACTGGGTAGTCGGTTTTATCCTTTGAGGGCTCCCATCACATCACCAAACTAAGTTGCGACAGATACAAGTTTATAACATGCCTGCCATTTTTCTCCCTGAAGTCAATGGACTAAGTTTCATGTTTGAAGACAAGCATGTGCTAAAATGCTTTATTGTATTAGGGACTTTAATGAAATAATTTTACAAGATATACATTAAGCATACTTTGGCCACTTAAAATGACTGCTTTAAGATCTTCTGACCAAGAATTATTCAATTTGGGGGTCTGTAGGTCCTACCATAATATAATTAATATTAATATACTCACTAGTCTCAAAGCACTCTAAAATGAAAGTTAATATAATTTTCACTATTTTATAGATTGGGAATCTGAGGCACAGAATACACAGCAGATTAGTGGCATAAACCTTGCTGTACTGGACCATGTTACAGCCTCAAATAATTAACCCGTATTAGAACAAAATGTGTTGAAGAATCATTCCAAAACAGCAGAGATACCGAGTATGAGACTGAAATACCACAGTACAGAGTTTACGCAAGGACAGTGTTAGAAATAATCTTCCTAATAAAGTTATTAAGGTTTAGCACAACTCAGTTTCCAGTTTTCTTTCATAAATCCTACTTAGGCTACGTCTGCGCTACGAGTTTTCTTAGCAAAAAACATGCTAATGAGGGACTCATATGCATGAGTTGCAATCTCATTTGCATATTTTCTGCAGATCTGTTTTTGCGCTAGGGGTTTTTGCAGAAAAACGAGCAGTGTGGCCTTTTTCTTTTTGCGCAAAACCCCCTTTTTCAGCAAGATCGGTATACCTCCTTTTTGGGGGCATAAGGACCTTATGGAAAAAGGGGGTTTTGCATAAAAAGTAAACGTCCACACTACTTGTTTTTGTGCAAAAACCCCTCGTGCAAAAACGGCTTGAATAAATTATGCAATTGAAGCATGGCAAAATGCTAATCCATGCTTCATTTGCATAGGTACTGCTGACAAAGCCGGCAGTGTAGACATAGCCTTAGAGTTTACTACATGCAAAATACAAAAACAAGCATTTGTACACTTACTTTCTGCATCCTAGCCACAATATAGTTTAAGCATTGGCCAAATACAACAGAATTGGTTACAGGAGATACCTTCCCATCATGCTCTGACTCCAGAGGGACAAGGAACATGTATGAAAAAAAAAAGAAAAAAATCATACAAACCTTGCCGTTTATATGCTATAATAAACAAGTGATATCTTTCTGGTTCTTGCAACATAGCTAAAGCCCTGAAGTTGAAGCTGAACCCTGTCCCCTGGCCCACGTAAGACAAAATTAATGACCAGGTTTCTCTCTTCAACACTTTCTTCTTGTCTTTATATGTTATATTTCTCCCTAACTATTGGACCAAGCATTTCTTTGTAACAAATTAAACAAGTGCACGCAGCCAATTATTTACTGCATCTGGTACCCTCAGACCAGTCCTCACATAGGATAATGCTAGTATTTCAAGGGTCACTACAAGTTTTACAAAAATTACTCTTTCTTTATTTCATTCCTTTTTAATCAGCTACTTTAGGCCTATCACTCATGCTTACATCAACAATCAATTTAACTCCATTGTTCACCCAGGACCAATAATCTTATGAACAGGTAACAAGCAAGAAGCAGAATGACAACATAGATGAACAAGAATACATCTATCAATGCATAAAGGCTATTTTAGCTAAGGTAAATGGAAAAAATATATGCTTGAATGTTGTGGGAGATATTATGAACAGAATGAAAAAAGAATTGAGACAATATTCCTCAGCCAGGAAGTCTTTTAATTGACATGTATTTCTATGAAGAGACCAGTGCAGACAATAATTAATGGAAAATACAGGGTCATATTGTGCTATGATATTTTTTAAGGAATTACTCATTCATATGGCCCTAAACAAGGAGGCATTCAAAGGGCATTAGCCTAGGATGGCTTCCTTGTGTTCTTTGTTATGCAACTGCTAGCTAGGAAGTTATCTGAGAACAAATAATTAGAAATGGACCAAGTGTAATAAAAAAAAATTAAAAACGAGGCCAAAGATAGAAAAGAAACTAGTATCTAAGTCTCACATATCAGTTTGATAATACTATTGAGGTTTTGGGGGGCGGGGAGGGTTAAGAAAATGAAACACAAATACATTTGACTTCAGAAAAGTGTATCGTAAGGAATGTGAAATACGTAAAATTAATTGGGACTCAATACTGCATGAAGAAACATCACTATTAACATTAGGAAAGAGACATGAACTTCATGTGGAGACTTGAATATGACAGGTTCAATCACAGAAATTCCCTTGAGGTGTCCCTCGGTGTGTTCATCATGCCACTGACACCTGTCTTTCTGCACTCAGAAGCTCTGGTCTCCCCCAGACATGACACAGAGTTGTGGTTACTGATCCTTGCAGAACATCACAGACACTGAACCAACTCAACTCTGGGAGGGCTCAGTTATAAGGACTTAGCACCCAGGAAACCATCCCCCCAAAGGACCAAAGCCCCAAATAAATATGTCTTATTTTGTGTAAAAGTTTTACACAAAGAAAACCTATAAATTCACTCTCTTTATCAATGAAAGGGTGATATGTAGACTGGTTGGTTCACATCCCTCTCCCCTTGCCCCCACTGGGCTTAATAATAAACAAACATGTTTTATTATGTACAAAAATAGGATTGAAGTGGTTGCAAGTGAAAATAATCAGATCAAAGTAAAATACTAAATTATAATAAACAAAAAATGCCAGCTATTCTTAATCCACTAAGAAACCTGTTACAGTATATACCAAATCTTACTCTAAGCAATTGTTCTAAACATCTCTTTTACAAGCTAAGCAACCTCCTAGCTTGGGCCCAATACTTTACTCCTGTTCAGTCTGAGATTTTTCCAGCAGGCATCTTAAGTGATAAGGAGGGGGAGTGTCTGGCAATTGTCCCTATTCTTAGTCCCTCCCCCCATCTCTTTTGCTGAAAGTAGGAATTCTTTGTGTTCATTTCAAACTTTTCTCACCTTGAATGGAAAAGTACCAAATCCAAAATGGATTTCAGCATCAAACCACCTGACCACATGTCTTTCTAGGATCAACCACAATTTAGATTTTCCAGAAAAATTAAACTATTCACAGACCGTTGGCTTAATCACCGAGCCAATACATTTCTGAAGCATCAGTAAAGGCCATCAGCACATTTAGAATTATAAACAGATGCTCACTTTATATTTCTATCTTCACATACAAGAATGAGGAGAGGCTGAGGGAACTGGATTTATTTAGTTTGCAAAAGATATGAGTGAGGATGGATTTGATAACAGCCTTCAACTACCTGAAGAGAGGTTCCAGAGAGGTTGGAACTAGGCTAGTCTCACTGGTGGCAGATGACAGAACACAATGGTCTTAAGTTGCAGTGAGGAAGTATAGGTTGGATATTAGGAAAAACTGTTTCACTAAGAGGGTGGTGAAGCACTGGAAGGGTACGTCTACACTAGCCCACTAGATCAATCTAGGGAGGCTAATGAGGGCAACCGGAATTGCAAATCAAGCCCTGGTTTTAAATATCCTGCACTTGATTTGCATGTTCCCGGCCGGTCACCATTTTAGAAATTGACTAGCCCAAAGTAACTGCTCGCGTCTACACACGGCAGTGAAATGGGCTTATGGAATAAAGCCCTAAATCGAAATAGGTGGTATTCCTCGTGGAATGAGGTTTACTACCTAATTCGATTTAGGGGCTTTATTCCAGAATCCTGTTTCACTGCTGCATGTAGACGCGGGCAGTTACTTCAGGCTAGTCAATTTCTAAAATGGCGACCGGCCAAGAACATGCAAATCAATTGCGGGATATTTAAATCTCGGGTTTGATTTGCAATTCCGGTTGCCCTCATTAGCCTCACAAAATTTTATCTAGGGGGCTAGTGTAGATGTACCCGAATGGATTACCTAGGGAGGTGGTGGAATCTCCATCCTTAGAAGTTATTAAAGCCAAGCTTGACAAAGCCCTGCCTGGGATGATGTATTTGGGTTTGGTTATGCTTTGAGCGGGGGTTTGGAATAGATGACCTCCTGAGGTTTCTTCCAGACTTCTAAGTGGAACAGTCTTTCAACACTTTGAGAAGAAAAGAATTCTAGCATATACTATGGAAAAAATAATTGAAACTAGAAGCAGTGAACAACTATAGTTAAGGGAAATCAAACGAAATACTAGATGAGTAGAACAATAAAATGCAGAACAAGAGGAATGACTTATTTGTCACACTATAAAACCCTTGCTGAACCCCCATCTAGTAGTATCTCATGATAACAGTGGGCTTAATCCAGCAAGGTAAATCATTGAGTATTAAGGACACAAAAGAACCTTCCAGGATTTGCAAGATTGGATAGGATTTCAGAGTGGACAATTAAAAGCATATTATCATTCCAATTTGCTGAAATCATGAAAAAGACAAATAACAATTCAGGAGTCTTGTGACTAAAGTCAGTAAATGTATTTTATCCCTTATGACTGCAAAAACAAATACCAGCAATAGAAACTGGTTGACCGGAATATAGAGAAATGGAACAACTGGTTGTCTGAATTAGATGAGCTGATGAATTTTGAGAAAAGATGGACCATATCAAAACTTTTATGTTTAAAAAAATAACTAAAAACTTACTTTGACATTAGAACAGTAATTTATCAGCATCAATTAGCTAAAAAAATACACATTTTCATAAACCCCAGTTGAAATGTTTATAAACCTAGCTACATATGAGTCAAGATCAGATTTTGATGATACATTAAATAGCTGACCCCTTCCTTTTGAAAGGCCTCTGTGATTAAATGGAATATCTGCCACTTCCTTTCTTTGCATTTGGAAGGCAGTTTGTACACCTCTGAAATTCTCCAAACCATTACAAACTTATTTTGATAAGAATCCATAATTCCCCTATCCCAAACACATGCATTCTTACTAAGTGATAATAATTATAACTCTATACAGAAAGCTGTATACAACTAACTACATAAAATACCCAATAAGTTTGTCCCAGAGGTTATTTAGCTATGCTACTGTGCAACCATTTTAGTGTAATCTACTGGGGAATGTATTACAATTCACAGAAGGGAGGGTTGAGAGTTAAAGTAGAGTTCTTTGGAATTTTCAGACTCTGGAGGACAATTCCCTGCCCTACAAGATGAATTCTATTGAGCACCTAGGCAAAAGACAGGGTTTCTTAAGCACACGTATTTAAAACAGGAACTAAATATTATTATATGGTATTCTCTTGTGAGATCATCATTTCATCAGAGATCAAAGAATCTTCCAGGTTCAATTTCTAATCTACATATTAAGAAAAAAACACTCAACAACGTCTAAAAACATAATAAAAAAGTAGAAGGGCAGTTTAAAATTCTAATAATTGAGAGAGGAGTAATAAAATTATTTATAATCTAACTGTACTATAAAAGAACTGTATTATAATCTAACTGATTTTTTCAGTTATGAAAAGGAATTATCTTTGATCATGATAAATTGTTCACTGATGGGAGGTATTCAAAAGTTGAAGACATTCCTGAGAAAAGATCATTGGAAGACGAGGATTAGTGGATCTAGATTAGGGATAGGAAAATCCATTTCTGAAAGAATCACCTCTTATTAATTATACAAGTTACCAATATACCAGCAATTAGTGTTAAATAGAGCACATAATCAGTTATTAACAGACTAACAGTACAGTTATTTAACATATTCGCTTTTCACTTGACTAATGATACAGTGATTTGTCATTTCAGCCATAATGAGAAGTGATTTAGTGACAAAAATTCACTATATAGACATTAGAACTAGAATTCATGCAGCAATCAAAAAAACATGGCAAAGAACACTCCTGCCCTTGGAGTAGAAGATCTGTTATGTCCATTCTATTCCTAAATTCTATGTAATTAGTGTTCTATAACTGTTTATAATATTCATGTCAGGAGACCCTGAAAAGTTATGTCAGTCAACCAGCTAGGGCAAGTGGAAATTAGCCGCCACATCAGCTACAGTTTGGACCTCCCTGGTCTGGCACCCTCAGGATCTGTGCAGTCTCACACCAGGGAGTTTACTGGGTCAGGGGAGAACAATACTCCTGTCCTTAGGGCTCCCCACACTGCTGTTGCCCCATTAACACTGTCCAGCCAGGACTCCACTCTGCTGCCTGCCCACTGCTGCTGAGCATTCCCAGGGGGTCCCCTGCCAGGCTGCCCTGCTGCCGCCATCCCCACACAGCCACTGCCCACCCCACTGCTGACAGGGCATTTCCCAGGGCTCCTCATCTGGGGCTGCTAGTCCACCCTCCTGCCACCAGGGATTCCCCTGTCAGGGCCGAACTCCCCATCCACCACCTGGCCCCGCTACAGCTTGGGATCCCCATCCGTCTGCCCCCACTGATGTCAAGGTTCCTTAGCACAGTGACTACTAGCCCAGTCCCTCGCCCCCCACCCCACTTTCTTTTGGCTGGCTCCCAATCTCGGCCTCCAGGCTCTTTGGTCCAGTAAAATCCAGACCTTAGCTGTTGCCAGACCAGAGAGTCCTGGATTTGGGAGGTTCAACCTGTAGTATAAATATTGTCCAGAGAAATTCAGAGATTCAGCCTCTAGGTAGTATTTTTTTTAATTCTCAAAAATAAAACAATATAATAGTACTATGTTTTCATAAATTAATAGCATAGAGGAGCTCTGGAGGAGGGGCCGAAACAACAAAAGATCCTTCTATTTGTACTGTGCCATACTTGTACCTTGGTGTAAGAGTGGCAAGCCCAGAAGAGACACAAGAAATAAAGGAAATAGTGGTCTTTTATATCCAAACCTTTATGCCCCAGATCACAGGAGAGATGTAGGTGGAACAAAGTCTAACTTTTTGGCACCCAGAAATCATTGTGACAACACTGCAGTCTACAAATCAAGATTCCCTATATAATGAATGGAGAGAGAACAATACTGAGATACAAAAGCTGCCTAAACAAAATACAGGACTATGTAGCACTTTAAAGACTAACAAGATGGTTTATTAGATGATGACCTTTCGTGGGCCAGACCCACTTCCTCAGATCAAATAGTGGAAGAAAATAGTCACAACCATATATACCAAAGGATACAATTAAAAAAATGAACACATATGAAAAGGACAAATCACATTTCAGAACAGAAGGGGGATACGGGGGGGGAAGGAAGGTAAATGTCTGTGAGCTAATGATATTAGAGGTGATAATTGGAGAAGCTATCTTTGTAATGGGTAAGATAACTAGAGTCTTTGTTAAGACCCCGGTGTAAAGTGTCGAATTTTAGCATGAATAACAGTTCAGAGGATTCCCTTTCAAGTGCAGTTTTAAAAGGCTTTTGAAGCAGGATGCAGGTAATTAAGTCGTTGAGACAATGTTCTTTCTGGTTGAAATGTAGACTAACATGGCTACATTTCTATCAAAAGCTGCCTAAGATTGTCAATGGGAGAAGCTGATGAGAGGGATCTCCTGAGCTCCTTCCTTCTCACAGAGTCTGGCCTGTCGGGAAGCACCTTTTGCAATCCACACCAGGAATCCCACTTCTGGAGACAGGTAGCTTAGGGTATGTAGGAGTAGGGTTCCACGAGGAGTACCGGTAGTTCGGATTAGAGAGCCTACTCCGAACTACCTACTCCGTGCCACGTGTAGCCGCGGGCACGGAGTCCAAACTACCGGGGCTTTAAAAATGGCGGCTCCCAGCAAGATGCAAATGAAGCCTGGGATATTTAAATCCCGGGCTTCATTTGCAATTTTGATTGCCTACAGTAACCACCCTAGTTCGAACTAGGGTGGTAGTGTAGACATACCCTTAGGTACTTAGGTGGTTTCTTGTGGGAGAGAGTTAGTTGCATGCCTCTCTCCACACAAAATAGCTGAAAAGGGAGACATTGGTGCTGCACATCACTTTATAGTTTCTAACTCAGTGATCAGGGTTCCCAGATGGGATGTGTTTGGTCCAGATTCAATTTGAACAGGGATAATCTAATGTGGAGGGTCTTTCACTTTTTTCTGTTTATATTGTCCCACCGTGTATCAATAATTATGGAGTCACTGGACCAGGAAGACTGAATCCTGTCTCCCTCTTCCAGATGGATGACCTAAATAATGGGTTACAGAGGCATTCTTACTGTGGCCCAATCACTCTTTAATCATTTATAAACAGCAGAACAACATCCACAGGAGAGAACCACATCAGCATATCCCATTGCCCAGTGCTTAAAGCACTCTCTTGAGAGGTAGAAGATCCTTGTCCATATGGAGAGGGGAGAATTGAACCTGTCTATCCCACATTCCAAGTTAGTCTTCATACAACTGGCTTACAGTTATGAGGTGGGTGGCACCATAGAGATTTTGAATGGGATCTAATGAAGTTAGCAACCTCGGAGCATGTCTACCAGACCTCTGGGTCAGATAGGTAAGTTCTCTGCATATTTTCTCTTGATCCTTGGCTCACACTGAGGCTTAGGCATGAGAGATATTTCCAGGCACCCATGTGTGCATGCCCAGAGGTGGAAACTTAGTCTCCCAAAAAATGTTTACCCTGAAAATGTAGCCGCCAAGGGTATGTCTACACTACAGCGCTAATTCGAACTAACTTAGTTCGAATTGGTTAATTCGAACTAAGCTAATTCGAACTAACGCATCTAGAACTAAAAACTAGTTCAAATTAGCGTTTTGCTAATTCGAACTAGCGCGTCCACACTGATTGGACGCAGGGGTGCATTTAAGGGCAGCTGAAACCGGTTCCGGCAGGGCATCACGTCAGTAGTTGCGTTGTGTGGCTGCTGTCTGAGGCTATCAGAGGCTCGTGCTTAAAGGGACTCCCCCTGGACAGCCAGTACTCCGCTTTTCCTGCTTGCTTGCCCACCTCGCTGAGGGACAGCAAAGCGTTGGTCTCTGTGCCCGTCTGTGTCGGTGCTTCCCTTCGGGGATGCCGCCGCAGGTGGCAACATGGAGCCAGAGCTCGCCCTGCACCTTCTGGTGCACTTTCTGGACTTGCTGCTGCAAACCTGCCAGCAATGGCTCGAGGCTTCCTGACACCATCTGGTGCACATCAGCCCCCTGCCTCTCCACCTGGCCGCCCTGGGGGCCGTGGAGGAGCCGCGGCGGCACCCCGTCACCAGCGTACCCCGCCGCATCTGGCGTCTGGACACCAGCAGCGACTGGTGGGACCGCATCGTCCTGGAGCGCTGGGAATACTGACAGTGGACCCAGAACTTCAGGATGAGGAGGGACACCTTCCTGGAGATCTGCGAGTGGCTCGCCCCTGCTCTGCGCAGAAGGGACACTCACATGAGGCCCGCCATCCCCCTCCAGAAGCGGGTGGCCATCGCCCTCTGGAAGCTCTCCACGCCTGACAGCTACCAATACGTCGGGAACCAGTTCGGCATGGGGAGATCCACCGTCGGAGTGGTGCTCATGCAGGTATGGCACTCGTTGGCCACTGCGCCAGGGGGGAGGAGGTCTGCAAGGAGGGGATGGGCCACCCCAGAGACAAAGGGGGGGGCGGGAGGAAGCGAAAGCACCCCGCACCAGAGGGGTCGGTCTGTCCCGGCCGTACTACATGCCACCAGGGGGGTTGCTTCTGGGAGTGGGGCGTGGGGCACTGACAGGGCACGAATGCTCCCAGCCACCCGGGTGCCCCACTGATTGGTGCTTTGCTGTGTCTCTCTCCGCACGTGGTCAAGGCCATCAACCGGGTGCTGCTCCGCAGGGTGGTCCGCCTCGCCGACCCGGAGGCCGCCATCCGGGGATTCGGTGCCCTCGGCTTCCCCAACTGCGGGGGGGCCATCGACGGGATGCACATCCCCATCCATGCCCCGGAACACCAGGCGTCCCGTTACGTGAACTGCAAGGGGTACTTCTCCATCCTCCTGCAGGCCGTGTGTGACCACCGGGGACTGTTCACGGACATTAATGTGGGCTGGTCCGGCAAAGCACACGACGCCCGGGTGTACCGCAACTCCTCCGTGTGCCAGCAGCTGCAGGACGGGACCTTCTTCGCCGACCGCCACATCAGGGTCGGGGACGTGGACATGCCCGTGTGCCTGGTGGGGGATGCCGCCTACCCACTGCAGCCGTGGCTTATGAAGCCCTACACGGGGCACCTCAATCCCTCCCGCATCGTGGTGGAGGGGGCCTTCGGGCGACTGAAAGCCCATTTTCGATGCCTCTTCACCCATCTGGACCTGGCCGAGCACAACATCCCTCCCGTGGTGGCAGCATGTTGTGTGCTCCACAATTTATGTGAGAGAAAGGGGGAGGCTTTCCTGCCAGCCTGGATGGCTGAGGCTGACCGCATGGCTGGCCACTACGGTCAGCCCCGCACCGCCGCTGTCGGGAAGACCAGCGGGGGGCCGTCCGGATCCGGGAAGCCCTGCGGGAGAGCTTCCAGGTGGAGGAGGAGGACTGACTTCTCCCTTGCATGCCCCACTGGGGCCTTCTTCCACCCTACCCCACTTCCCCTTTCCCCTCCCTACCTACTGTCAAATAAAGACACCTGTTTTTCAAACAAAAACGTCTTTTTATTTAACATAACTGGGGTGGGGGGAGAGAGGAATGAGGGTGGTAGAGGGGAGGGGGAAACCTGGGATGAGGGAGCTGGAAGGGGAGGGAAGGGAGGAAGGGAAAGGAAAGCTCAGGGGTGGGGGTCCGGCTGCCTCTCCTGTCTCGCAACACTGCGGGTCTGGGGGCGTTGGTGGGGAATGGTTGTGGAGGGTGGGGCAGGAGGGACGGGGGTGTGTGGAGGAAGCAGGAGCAGGAGCAGGGGGAGCAGAAGGGGGAGCAGGGGAAGCAGGAGCTGGAGCAGGAGGAATTGGGAAGCAGTCGAGCAGGCTCTGGAGGTGGCCTCACAGGGCACGGCCCTGCTCCTCCAGTGCCTCCAAGCTCCTCCGGCGCAGCCTCACGTCCTCCTGGACCCAGTGGTCCTGGATGCGGAGCTGGTGCTCCAGGAACCGGAGGTGCCGCCTCTGGTAGTCCTCTTGGTTCCTGGCTCTCCTGCTGGTCCGGGCATGGGTGGCTGCTGCAGGCGGGGTGGTGCACCTTGCAGTCCCAGGTGCTGCGGCTGTGGTGAAACAAGAACAGCGATCAATTACCCCAGGGGTCCAGGTGTGTGAAACCCAGCCCCCCTCTGCAAGGCCAGGGCCCCTGCAGGATCCCCAGCTGCTGCTCCGTGGTGGGCAAGGCCCAGGTGCATGGTCCCTGGGCTCCCTCTCGCCCCAGCCCCCCATACACATAAGGGGAGCATGATGGTACTCACAGGTGGATGCCTCCCCGGCCTCGGACGACACAGGCGAGCGGCTCTGTGGGGTGCCTCGGGTGTCCTGCGTCCTGGGCAGGCTGCTGGCAGGCTCCTGGCTCTTGGAGCCCTGCTCCTCCTCCTCTGTGTCTGGGAGCGGTCCCTCTGCCCCAGGGTCTATCACCTCCCGGGGGGCTGGGATGGCATGAGCCCCCAGTATGCGGTCCAGAGCCTGGAAGTGGGGGCACACCTCCGGGTCAGCCCCTGGCAGGCAGGCCTGGGAGTAGGACTGCCGCAAGTCCTTAATTTTCCAGCGCACCTGCTCCCGGCTATGCTGGTGGCCCCTGGCGGCCAGGCTGGCAGCCATGCGGCCGTACACTGCCGCGTTCCTGTGGCTAGTGCAGAGATCATGGACATTGGAGGCTTCCCCCCAAACCTCGATGAGGTCCACGATCTCTGCACTAGACCACGCGGGCGCCCGCCTCTTGTGGCCCCGGGCAGGCTGCTGGGAGCCGCCAGGCTGGTCCCGGGAAGAGGGGGAGGGCTGGGTGGCATCGGGTGGCTGGCTCATGGGGTGTCAGCTGCTGGGTGTGCTGGCACGGGTGCTGGCAGCCTTGCAACTGGCACAAACCCCGTAGCCAGCCCGTGCCCCTTTAAGGGGGCAGTAGAGTTTCCCTGGTGTTGCCCAGAGTGGCCACCAGGGAAAGCTGGGAAGGGCTAGCCTCCCATTAGTTTGAATTAAGGGGCTACACACACCTTAATTCGAACTAGTAAGTTCGAACTAGGCTTAATCCTCGTGGAATGAGGTTTACCTAGTTCGAACTAAGCGCTCCGTTAGTTCGAATTAAATTCAAACTAACGGAGCACTAGTGTAGCGCCTATGAAAGTTAGTTCGAACTAACGTCTGTTAGTTCGAACTAACTTTGTAGTGTAGACATACCCCATGTGAGTTTAGGTGCCAGTAGGCTTACCCAAAAGAGTTCTGTGGATCACACTGGCACCTAAAATTGGGATTTAAGTCATTAGCTCCAGAGCTTAGTTGCTTAAGTGCCTTTGTGGATGTGAGCTTCCTGATCTGGTTGTGGATGTGGGCTTCCCTGTCGCTGTCATTGAACCAACATCTAATCTGAGTGGGAACCTGCCATAATTTTTTAGCAGGGAAGGTTTTCAAATCACTTTGTCGTCAAGTCCTAAATAGGATTCTCTGAAGAGCTTCAAAGGGGCCTTTGACATTGGCAGGCCAGATGCCAGTTTGCCAGTTCTTGCTGAGGCTGCAGGCATTAGCTAAGAACTGACAATCTTCTAGCTGAAGACCAGACTGATACACCTACATGCTTATTTTGCTAAAAATAGGTATTAGTCATATAAGATGTATTTAGTGTTTGGACTCTATGAAATGTTTGTAAATTGCAGTGTGCATTAAACTTACCTGTAATATCTGCTTTGTTTGGTAGCTTTGAACATGTTTGCTCTGAATTTGTGAACACAAACATGGGAATTGCCCTTCCCCTTTCCCAGGGCTAACCTCACTCACATGCAGAATGCACAGATGTGTAGAGCACCAGAAAATTTGGGGCACCCTTGGCTCTTAATGTCCATGCACCTGCCTCTTTCAATCCCTGTTCTGTGGCTCTGCTTCCTCCAGAGAGAATCTAGTTAACTTAAAACTGAAAAAGCCTGCCAGAGCTATTAGCAGAACATAGAAACTTGTGAAAGAGCCACTCTAGTGGTAATCAAGTCATTTAATAAAGATTTGCCAACTCTAGGCACATACTGACTGTTTCTGAATTTACTGTGTTAGTCTAGAGGACCTTAATTTAAAATTTGCTTTAAACTATTTCATTAGTGTGTTACTGAAGATCATAAAATCACATCTAAAAATTGTCATTTCCCCCTCACACACTGAGGCTGTTGCTGAGCATAGGGGCACCAGTTTAAAAGTACTGCGTACTACCCCATAAACGGGGCTCGACAGACAATACAATCTACTCTCCCGTGGAGAGTAGATTTCAGCCACGTGCCCCGTTCATCCACGGCGCGCACACGTGTGATGCAGCTCTTGCACATGCGCAGTACGGGGCTGGCAAGTGGTTTTCACCACCATTCGTCAAGCCCTGCCCATAAATCTTATGGTTGTCGCTGCCCCTTCCTCCCCACTCATTGATAAATAGTATCACAATCAAATGGGCCATCGCGGTTCCTACCAGTTTCACAATCATCGGGTTTAAAAATCATACATTTCATTATTTCAGCTATTTAAATCTGAAATATCACATTGTTGTAATTATAGAGGTCCTAACCCAAATGGTAGCTAGGGGGAGAGGTTGCAAAGCTATAGTAGGATTGTGGTGTGACTACCTTTACTTCTGCATTACTGTTGGTGGTGACACAGCCTTCAGAACTGCCTGGAGAGCAGCAGCTGCTGGCTGGGCCCCAGCTTTGAAGGCAGAGCTACAGCCAGAAACTGCGCAAAAGGAAGGATGGCATGGTATAGTGTTGCCTTTCTTCAGAGATGCTTTTTGCAGAGTTAGGCCCTAGTCATCTCCTACAGCTCTGTGGGCACCCAGCTCTGAAGGCAACACAGAAGTAAGGATGGCAATTCCATGGCTCCCCGTAAAATAAACTGGTGACCTTCCCCCTCCCAATTCCTTTTGGAACAGGACTGCCAATTTGAGAAGTACTGGTCTACTCCTACGAAATGTATATAGTATAGAATAAAATCACACATGAGACCAGATTTCACAGGGGCAGACCATATTTCACACTACATGATGCACTTTTCATGACTGTGAATTTGGTGGGGCCCTAACCATAGTAATAAAAATGATTGGTTAATGGCCTTATTGCGCCCATGGAGGAGTGTGCACACAAGGCCTTGTTCCATTTCTTTGAATGCTGGAAGAGGGATATGAAAATAATTGTGAGCTTTTTCATCTTTTTAGATGTTTGAACTCTGATAGGGCTAGACACCCCAAACTGAACAGAGCTATCCCTGGCATTACCCCCTAAGTCTGCCCTGAACGATACTTTGAATTGACAGATCACCCCTGTGACTCCTAGGATTTAGATCAGGGGTGGCCAACCTGTGGCTCCAGAGAACTAAAAGTGAAATCTTATATTGTACGGAATCTACATATAACATGTAGACTACACAAATACATTAGCACGGGTAGATATTGGCCATTGGATGGGTATTTGACATCACTGTTCTAAAGGGGTGATAGAAATGTAACCGTGTTAGTCTGGGGTAGTTGAAGCAAAATGCAGGACAATGTAGCACTTTAAAGACTAACAAGATGGTTTATTAGATGATGAGCTTTCGTGGGCCAGACCCACTTCCTCAGATCAAATAGTGGAAGAAAGTAGTCACAACCATATATACCAATATATGGTATATATGGTTGTGACTACTTTCTTCCACTATTTGATCTGAGGAAGTGGGTCTGGCCCACGAAAGCTCATCATCTAATAAACCATCTTGTTAGTCTTTAAAGTGCTACATTGTCCTGCATTTTGCTGTTTTAAAGGGGTTAGAGCAAAACTGTCAAATTAAAATAAATGTGGGGAAACGTTATGAAAAATCATAGCCAAACATTTCTCTCTCTTCTAAACATTCAACATTGTCCACGTGTACAGTTCTTCTCGACACTACCCTTTCTACAGCATGAGTTACTGTTCCATGTGGATGACAGGAAGAATTTTCTATAGATCACAGCTTAAGAGGAGGAGAAATTTCCCCCCCAAAAAATAGACATGCAAATATTAGACTGTTGAGTTCTATAAAAATTCCTAAAACAAAAACAGTAACCATGTCCAAAGAGGAAAAATGTAAGCAAGGGAATAACTAACAGTATTCAGAATGCAAATTATACTTGTGAAACAGTACTTTTGCAATTAACCCTTATAGCTATAGAGAAATTATTCTAACATCCTACAGAAGGATAGGAGGATTTCTATAGATACAGTGCTTTTGTATTATTTTTGATTGATTCTTTTTTCCCATTCTGTAAGATTCTATTGCCAGGATAAAATATCTGTTAAATTTAAGGATGGTTTTAAGAACCCACAGAAAAATAAACATTTCTGGTTAAATTCTATAAAGTTTCTCTAAAGATGCTCTAGCAGAACAATTGTTGGGCTGCTAGAGTGTGTCTACACTGCACCCTTAGCTCAAAATAAGCTACGCAATTTGAGCTATGCAAATTGCATAGCTTATTTCCAGTTAATTTCAAAATAAATCACTATTCCGAAATGTCCCTTAATCCTCATGGAATGAGGTTTACAAGGACATCAGAATAGCGAGCCTGTTATTTTTTGAACTAATGGACTTGTTTCAAAGACATGGAATAGCTATTTTGATACCGGAAGTATCCCAAAATAGCACTGCAGTGTAGACATATCCCTACTGACCTTGACGCTAAATAGCAAAAGATGAAAAGAAAAGCAGGCTTCTATGTTCTGAATCAAACCTACTTTTTTTGTATTTGTGGTTTCACTAAAATCCAGTTCCTGTAATGAGATTCAGACAGGCCAACCGTTATGTTAATGTGGAGTCCATTGCAAGATGAGTATCTAAAACTACTACTGGCTTAAATAACTTTCTCTTTCCCCCATTCGGATCATACTTTCAGGAATGTTTGAAATATAAAGTCATATCCAATATAAAGTCATATCCAAACTTGAGAAATGTTTTTCTAGATCAAATACATGAGGGTGAAAGAATTAAATAACTTGATCTCAGCTCAGAAACACTGCCTGATATATTTTAGTGCTCATTTTTTCCTTTCCACTCATACTGTAGAAATTAGAAACAATTTCATGGCTGTTACTTTCTTTTCTTTAGTGTGGGGAAAAATGTCAATCACATGGATTCTTTCAGGGTAAATGTCAAGATGTCATTGCTCAGCTGTATTGATTTTGCAGTTTTACTTATTGCTAATGACTTCACTCCCAGTCCGATTCAAAACCTATTGAAGTCAATGGAAGGATTCACAAGGATCCTTTCTTGAGCTCTGTTGTGGGCCCCTCTTCACCATCATCATTATGTTTGTGTCAGTGCATAGAAACAGAATGATCTAGGGGCTAGAAAAAACAAGTTGTTTACATCCTTATTTTTACTCAGTGGTTGATTGCATAGTGACAATGACATTTGAAAAACATGAAATAAAAATGTTATATATCTGTATCTTTTGGACTGTGAATGTTTTACATTTCAAGCTGTCAAGCCAGCGAGAAAAGAAACAGAAATAAGTGTAAGGGATAGACAAAAATCATTATTTTCCTGTATTGTAACTGTTGTTCTTGGAGTTTTTGTCTGTGTTCCACAGAGAAGTATGTGCACCAAGAACACTGGAATTGGAGCATTTTGCCTAGCAAAATTTGTGGCCTTCGATACTCCTTTGAATAGGTGAAGCTGCCTCACCTCAAACCCTCTTCATTTCCTTTGCACCAAACATAAAGAATATAGACTCTGAGGCATGGGCAGCAGAGGAAGCTTCCACAGGGGAGGTTGTCTCTCTGTCCCTCCTCTTCTGCCCACAGCCCTGCTCACACTCTACCCCAACTCTGCCCTAGGCCCTGACTCCTCCCCAGATGGCCCCCACCACTGCTCACTGCATCTCCCATTTTCCTTCTGCCCACCCACCACTCACATCCTCACTCATCCACCAGACTTTCCCCCCGCTGCTGCTTGTCTCCTCACACTGGGACACTCCCCCTGCCCCGGATCATCACTCTCCCCACCTGCTCACCACTTGTCTCCTTACCCTGCCACCCACCACAAAACTGAAACTCCCCTGTCTGTCCCCTCACTCTGCCACTCACCTGCTGCTAAACTGAGACCCCCTTGCCTATCTGCCTGCTGCTTACCTCCTCACCCTGCTGCAAAACTGAACCCCCGCCCCCCAACCCTACCCATGTACCTCCTCAGCTGGCTGCCCACCTACTGCGAGTCCAAAACCTATCCACCTACCTCCTCACTTCCCCACCAGACCCAATTGCCGCAAGACTCCCACACACCTGCCAACGGCTCGCAACATCCCTACTCAGCCCCTCACCATCATGAGGAGTAACGGTAGTTCACGAGGAGTAACAGTAGTTCGGAATAGGAACCTAATCCGAACTACCTAGTTCGAGCCCCGTGTAGCACGGGGTTCGAAGCAGCGGGGATTTAAAAATGGCGGCTCCCCGCTTATGCTAATGAAGCACGGGAAATTCAAATCCCGGGCTTCATTAGCAAGTGCGGTATGCCTACATTACCCCGCTAGTTCAAACTAGCGGGGTAGTGTAGACATACCCGGAGTGAGGAGAAGGGACATGGTGAATGTCAAAGACCACTAGAGGGGTTATAGAGACAGGAAATCAGGGCATGACTAGTACCTATAAGAAGTGCTCCTGGAGAAGAGGAGCTCACACACTCTTGCTCCAACTGTGGAGCAGGAAGGATCTGCCTGTTTGGGTCGGCTATAGAGGGTACCTGAGACAAAGCAGTGCTGGAGAAAGGCAGGAAGATCTGAGGAGGTCTGGCCTGACCCAACTCCCAGGATTCAGGCCTGATGCAGGGTCCTAAGAGATACTAGGGCTGCAAGGAGGCAGCTAGGGCAGAAGGCAGAAGGTTCACAATTGCTTGCCAATGATGAGTGGCCATTTCAGACTGAAGTTTGCCCTAAGGCAGAGGCTAGATGAAGACTGGCAATGGGTCACTGAGGCAAGATGGGTATAGAGCATTCGGGTTCTCTGGGAGGACCTCAGAGTGTGGGGGCACTGCTGTACATCACTACCTCATGGGAAGGGGCACCATGGGCCAGGAGGGACACAGGGCCTAAGGTGGAGAAGAAGACATGTAACTAAGGGTGAGACACTAGCCAAAGGGTATGGTGTTGGTCCTTATTCTTTTTAGAGGAGAAGGAAGAGTTCCCCCTCCAAGGCTGGAAGAGCTAATTCCCAGACAGACCAGCAGAACACTGTGCTGGTAAGTGCCTGAACTCGTACAGTCCCAAACAGCAGCCACCAATGGATCCAGTGATTTCACTCTGGAATGGGATGAAGAAGGAGCATCCCAAGAATTACAGGGAGGTCGCTGGGGATCCACTTAAATAGACAGTGTTGATCTCAGTACCAACACTTCTCTGAGAATGGTGATGGGGACCTACCCGGCAATGAAAACTTAGAAGGGGATTCAGACCTGGATCCCAAGGAGCCTTGTGTTTTTGATGACAATGATAGAGCTAGACTCAGTGGGCTTAGCAGATTGTTACACTCATATATAGCCCAATAGGAAAGTGAAAATGAGAATCAGCTGGTACTGAATACATGACGTTTGTCCCAGTGCCAGAGAAAGCATCAGTACCAAGGTCAAAGCAGAATGCAGGATCTATCACAAGAAAATATCAGTGCTAAGTGTTCCAGGGCTGAGGAAGGTCTTCAAAGCAGAAATAGCACTGACCCAACTCTATAGTCTGCAGTGTGAGATGAGCAGACTGATGTGCGGACAGATTCTGTGTCTCTATGACATGAGACAGTGGAGATTGTGGCTCCAACAAAGTCCTGAACAAGTGC
Organism: Pelodiscus sinensis; assembly: GCF_052426305.1. Classification (NCBI taxonomy): domain Eukaryota; kingdom Metazoa; phylum Chordata; order Testudines; family Trionychidae; genus Pelodiscus; species Pelodiscus sinensis. The sequence goes on from NC_143052.1 coordinate 78,208,234, forward strand.
AGAGACTGGAACAGATAAGCAGTGTAAATCTACTGCTACCTAGTATGCCACTGGTGGGGAAACAGTCAGTGTGGGTGTTGATGTTATTGGTACCAGACCCAGACATCCCACACTTGGAACTGAAGACAGAGGTACAGGCTCCTGGTTGTCTCAGTGTGGTATCAGTATAAGATTTGACAGACCTGATCCATTTTGAATGTCAGAAGTAGTCTGGTACATATTTTTTTCAGAGAAGAAAAAAGAGTCCTCATCAACCCTGGCGTGATCCTCGTCATTTTTATTGGACACCCCAAAAGAAGATGAACAATTCCTGTTTCTTGGAGAAGATGGCAGCACTGGAAAATGAAGTGGCCTCATTGACCATGTGTAAAAGTAACCATGGATCAGAAAAAGGCTTTATCACCAAAACAGGCCTCATGTCATGGTCTACTCAAGAAGTTGCTCCTTAAAATCTGGCATCTTGTTTCCTTTGGTGAATGACTTACAGACAGAGCACTGCTCCTCTGCAATGCCTTTTCCTAGACAGAGCCAGCACATCATGTAATGATCACTATTAAGAATCATACCACACATACAATAGGCAGTCATTAAAATCTGATGAAAATACCACACAGAGCAGTAAGTATCCTAACCATTCCTAACATTATCTAGGATACTACTATGTAAAAAACTATACACAAGAAAGAAAATTCACAGAAAACCAAGTGGAAGAACTATGGAGTTCCAACTCCATCCAAAAGTTTTTAGAGGGAACTGAGGGAGCAAGGTGGAGTGGTACTGCCTCATATAAACAGGAAAGTGCCACGCCAACAAATCTAGCAAAGCAAATTTCTCCGGATCTGGTGCACTGGGCATGAACACAACTAGGTGGAATGCATGTCTCTTTAATGAACAAATATATACAGGGTTATTATGGATCTGACATACAGAAAGAGTAAGAATGGGGAGGGAGGGGAAAAAGATATCAGACAAACAAACTGGGAAGATATATATTTAGAGAGTTTCTGCATCTGTCTGTCTGTCTTTGAGTTCATCCATCTATCTGGGAGTCCATTTGTTCAAGAATTCCTTCTAAATGGTAAAGCTAGGACCACCAAATTTGCTATACAGCTTCCTCTTACCTTAACTTAAGCAAAGTCAGGGTTTGGTGGTGCCAAGAAAACAGGATGTGCCTGGAATAGGATTTTTTTTCATAACATGGAAAAAGGAGGGGACTGGTAGGAAGGATATTTATACTGCAGAGTGACCACTGGGGGCAGTGTTCTGTATGATAGTTGACTCTGTGCATTCCCTCTATAGCGCCCCACCACCCACTCATTCCACTAGCAGCTAAAGTCCAATGTGTCTCTAAACTAGTTAGGATTGCAGATTTTGTATGCTTAATTTATTTGTATAGTGAAACTATGTAATCCTGAGTAGATCAAGTAATTGCTATGATATATTATTAATAATACTTACCTATCATATAGCACTGTCCCATGGTATACACACCCCACCCTCCTTTGGGGTGTGGTGGGATTGTGATGACACTACTGTTACACTCTTCCGAATAGTCGTTAAGCTAAATTGGCACAGCCCAGTTACGTCAGCTTTTGTGGGCAGAGAAGTGCAGCCCAAAGGTCCGAGTTAATTTTCACAGTTCTTGCTTTCTAAGTGGTGCAGCCCAACAGCTAGAGTCAATTACAGTGGTCCTTGTATACAAGGCAGTGTGGCCTAGTTTCTAGAATAAATTACAGCAATTCCTGTATTTGGGGCAGCACAGCCTAACAGACAGAGTCAATATGACAGCCCACCAACACTGGGCAGTGCAGCCTAGTGGCCACTGTAAATACAACAGTCCTCAGGCACAGGGCAGTGCAGCTGGGCAGACCACCAGTGGGGCTGGGGGTTGGCTGCCAAGGTAGGGGTCCTGGACCCACTGAGCCTTGATCAGGGCCTGGAAACAGTGGCGGAGTGGTTCACCACCCTATCATCAGGAAATCCCATTGAAACATACTAACCCCACAGGTGGGAAATAGCACTTGCTCACCCGCCCTGGGTTACTTTCTACCACATTTCCAGAACCTGCAGTGTATCAGAGACAAGTATGGAGACAAGTATCAGAGGGGTAGTCATGTTAGTCTGAATCTACAAGAACAACGGCAAGTCCGGTGGCAACTTATAGACTAACAGTTTTATAAATCTGTTAGTATATTTATAAATCTGTTCGTCTATAAGGTGCCACCGGACTTCTCGTTGTTCTTGCAGAGTATGGGGTATCAGGGTCTCAGGACTTCTCAGCATATGTGATTAACTGGGGCTCCATAGGCCACAGATAACTGGTCCAACTTTCAGGGTCTCTGGCTCCTGCAGGCAAGGGCTGACAGCTCTTCAGCTGGACCCTCCACCCCTCCTGCAGACGAAATAAAATGAGCTGGCCTTTTATACTGAGGCAGAAGATGGAGCATGCTCAGCACAGGATGAGGGGAGAGATTTCCACCACCCATACATTGGGGTTAAACTTCCCTTGTCCAGTGCATAACATACACTCCCCGTCATAAGCACTTTACATTTGTAGCATTCTTTACAGATGGGGGAACTGAGGAGCAGAAGGGTGACTTAACTTACTGCAGTCTCAAAAGACCAGTAGAGGATCAGTCCAGTGTCCTATCTGTTAGATTGCTGTTACCTCTATAGTAAGATGATTCACTTTTATGCCTCCTTTCCTATGCCATCACTTTGAAATCAATGAAAGATCAAAAAACAGCAGGTACACTCAGCAGCACAGCAGGTGCATGTTTATCAAGCGTAACTGATATATTCAGCAGCAGTCAACTGATTAATGTCACTCTCAGAATGCCTGTCACCAAGGATGGCTGAACAGTTTTTAATCAAATCTATCTACGGTAGACCCACTCTTCAGCTTTTCCCCTGAATTTTTTAAATATTTTGCTTTAGAGAAGGTGTGCCAATTTTCTCCCCAACAGGAACTCTCTCATTCTTTCCAACAACTTCTGCAACATCCCCAAAGTCCCCCTCTCTGCCATCAGACCATGTAGCCTTTCCCTTTCTGATGTCCCTCCAGCACAGCCTCTCCTTTCCCATCCTCTGGTGATCTGTGACACATTTCATTGGATTTCCAGTATTTGAAAGGCTTAAGCCACTGGTCAAGTACCGAATGCTCTGATTTGTCTGTCAGAGGCAAATAGTGGGAAAGTTCTAAAGCTGACAAAATCAGAACAGAGAAACTGATTGTAGCAAAGAGTCTGTATTGCTTCTGAACTTCATAAAGACTGGTCCTAGCTATGGAAAAGTTGAGGTTCTCAGCTGAGCAGTGTTTGTGAGCAGAAATGGAAGACCAGAGGAGCCTTTTGAGATACAGGAAAAGCAGTGAGGGCTTTTTGGGGTGTATTGGTTGCAAGAACTTGCAGGCTGCCAAAAACAAGTCAGGGAGAGGCACTGTTGGAAATCACTTTTTGAGTGTTTATCCAGTCCAAATCTGCTGACAGTTCACTGCTCAGTGCCTGCACCCACGCCACTTTAGGATTGGAAGGTAAGAGTCCTTGTTATGCCTAAATCCAAAATGTATTTCCCCCCAAACTCCACAAAACCCTGTAGGCCTCTGATGTCCTACATGTACCTGCCTTTCTGGCAGTGAGCATATACAAAGATACCTAAATCACAACACTTGAGCTGCTCAGTGCCTATCTCCCTTGCTGAATTCTCAGACTAGTTATTCCCTTGCCTATCACATGCAGAGCTTGATCAGAAGGAATGCTCAGGTACCATTTTCCAGATTGAGCCATGCCCAAAATATGATGGAGGTGCCCCCACCTTATAACCAACAGGCTAGCACTTAACAACACTATCCCTAGACTGCCTGGGAGTGATTTGAAGAAGGGAGCTGAATACAGGTCTCCCACTTACCTGTGAGTGCTAAGACTACAGGATAATCTGAAGCATGGTGCCCTCAACATTCCTGTAGAAGCTGTTCTCTTTTGTATGAATCACTTAAATATTCATTATACCAGAAAGTGACCATAGTACCTGCCGTGAGTTAGGCAGAGTGGGGATTTGAACTTCATTGCCCTACCTCTAGAGTGAGGTATGCCAACTACTGGGCACAACAGAAGTAGCAGCACCTCCACCGAGACAGTGAGAAAGGTGCCAAACCCTGATCAGCCCTAATTCCAGGGCCTGAGAACTCCCAGATTTAAGTGCCTCACTATAAGCCCACAATTAGGCAGCTAAATCTCTTTGAGACACAATGTTTAGGCCACACCCCTCTTTTTAGCATTTCCCATTACCTAGCTTGTATGGCTCACTATTTAGCTTGCTGGCTTCTGTGAATTCCAGGCTTTGGCACTTAATTTTCCCTGCCCAGTGGATAGGGAGTGCAGGGCTGTAGATTCCACCAAGCAACAGGATATGGAAACTTCAGGTGCTGTACTATTGAGTTCCCTTTGTGACTCTAGCCCTTGAGGCATTTTACTGAAGAGTAGGCCCCATTTTGGAAGTGAGCAATGTGATTGCTGTGTAAAACCTCTTTGCAAATGCTTTGGGGTTTTTCTTGATGAAAGAAGCTCCTACAACAGTGTAGGTTAAGGATCGTGTCAGCATTAACTTTCCTGAGTGTTCTTGTTTGTGCCAACAGTATTGCTTTTAGCTTCTGTTATTTAATGGAGAGAAATCTCTGGTCAGTCACTAATCTGCTGGGGATCAAAAGGTTGGTGAAGAAAATTGAATTCAACATCAAAACAGATCTTCTGTGAAATTTAATTTTCCCCTCTAGGGGTTCCTTTGAAGCTCCACAAATCTCCCTCCTCCCCTTTCTTTCTCTTATTCTAAGTCCCATACTGTGATGTGTGACCTTCTGGATGTGCAAGACTGGATGTCCAGAGCTCAACATTGAAAGACAAATGAGTCCTTTCTGTTCAACTACAAAAATACTTCCCAAGGCTGCAAAATCTGAAATGGTTTTTGCTGAACTTGATGCTTTAGTGTTTTTACTGCTGAAATAGGTGAAGGACTGGTGTCACTAAGCCAGAACCAGACAAAGGTGAGGCACTCAGGGATATAGTTGCAGCACTGCAGAATGCTATCCTTAGAGCATCATTAATCATGAAAATTATTGAAAAGGTGAATCCAAAAAGAAAACAATTGAGCACTTGATCCTGCAGCTGTTTCTCACAGTCTCTGGGAGAATTCACTACCCTTGTTGACTTAAGATGCAGCCTTTAAATTATCTGTATCAGCAAGGCAAGTGATCTAGTTAATCTTTATTGACACCCCTTTGTGTAAACCAGGGCTTTGTTTCCTTTGAAAAAAAATGTGATCCACATTAAAATACTGAACAGGAGCCATACAAGAACCAGTGTGACCAGATAAACATAGTAAAAGTGACTCAAACTATATGTATAGCTCACCTAAGAGACTACATAACCTTATTGTCTTCATCACTTGCTTTCCTGTATAACTCCTCCTCTCCCAATACACTATATATCTGCCATTTTTTTCTGTTGTTGATTTCTGTGGGACTAGCGTTGGTAGTAAGTATGTGGAAGACCCACCTGTCAGCTATTTTGAGAATAGAAGAAAATGACAATTATGGGGAGGAGGGAGGGACACTGAAGGAGGAAAGGGAAGACAATAAGAGCATGCACACTCATACGAAAATAGTGCACTAGTGACAAGTAAGACATACCAATGCTTATGGAAGACCTCTTAAGTATAGCTTTGCCACACTATTTTAATTATATGTCATTTTTTCCCCAAAGGAAATAGAGCTCTCCAGACTTAGATCTCTCAGCTTCTTACATCGTGTAGCAATTCTGGATCTAATGCTTCAGTCTGTGTAGTCAAGCCAGTTTGACTATTCAAGATAGTAAATGTCAATCCTGGAGAATTCACAGGATCAATTTGTTAGGCTATAGAGATTGAAATCAATGGAACCAATCACTTACTTAAAGTTAAGCCTATGCATAAAAGTTTGCGGGAGAAAAGGGTGGAATGGTAAACTCTTAGCCTAGGTCTACATTAGACCAGACAGGTCAATTTTAGGTATGCAAAAGGAATAACTGGAGTTGGCTTACCTTAATCGAGCTGTAGCAGTGTCCACACAGCAGGAGGCCGACAGGAGCACATGCTCCCATTGGCTTTTCTTACTTCTCACAGAATACGGGGTAGAAGACGCTAGTGGGGGCTGCTCTCAGCATTCGATTTACAGGTCTACAGTAGGCCCACTAAAGTGAACGCGAGAAGATCAGCCTCTGGAGGGTCAACCTTCTCCCTAAGGTACACATGCCCTTAGGGCTTTATAGTCGAATTTATAGCTCTCTGAAGGGACAAAGACGCACCTGGAATTTTTTTTTTTTTAAAAAGCAACTATTTTTTCCGTTTCTCTTACTTTCTTTTTTCCCCAGTTTTTCCCTTTTCCTACTAATGTTCACTCAAATTTAGCTGCTGAAAGTGTTCCCTTAATGTAACTTAGAAATGTCATTTTTTCTAAAAATGAATGCTGACACAAACATACTATTTGTACCTGTTTCCATTCCATCTACGTCCATAAGACTTCCTAAATATCTTTGTGAGATTCTCAATGCTAGGGTTTTTTTTCCTGAAGTGAACTTGCCAACTATTCTGAACTCCATCAAAGACAAGACTTTTGAAATAATAATAATCTGATACAGACCCCATCTGCCTTACTATTTATCAGTAGAATTCTTCTTTTGCTTATGTTCACATTAATATTTAACACTTTGAAAACATTAAGGACAGTCCTTTATAAGAGAGAGAACACATGTTCACTCATGCACAGTCTCTTGTTCTTTCCACTTACACTGTTTTTTCTCTCCCTTCTTCACTATTCAATAAGGGATAAATCACCTCTTACACAAATTTCTTTCTGATTATAGAATTTATTTTATGTGCTAAAAATATAGAGTGCGACCAGGGGAGCGAAGCGGACAGGGGACTGCAGACAGGGGAGTTGAAGAGGGAGAGCAAAGCGACCCCACCGCCGAAGAGGCTACCCGGTGAGAGTACAAGCTGTGGTGTGAGTGTGTGTGTGTGCCTGACTGTTTGAATTTTACAGTTTGAAGTGTGAATTGAGTCTGATTCCAGGGAGTGCTAGCAGTTTCAGTTTCAGCTTCTGTGGCAGTTGGGACTGAGAGCCTGCCATTGTTCCCTTGATTGCCTCTGATTAGCCTCAGGCTCAGCCTTCCCCTGTGTGACTCAGAAGGGGGCAGGCCTGACCTAGGCAAGCAGGCTTTAAAATGCCAGAGCAGTGCAACCAGGGGAGCAAAGCGGACAGGGGACTGCAGACAGGGGAGTTGAAGAGGGAGTTGGGCAGAGGGAGTGACTGATGGTGATGAAGACCCGTAGCGCTTGTGCCAGTACTTCTCCTGTCTCCTCCACCTGTGCCTGTATCCAGACAGAGAACCTGAGCATGGATGCCTCTACCCAGGTCCTGGTGTGGTCTTGCTGTATTTGTGGCTTGCAATTCCCACTGAGTGATCTCCAGGCTGGGGGAGACAACCGTTGTGAAAGGTGCCTGCTGGTAGAATCTCTCAGGCAGCAGGTGGGAGAGCTACAGGAGGAGGTGGCCAGGCTGAGGAGCATTCGAAGCCATGAGGAATTCCTGGACAGTATTCCTGTGGAGTCCACGGAGGTCACTGTCCTAGGATGTGGGACTGTTGACCAGCCACTTATGGAGGAGGCAGTGGTGCAGGGTGAGCACTGGCAGCTGGTTACTTCTGGCAGCAGGCAGTGTTCCACCCCTGCTCCTAACCCTCCCACTGTGTTGTTACATAACCGTTACTCTTTACTTTCAGCAGGAGACAAGGAGTCACCCCCCACAGTGGAGGAGACCAGGCCTTGCACCACCAAGGTTGAGCAGTCTCCTGCCACCACTGCGAGGAGGAAACGTAGAGTAGTGGTGGTTGGAGACTCTCTTCTGAGGGGAACGGAGGCACCCATCTGTCGCCCTGACAGCTCATCTCGAGAGGTATGCTGTCTGCCAGGGGCCCGTATCCGAGATGTTACGGAGGCATTGTCGAGGATTATCCGGCCCTCTGACTACTACCCCATGCTACTCATCCACGTGGGCACAAATGATACTGCCAGGTGTGACACTGAGCGGATCAAGTGTGACTACAGGGCTTTGGGAGTACGGGTGAGGGAGTTTGGAGCGCAGGTGGTATTCTCTTCTATCCTTCCTGTCAAAGGTAGGGGCCCGGGCAGAGAGAGGTGCATCCTGGAGGTGAATGCCTGGCTGCGACGATGGTGTCGCCAGGAGGGATTCGGCTTCCTTGATCACGGGGTGCTCTTCCAGGAAGGACTGCTTGGCGGAGATGGAGTTCACCTTTCCAGGAGCGGGAAGGCCTTGTTTGGACACAGACTGGCTAACCTTGTGAGGAGGGCTTTAAACTAGGTTTGTCGGGGGCAGGTGAGCAAAGCCCACAGGTAAGTGCTGAATGTGCGGGACTGGGAGATGGGTTGGAAATGGGGGGGACTACGGCCTATAATGGCAAGGAGAAAGGAGGGTCAGGGCACAACAGGGAGGCAAGATCAAATCAGTATCTTAGATGCCTATATACAAATGCGAGAAGTATGGGTAATAAGCAGGAAGAACTGGAATTGCTAACCAATAAATACAACTATGATATCATTGGTATTACAGAAACCTGGTGGGATGGGACGCATGATTGGAATATTGGTATGGAAGGGTACGGCTTGCTCAGGAAGGACAGACAGGGAAAAAAGGGAGGAGGGGTTGCCTTGTATATTAAAAATGTACACACTTGGACTGAAGTGGAGATGAACGTAGGAGATAGCTGTGTAGAGAGTCTCTGGGTTAAGCTAAAAGGGGTAAAAAACGAGGGTGATATCATGCTAGGAGTCTACTACAGGCCACCTAGCCAGGTGGAAGAGGTGGATGAGGCCTTTTTTAAACAATTAACAAAACTATCCAAAGCCCAAGATTTGGTGGTGATGGGGGACTTCAACTATCCAGACATATGTTGGGAAACTAACACAGCGAGGCACAGGCTATCCAATAAGTTTCTGGACTGCATTGGAGACAACTTTCTGTTTCAGAAGGTTGAAAAAGCTACCAGAGGAGAAGCTGTTCTGGATTTGGTTTTAACAAATAGGGAGGAACTAGTTGAGAACTTGAAAGTGGAAGACAGTATAGGGGACAGTGATCACGAAATAATAGAGTTCATGATCTTAAGGAAAGGTAGAAGGGAGACCACCACAATTGAGGTTATGGATTTCAGGAAGGCAGATTTTGATAAGCTCAGAGAACTTGTAGGTAAGGTCCCATGGGAAGCAAGACTGAAGGGAAAAACAACTGAGGAGAGTTGGAAGTATTTCAAAGGGACGTTGTTAAGGGCCCAAAAGCAAACAATTCCGCTGTGTAGGAAAGATAGAAAATATGGCAAAAGACCAGCTTGGCTTAACAAGGAGATCTTGCATGATCTCAAAATAAAAAAGGAGTCATATAAAAAATGGAAACTAGGACAACTAACAAAGGATGAATATAGGCAAGCAACACGGGAATGCAGGGGCAAGATTAGAAAGGCAAAGGCACAAAATGAGATCAAACTAGCTACAGGCATAAAGGGAAACAAGAAGACCTTTTATAAATACATTAAAAGCAAGAGGAAGACCAAGGACAGGGTAGGCCCACTGCTTAGCGAGGAGGGAGAAGCAGTAACAGGGAACTTGGAAATGGCGGAGATGCTCAATGACTTCTTTGTTTCGGTCTTCACCGAGAAGTCTGGAGGTGTGCCTAACGTAGTGAATACAAGCAGAGAGAGGGCAAGTTTAGAAGATAGGATACACAAAGAACAAGTTAAAAATCACTTAGGCTGTGTCCAGACTCCATGCCTCCGTCGACGGAGGCATGTAGATTAGCCAGATCGGAAGAGGGAAATGAAGCCGCGATTAAAATAATCGCGGCTTCATTTAAATTTAAATGGCTGCCCCGATCTGCCGATCAGCTGTTTGTCGGCAGATCGGGAGAGTCTGGACGCGATGCCCCGACAAAGAAGCCTTTCTTCATCGACACAGGTAAACCTGGTTTCACGAGGCTTACCTGTGTCGATGAAGAAAGGCTTCTTTGTCGGGGCATCGCGTCCAGACTCTCCCGATCTGCCGACAAACAGCTGATCGGCAGATCGGGGCAGCCATTTAAATTTAAATGAAGCCGCGATTATTTTAATCGCGGCTTCATTTCCCTCTTCCGATCTGGCTAATCTACATGCCTCCGTCGACGGAGGCATGGAGTCTGGACACAGCCTTAGGAAAGTTAGATGTCAGCAAGTCACCAGGTCCTGATGAAATGCATCCCAGGATACTCAAGGAGCTGATAGAGGAGGTATCTGAGCCTTTAGCTATGATCTTTGAAAAATCATGGCAGACAGGGGAGATTCCAGAAGACTGGAAAAGGGCAAATATTGTGCCCATCTATAAAAAGGGGAATAAGAACAACCCAGGAAATTATAGACCGGTCAGTTTAACGTCTGTCCCAGGGAAGATAATGGAGCAGGTAATTAAGGAAATCGTATGCAAACACTTGGAAAGTAATAAAGTGATAGGGAATAGCCAGCATGGGTTTGTGAAGAACAAGTCATGCCAAACTAATCTGATAGCTTTCTTTGAAAAGATAACGAGCCTTGTGGATAAGGGAGAAGCGGTGGATGTCATATACCTAGACTTTAGTAAGGCATTTGATACGGTCTCGCATGATATTCTTATTGATAAACTAGGCAAATATAACTTAGATAGGGCCACGATAAGGTGGGTGCATAATTGGCTGGATAACCGTAGTCAGAGAGTTGTTGTTAACGGTTCTAAATCCTGCTGGAAAGGGATAACAAGTGGAGTTCCTCAAGGGTCTGTTTTGGGACCTGTACTATTCAATATCTTCATCAATGATGTAGATATTGGGATAGAGAGTACTCTTATTAAGTTTGCAGATGATACCAAACTGGGTGGGGTTGCAACTTCTTTGGAGGATAGGGACATAATTCAAAATGACCTTAGCAAGTTAGAGAAATGGTCAGAGGTAAACAGGATGAGGTTTAATAAGGAGAAATGCAGAGTGCTCCACTTAGGAAGGAACAATCAGTTCCATACATACAAGATGGGAAGCGACTGTCTAGGAAGGAGCATGGCGGAAAGGGATCTAGGGGTCATAGTGGACCACAAGTTGAATATGAGTCAACAGTGTGATGCTGTTGCAAAAAAAGCAAATATGATTCTAGGTTGTATCAACAGGTGTGTTGTAAGCAAAACTCGTGAAGTCATTCTGCCGCTCTATTCTGCACTAGTTAGGCCTCAGCTGGAGTACTGTGTCCAGTTCTGGGCGCCACATTTCAAGAAAGATGTGGAGAAATTGGAAAGGGTACAGAGAAGAGCGACAAGAATGAGTAAAGGTTTAGAGAACATGACCTATGAAGCCAGGCTTCATGAACTGGGCTTGTTTAGTTTGGAAAAAAGAAGATTAAGGGGGGACATGATAGCGGTTTTCAAATATCTAAAAGGGTGTCACAAGGAGGAAGGCGAAAATTTGTTCCTCTTGGTTTCTGAGGACAGGACAAGGAGTAATGGGCTTAAAGTGCAGCAGGGGAGGTTTAGATTGGACATTAGGAAAAAATTCCTAACTGTCAGGGTGGTCAAATATTGGAATAAATTGCCAAGGGAGGTGGTGGAATCTCCCTCTCTGGAGATATTTAAGAACAGGTTAGATAGACATCTGTCAGGGATGGTGTAGACGGAGCTTGATCCTGCCTTGAGGGCGGGGGGCTGGACTCGATGACCTCTCGAGGTCCCTTCCAGTCCTATTATTCTATGATTCTATGATTCTATGATATTAGATGTAAAGACTTGAACTGAGAAAAGACTTGAACTGGGAACTGTTTCTCTGAATTTTGCATTTCTATTTTGGAAGGTGGTGGGACCTCTTTGATAGTCCTATATGCTTTCTAGAAACTCACTTTAATTAGGTTTTGGCACTTCATGGGTTCAATAACCTAAATACAGTGAGTGACAAAGAAAAATGATGAATTCCAGTTCACTTTGGCTGACTTTCTATGCAAGATTCAGAAGGACTTGTTATAAATCCTGTAAGATACTGTATTCTTAGGTTTACAATTCCATTTTTTCTAAATATTTATAAACATCCCAATTTTACCCAAATAATCTCTTACCATTCAATTTCATTCTAATAGTTTCTTTTCCCCTTCCTATCCCACTAATACATCCCATTACTTCTTTTTTTTCCAGTTGGAAAGAGCTTGAAGTCATCTGCAGCACACAAACACCTGCACAGAAGCATATATTCCATTAAAATGATAGTATTTCAAGAGAATTAAAACATGCCAAAGTGAAGTTTGCATATGAAAACTTTATTATGTTATGTCTATGTGGGTGTATATTACTATATGGTTTGTAATTACCTCATCACATTCTATTTCTGAAATGCTAAATATAATTATAATTTCTTATAAAATCTTTAGATAATGTGGGTAAAATCTTGCACTACTGTGTGTGCACACAACCTACCTACATACAGATGATGTCTATGTTTGTATTTTGATAGCTACTTGGCTGAACTAGTCATGGTTTTTACCTTTAAACTATAAACTCTTCTGGAAAAGAATTCTCTTTTCTGTGTTCATATGGCACCTGCCACAATGGAGCCTTAATCCACATATATTCACCCTTTCAGATCAATTCATATGACACCCTGTCAACCAATCTTATCCAGCCACCTGCCATAAACTGAGTGGATTCAGCCACTTTCCTCTATTCATCTGACATTCAGTGCCTTAATCTGATTTTTTCCTTATTATCTGCCTATTGCTTATGCCATTTCTCCAGCTATGTCTAGACTACACTTTTCTATCAGAAAAAGGTACGCAAATTGCACTCCGCAATTCGCGTACCTTTTTCCGATAGTTTTTTCGGAAGAGGCTTTTCTGAAATTTGGCCTGTTTCCACTGGGCCATATTTTGGAAAAGCCTCCTCTTTCAGTAGAGCCCTTCTTCCTCATGGAAGGAGGAAGACAGGGCTTCCAAAAGAACGCGTCTGCTCTTCTGCAAAAAAAAGCGGAAGAGCAGACGCGTTCCCTGGACATGGCAGTGTTTTTCCAGATTACCTCTGGTATCCCGGAAAAAACCTGTAGTGTAGACATAGCCCAAGGCCCTGGGTGGATGTATCTGTATCTCACTTTCACATGGTTTCTCTGTTGCACTCACAAAGACTAGAGCTGAATCAGCCTTAGTTGTGCTGATTCATATGCACAATGCAAAGCAGAGTCCACAAAAGAAGATCCTGAAGGGTGAGATCCTGTTATGTGCTGAACTAATTGAGAAGATGAAAAGTGAATTCAAAGAAGAATAAAATGCAGAGGATTAATCCAAGCCTGAAGTAGCACCAGGAGCCTTTGGACAACATGAATGGAACAAAGCACTGAAGCTGCTAGTAATGAAATGAGGTTCAGAGGTTAAGGGGCTGAAGTTTAGAGGACAAAAGGCTTTCTGCCTGATAAAAAATCAAATGGAATGTCTTTTTTTTTTACAGTGCATCCTACAAGCTAAACTGGACCAGGCATATAACAAGACAGAATTCTAAATTCCATTTCCTCATGTCCAATGTATTATGAAGGACTATTATACTCAAAGAATTATGATGATCAGTGAAAAAGCCTTACTCATCATTTTGGACACAGAAGGTATGCTCTGCATGATAAAAATGATCAAAAACACACCTTGTCAAAAACACATAAAAGAAATCCACCTCATGAATATACTGGGTTCATAAAATGAACAAAAAATATATGCAGTTAAGCCAATATTTTCAAACTAGCAGCCTAAAGCTAGCATTCTAATTAGATCACTGAGGTTTCAGAAATGTTCCTATTCTCTATCGAGACACAAAAGAGCCATTTCAAACTTTTCACAAATTCCAGAGAGAGGGGGCACACACACACACACACACACACACAGTAACCTTAAGGGTGTTTTTTCTTAACTTCTGAGTGCTTGATTTTGCAACCTTAATAATATTCTCTTAACATAATTTTAAAATAAAGCAAAAATTCCATCCTATTGACACCCAGATGGGTCATCAGGATTGGAAGCTTTAGATCCAGGGGCAGATGATGATTTTGCGGGGCCCAGGGCAGCACAATTTCGCTGGGCCCCCCAACAGGGTTCTGCAGCAGGAGACAGAGTGCCAGTGTGGACAGGTTTCTGCAGCTGGGGACAGGATGCCACTGGGGACAGAGTTATGTGGCACAGGACACGGGAGTGGGGACGGAGTTCTGTGGCTGGGGACGGGAGTGGGGACTGAGTTCTGTGACTGGGGAGTGGGAAGAGGGAGCAGGGGGCAGGGAAGAGGGAACAGGGGGCAGGGAACAGGGGGCGCAGGGAGGGAAGGGGGAGTAGAGTGCCAGGGAGGGTAGGGAGTCTCCTGCACCCACCTCCTCTCAGGATTCCCGCCCCCAGAGAGAAGCCGGAGCACACCACCTCCGGGCCCGACTCCCCCCTCCCGCGGCACGGGAGTTCAACCCTTGCTCCCAGTCTCCTTTCCCTAACAGTTCCATACTGTCTCCCTGCCTGGCTTTTTGACCTCTCTCCAACCCAATGGCATCAAGTCAGCTCCCCCATCCTGTTCCCCATTTGTTCTATATCTCATCTAATCTCAATGTGCCCCCTAAACCTCTCCCTGGCTTCTTGTCACTGGTTGGCCAAAAAGACTATGCCAGTTTTCCCCCTGCACTTTAGTTCTTTGTCAAATCTGTCTCCCCAACCACTCTTTGAACCCCACTTGCCCACCATTTTCAAGACCCAATTACCTCACCGAATTTCAACCTTTCCCCAACCCACTAATTCCAGTCCTCCCCCATTTTCCTCTCAGATTCTGAATCATCTTGCCCAGTCAGTCCCGCTTTCCCCACACTCTTTCCTCTACTACCAACCTAGAGAGATGTAGATTAGGCACGTCGAAATTGCTAATGAAGCAGGGATTTAAATTTCCCATGCGTCATTAGCATAAACATGGCCGCTGCTTTTTTTTTTTTAAATGGAGCTTTTGAAAAAATGGCAGTCTAGACACGAATCTGTCGAAAATAACCCCTTTTTCGACAGATCTTATAAACCTCATTTTTTTAGGAATACAGGATCTGTCAAAAAAGGGTTTATTTTTTACAGAGCCGCGTCTAGACTACCAGGTTTTTTTCAAAAAAGCTCCATTTCAAATAAAAACAGCGGCCATGTTTATGCTAATGAAGTGTGGGATATTTAAATCCCTGCTTCATTAGCAATTTTGACTTGCTTGATTTGCATCCCTCTGTCAACAGAGAGGTGTAGTCTAGACACAACCCAAGGTTGGTAGTAGAGGAAAGAGTGTGGGGAAAGCGGGATGCAGTCTACACATAGCCTTGGGTTCCAGTCTCCTCAATTCCCAAGCTTCTGTTCCAACCTAATCTCCACTCCCATGCCAGTGCTTGTTCAGTGCATTCAAATTATTAAGCTTCCCTGTCCACATTGCCTGGGTCCAGACGAGTAGGCATAGATAGCACAGGAGAGGCTGTCTGCTGGCTTACAGTTCTTCCCTCCTTCATACCAGAGCTTCCACTTGAATGGCAAAAGGCACATCCCTTACATGAAGATTGTCTCCTTGGCATATTTCATGTCCCTGCTCCAAATACCCAGGGACAATAGAATTTCTCGGGGGAAAAAAAGCAGAAATGTTTAACTTAACAAAAACAAGGTGTGTTTCTCTCTTACCTTGTTCTTGGAAATTGTTGAACAGTGTTGGCTGGCATTTTCAACTAATTAGCCCGAGGCATGTAAAATTGCAGACCAGACGGTTACCATTTGGCAAAGTTATAAGCAACTAAAAACAGGTTCTTAATGGGGAAATGTCTGGCAACCAAAATAATATACAATACTGCCTGCCCCACGTATTACAACAAGCAAGAATGTCTGACTCATAAAATGTAAAGGTATGCTTATACCTATATTATCTCTTTTTTTGTGATTTAGTCCTGCTTGATTTATATTGAAGGCTATAGCATATGTCAAGTACCTTCTTTTATTATGGGAGACAAGTTAATTCTAACTTTTGTGATTACTATGGTTTAAATGCCACATTTTACTTTCCTATGTCTAAGGAATGCAAAAGAATTGTAAAGTTGGAAAGAAGGATTCCATTTGATTAGGGACCTACAAAGATCCTATATACCACTTCCTCAAGGCCCAGTGTGTTATGCACCATATTAGATCCAGCGTCTGGGTTCAGCCCTCCAGATGTATACAGTAAAACTGCACAGAATTCTACAGCAAAATGGGAATTATGGGAACAATATCAAATGATACAAAATAATTTGATAATCTTAAATGTAAAAATGTTAAAATATTCAACAAATAAAAACTTCTGAGACACATTATTTATCTGCATTGTTGCGTAAAAACACCATTGGAGGGGCTCAATGTTGCCATGGAAACTCCTGTCTCATACCAGTTGAAATGAGTACTTTGTAATGCAGTTAAACCAACCTCTAAGCCTCTTCCAGCTCCCTCAAATATTTAATGTCCCTTTATTACAGTTAGCTGGGTAGTCTTTCAGTGGTTTGAATGCTGTATGGGAGCTAACCCATATGGCATATCTTATGCACTCGAACATGCTACACTTCAGCAGAGACACCAACTCCACGTTAGTTGAGTAAGCTGATATCGAGGAATGCATGTACTCCTGGGGCAGATCTTCAGTTCTGCTGTCCATAGCCCAGATTGTATTTCAGAAGAACCTTCCTCTCGCTCCAGTCCTTGCAAAAGGTAGCAGCATGGGAGCGAGTACAGAACACTCAGGCTATGTCTACGCTGATTATTTTCAGGAATAATGGCATTGCACAAGAGGGTTTTTCTTGCACAAGAAGGGACAGTGTAGACAGCTCCTTCTTGCGCAAGAGCCTCTTCTGCAAAAATGGCGGCTCATTATATATGCAAATAAGGCTTGGCGATATTCCACGCTTAGCCTCATATGCATAGCTCTGGAGCAAGATCGCGCTTCACTGCAGGGAAGATTCAGGACAACGTCCAAAAAGCAAAGCTGTAATGTATATAAAATAGACAATTATGCAGTAGCTTGTACAAAAAGCTAAATCATATGGCAATTTGTCTATTGTCACCTAACTGCATAATGACATTTATAGCATCCTACAACCAACTTCTTAAGTTACCATGAATGACAAGAGACCTCATCAATGATATATGATTTCAGAAAAGAGATAGTAAAGCACGATTATGCAAAAAGTGCAGTTCCTTAAAATTTCACCTCGGCAAATACCATGTAAAATAATACCAGCATTTTAATATTTAGCAGCAATAAAGAAGAAAAGTTGAAATATAAGGCTGAACATTCACCCCATAAATTGAAGCTACATGGGGCTATTTAATTTTTTTATTTGTTTGTGCACATGCTACACAATTCAATGAGACATATAAAACCAATGATAGAATAATTTATATAATTGAGGGTGTCCTATCTCATAACAGTAACAAGCCACGCAATTGTTAATTCTCAGTAAAGTTGAAGGACATTTTTAAAGAAAAGGAAAACTGTTATGTAGCTTTTAAAAATTCACACATGCAAAAATGGAACAGTTATATTAATAAACTTTGTTTAATACTTATACAGTATTTGATATATACCTGTACTTGTATACAATCACTTCTATATTAGATTCTAGAAACATAAATATATTATCTGAAATGTAACTTTATGGCTCCTGCTACCATATATCAATCAGTAGCTTTGAGTCAAATGTCTTATCCATCTGAGAAAATTACAAAAGAAAACAAATCCAGTCATTGTAGCAATTTTAGACATACAAATACATGTCTAGGTTTTCCCCCATTAAACAAAACTTTCAACATTTAGGTATACAGAAAATTATTATTTTCTTCCCTTTGTTGAATTAGTATGAAAGATTGAGTGTGTGTTTACGCAGCAGGGCTTACCTCAAAATAAGCTATGCAAATTGAGGTACATCAATTGCATAGCTTATTTCAAAACTGGAAGCATCTACACAGCACTTATTTAAAAATGGAGCACTCTTCCTCAAACTTCCCTTATTCCTCGTACAATGAGGGTTACAGGAGTCTGAGTAAGAAGTCCTCCAGCTTGACAGTGTTTCAACATTATTTTGAAATAACTGCCTGCTGTGTAGACGTGGACTATGTTACTTTGAAATAACACTAGTTATTTCAAAATAATGTTAATGTGTAGACATACCCTTAGATACAATTTGAACACTGGAAAGTGAATTTTGTTACCAAATTCTGTTGTCATTTATTTGTGAGACCAGAATTTGGCTCTATAACTTCAAAGCATCACTGAGTTGGATTTGCACCATGTATCATCTTCTCAAGGTCATCAAGAAAAGCACTGTGAGAAATACTAAGCAGATGCATATGTAGAATGAACTACAAAGCGAATTTCTCTGGCTAATGACAGAGTAAAATGTGAATGATATCCTAAATAAGATGCACAGATAATGCAAATCTCTTATTTGTAGTTAAACAATGGTTGCCGTACATGCATTCCTGAAAATATTTTATCATCATGTACGTAGTTTTGAATTACATTACTTTATCTTGCATCCTTGGAATCTAATGTGAAACATAGTTCTATGTGTGTCTAACTACACATACATTGCTCTTTTCACATGAGGCACTCCCTTTGATCACTTATTCAGAACAAAGACCAGCCCTCTATCACACAATCCACCTTTATTCAGTAGATTCATTACAATCATCTCCAAAGTGCCTATCATTGGTCAATCAGAGAAAAAGTCACCACAGCATTTTCATACCACCAACACATGGGGAGGGAATGCATTCTTCCACTTTTTCATGCTATAGATTTTGGTGTAATAGCAATTCCTCTAATGATTTATACTATGTTCATAATAAATGTCTTCTGAGAGTAAACGCCTCCATTGCACGTTGATATTTGATGACTCTGAACAGCCACTTATTGCAAGTACACTAGAGAACAACAGTGTCTCTCTTAAATTAGGAGTGATCACATTTTGAAGCATAACATAACAAGTTGTGAAGAGTCAGTAAGACACACCTCACTTATTTAAATGTTTGCGCTAAAAATACACACTGTCAGAGCAAACAGGACGGCCAGAGTGACCAGACAGAACATGATGGGCTGAACTAGTAGTCGAAAAGGAAAAAGGAGGACCGAACTCAGTGCAACTTGAATACATACTAGTCCCCTCAAAGCATCCACTTCACAGAGCAAGTAATGAGCCACATTCTTGAATGTCACTCTCTTCACAAATAATCACAGAAGATAAAAAGTACATATTTCATCCCACAAAAGCCCTTGAACGTACCCCAGATTGACTATTCAGTGTGTACTGCTCATGAAAGAAAACAGAGTAAATACTCAATCCCTGTGTGGCGAAGTCGGGCCCCCCCGGCCAGCGCCGCCGCCGCCGGTCCCCTCTCTCGCCTGTATCCCTCACCCACAGTCTCGGCCCCTGAGTCCTGGTCCCTCTGTCCTGGCCCCCGGGCTTGTGGCCGCCGCGCCCGGGCTTTCGCTCAGCCCGCGGGCTCTGGCGGGCCCCCCGCTCTCCGCCCCGCTCACGAACCAGCCGCGGGGGCCGGAGGTGGCGCCGCCCGTCTTCGGGCTCGATCCTCCGCGCCCCCGGCTGGGAAGTCTCGTTGCCCCAGGCAAGGGCTGCGCGGGTCCGGACCCCCTCTTCCGGCCCTCCAGCTCCTCCGGCTCTTCCGGCTCCGCTTCCCTGGTTGCCTGCTGAGTCAAAAGAAATGCCGGCAGCCCCTTTCCCTTCCGGCCCCTCCCCATCATGAGCCGGCACGCCAGGGGTGTGCCCCTCCTCCTTGCGTCTCCCGTCCGCCTCCTCCTGGGTCCCTCCGCCTGCCGTGCCTGCCGTGCCTGCCGTGCCTGTGGCCGCGTGCCCCCGCTCCCCTGCCTGGGCGCTTTCTCCCGGGCTCTGCTCCGCCACGCCGCTCGGCGCCTCCCCGGGGGCGGGGCTGGCAGTGCGGGGAGCATCTTCCCTGTCACACCCTGGATGACCGCATCTACTGCAGGGCCTACCTTACTTTGCCCCTATTGGGCTCAGAAAGTCAGAGACCTTTTCCTACAGTTTTCACTTAATGCCTATATTTATAGATTGTACTCCCATCACCTTTCCCCCATAGAGTTAGTCCCATTTACAGTCCACAGGAAGGAGAGCTACCTCTCTCTGCTTCTATTTGCTGCCTTTCCCCTACTCCAGCTCTCCCCAGTCTCACTGCACCCAGAGTTTTAACCCTGGCTAATAAGACTGACAGGTATGGGCAGCTTTCAAGCCAGTCTCCACTAATTGCCCAGCCATTTCTCTTGACTGGAGCTGGAGTGGTAGGAGCTGAACAGAGCTTCTTCTAGAGCACCCTGACACACCCAGCCTAACATGAATTTCTCACTCTTTAAAGTTGATCTACAAAACCAACAAGATGTTCTCTTTAAAATTATCATGAAATCACTGCCTCATTTCTATATTAAAAAAATAATAAAATGAAAAGATAACATTTCATAGAGAGAAGTGTCAAATACCACTTCTTTACCCTACTCCCAAATATTTCCAAATGTAAGAGACCAGATTTTTTAAATAAAAACTTGCATTGGAGTTGTAGATTCCAGCATTCTATAACCTTCTTGAACAGAGACTGGCTTTCCTGGATGTTTTAAAAACGGCCTCGCACAGGGGTAAGGAACCTTTGGCCCATGGGTCACATGCAATTCATTAGGGCTAGCCACTGGCAAGCTACCAGGCAGTTTACTTACTTGAGCGTTTGCAGGCACAGAGCCCCACAGCTTCCAGTGACTTCACTTTGTTGTTCCCAGCTAATGGGAGCTGCAGGAAGTGGTGGCCCAATCTGTGCCAGGAACGGTGAACCATAGTCACTGGGGGTATGTCTACACTACAGAGTGTTGTTAGAAAATGGCCATTTTTCCGACAAAACCTGAGTTACGTCCACACTGCAATTGCATTCTTCTGAAAATAAATTGAAAGAACAGAGGGGTTTTCCCCGTGTTGGTAATCCTCTTTCTACGAGGAAGAAGCCTTTTTCTGAAAGAGCTCTTTCAGAAAAATATGTGTGTGGACGGGGAAGAAGGAGTTCTTCTGAAGGAAGAGGAAAGAGGAAAAAGAACAGGTGCCCTGGTGGCCACTCCGTCCACAGTAATGATAGCTTAAATGCAAGATCGCATGCATTCAGTGTGGATGCTATCTGTCGAAAAAGCAAATTGCTTTTTCAATGTGCTTTTGTGTGTGGACGCTCTCTTTTGGAAGAAGTTTTTTCAGAAGTTCTTTTCCAAAAAAAAGTTCTTCTGAAAGAAGCCTGCAGTCTAGACATAGCCTGGGAGATACAAGCACCCATGCCTACTGACACTCAGAAAAGCAAACCATCAAGGCAGCCTGACAACAGCCAATCGGAGCCAGGTGTAGCCAGCCTGCCAGAGGCTCCCTACCCCTGCCCTAGCATGAGCATTACATGAGCAATAAACAGGACTAACTATTCTTGCCTTGACACCCTGAGACATAATGTTACAATAGTGGAATTGGCATTCCAGTGAACGTACACCCTGTCTGGCACAAAGGATTACTTAGCCTACCGGAAACACTACTTTGAGATGACTATGCTAGGACCAGACTTAGATTCCTATTCATCCCCAGAATTCCCAACCTAAAAGGACTGAGAACCCTATTCCTTCAGCAGTCCCATGGAATGAGCAGGGGGCTGGACTTGATGGCCTTCTAAGGTCTCTTCCAACTTTATGGTTCTATGATTCTATAATTCTATAAATATTTCAAGGATTAATAAGGAATAATTTGGCCAGAAGATCCAGTTTGTGTGGCTTGACTGGGTGAGGAGGGGAGAAGGTTGCTTTGATGTGGGGGAGGGGGCAAAGTTTCACGAGGCATAAGGGAGCGGTCAACAAAGGCTTCCCCTGTCGACCGATCCGCGCCTTGACTCACTCGCTGTGCCGACGATCAGCTGAGCCAGCACAGCGGCGGCCATTTTTATTTTAATAAAGCTGGGGATATTTAAATCCCTGCTTCATTGACTATGTCGGATAGCCTATTTTACATGCCTCTGCCGACAGATGCATGTAGTCTAGACATACCCTATGGGCCTGGACCCATGAGATGAGAGGAGATCAAAATTCAAACCTCCTCACACAAGGCACTTTTGCATAACTCACGATTAGATCCAGAATCGGGACAGAGGTAAATTTTCAGGGATTTTTTAATCCATGTAGTACTTAGTTAAACAACACACACACACACACACACACACACACACACACACACACACACACACACACACACACAAAATATGAACTTTGGATTTGTTTAGGCTCCAATTCAGCAAAGTACTTACATTTATGATTAATCCCATGGCCTATGGACTGCACGTGTTTAAAATATGTACTTAAGTGCTTTGTGGGAGCAAAGCCTTAATTCGCAAACAGATTTTTAAGTGTACTTTTATTCAAGTATTTTCCAGTCACTATGACAACCGTCTAACTACCATAAAACCCCAGTTACAAACACCTCCAGAATGGAGGTTGTTCATTATTCCGAAACGTTTGTAATGCTGAACAAAACTTTATTATTGTTCTTTCAAAAGTTTAAAACTGAACATTAACTTAATACAGCTTTGAAACTTTACTGTGAAGAGGAAAAAATGTTGCTTTTTTCCATCTTAGTTCAAATAAAATAAGCACAGAAGCACAGAAACAGCTTCCTTACCTAGTCACATCTCTTTTTTTTAACTTTCCATTTATTTTAGCTGTTAACATTTAACTACATGAGCAGTTGTATTTGCTTTGGTGTGTTTTTTGTTTGTTTGGGTCACTGCTGCTGCCTTATTGTGTACTTAGGACTCTATATGAGGTGTGTGGTTGACGGATCTGTTTATAATTCTGTATACAAGTAGAAAAAGAGTACAGGCAGTCCCTGAGTTACATGGATCCGACTTATGTCGGATCCGCAGTTACGAACGGGGCGGTTCCTCTCCCTGGTCTCCAGCAGACCAGGGAGAGGAAGCAAAGCGGCGGAACACGTGGGCAGCGGACAGGGCTGTCCGCTGCCCACGCGCTCCGCGGCTTGGCTCTGCTTTGCTCTGCTTTGCCCCCCCCCCCATCCCCCTGGTCTACAGACCAGGGGGACGGAGGGGACGGGGGGGGCAAAGCAGAGCCAAGCCGCGGAGTGC
This sequence comes from Pelodiscus sinensis, assembly GCF_052426305.1. Taxonomy (NCBI): domain Eukaryota; kingdom Metazoa; phylum Chordata; order Testudines; family Trionychidae; genus Pelodiscus; species Pelodiscus sinensis. Next base: position 78,231,525 of record NC_143052.1, read on the forward strand.
GCGATCAGCTGACAGCCCAGATGAGTCTGGGCTGTCAGCTGGCCGGGCGCTCCGTGGCTTGGCTCTGCTTTACCCCCCCTCCCCCCCCGGTCTGCAGACCAGGGGGACGGGAGGACGGGGGGGCAAAGCAGAGCCAAGCCGCGGAGCGCGCGGTCAGCTGACAGCTGTCAGCTGGCCGCGTCCTCTGCAGCTTGGCTCTGCTTTGCCCCCCCCCCCCGGTCTGCAGACCAGAGGGGGGGGCAAAGCAGAGCAAAGCCGCGGAGCACGCGGGCAGCGGACAGCCCAGACGCGTCTGGGCTGTCCCGCTGCCCCCGTGCTCCATGGCTTTGCTCCGGACACCTGTGGTACAGCAGCTGGGGCGCTGCCAGTTGGTCCCGTAGCGCCGCTCTGGGCGCTACTGGACCAACCGGGCAGCACCCCAGCTGTTATGCCCCAGGCGTCCTGATTCAGCCACTGCTGGTCAGATTCAGCAGCGGCTGAATCAGGACGCCTGGGGCAGAGCAGCTTGGGTGCTGCTGGGTTGATTCAGTAGCGCCAAGGAGCGGCGGCGCTACTGGACCAACCCAGCAGCACCCCAGCTGCTCTGCCCCAGGCGTCCCCAAGTCAGCCGCTGCTGAAACTGACCAGCGGCTGACTACAGGAAGCCCCTGCCCCAGGCTTCCTGGAATCAGCCGCTGGTCAGTTTCAGCAGCAGCTGACTTGGGGATGCCTGGGGTTCTTAAGTTGAATCTGTATGTAAGTCAGAACTGGTGTCCAGATTCAGCCGCTGTTGAAACTGATCAGTTTCAGCAGCGGCTGAATCTGGACGCCAGTTCCGACTTACATACAGATTCAACTTAAGAACAAACCTACAGTCCCTATCTTGTACGTAACCCGGGGACTGCCTGTATTCCAAATTTTCCAAAATCTTTTCCGAGTACCCCAAAATAAAAATATTTTTAGCTGTTGTTGGCACGTACATTTGCTTTGGTAAGACATATGGCATTTTTGAGGAAATAATACAAATTAGGATTTTTTTCTTAATGCTTTTGGAGATTCCACAATTCTGATAGTCTTTCCATTTTTGTTGTATAAATATATCACATCCATTATACACATTTTATAGAGAGAAATGCAATAAAAAACTGTCAACCTGCCTATGCAAGATGAAAGTACAAACACAATAGCTGGCAATATCTCAGTAAATATTCAGATCCTGCAGTTTAATAATTTATCTATAAATGTGTCAGCTCAAAGTAAAAGTGCACTGGAGAATGGTATAATATAAGGACAATGAAACAGAATCCATCTTAATTTTCATCATACCAAATGTGCAATTAAACCCTGCTTATGTAGTAAGTATAACAGCTGCTTTGTTGCTTCAACGTGAGGTTGATTATTACATGGCAATAGCTTAGAGTTTAAATGAGAAATCAAATTGATTAGCATATAATTAGAGATAAACAAGCAGGCTCATATAAAATCTAACCTCATGCTAGCATTGTCTGTTCAGATAAGTAGAGCTCAAACTGAGCTCTCCATTTATAAACATAAATTGGACTTAGAAAGCTGAAAATTACTCTATCTCCTGGCTTTCAGTGATATGATTCAACATATTTGATACTCTGTCATTGTGTAGTGACATTTAGAGTTCTGAATACCAATATGTACTATGACAAAGCTATTTTTGCCCTGTTCTTTCAATTTGAGATATGATCTGTCTCCTGAACTTTACATTTGTGACTCAAGCTAAAGCCTTTCACCTTCTATTATAATAAGAAAAAGCTTGATGGCTAAATGGATAAAGTGCTGACCTTTCTTAGTCCACATTCTAAACATTACCCCTCCCCCTGTGAATGGTAGTATGCAGCAAAAGCAGGACACCGAGATCCACACTATCCACAGTTACTATTCTATATAGACCGAAGGCTAACCTACTATCGAATATGCATATTATATTTTTGTAAGGCTTCTTTATTGCAATAAGACTACTGATTTTTGCCACATGGTTTTATGTAATTCATCACTGTTCCTCATTGTAATCTTTACTTTAATAATGTAGCTCATTATTTTGAATGTTATCTTCTTTTAATGTAGAATTTTCATTTTGATTTGAAGGGAAACTTGCAGTTAGTCTGCACAGCTAGATGTCGGCTCCGTTTTGAAAGATGTTAAGCTTTCTGGCCTTGATGCAGTAAAGCAATTAAGTATATTATTTGACTTTAAGCATATTAATAGACCAATTGTTTCCAATGAGACTACTCATACATTTAAAGTTAAATGTGAGGTTAAATGCATTACTTGATCAAGACCAAACTGCTCAGCAAGTTGCAGGATCAAATCCTATACATGAGCTATTTTGATTTATTGTGTGTGCAGTGCATAAAGCAGAGAAGTGAAAATTGCAGCTTCTCCAAAACAGCAACAAAAAAAAGTCAGAACTTTGCTAATGGATCCCTTCTGGCTATGGAATGTTTATATTGGAGTTCTTCTCCAATTTGTGTCTGCTGAAAAAATGGCAGGGTAGTCAATGAATGTGCAAATAAAAGAAAAGTGAAAGATTATTTCTTCAGGGTCAAACTGGCATGCAATGAAAATATGTACAGTAATTTGTGCCACTATTGACCAGGAGGATGTTTAATACATTGAGTGGAACAGGTTCAGCTCAAAACCTATGTACCAAATAAGTCCTGTGTAAGTCTATTTTAATGGGAAGTAAGTGGTATAGATTTCGGCTGGCCTACTACACAAGAGCAAAATTCAACTTTTATCTATACCGTTTTAATATATTTTCTGAGACAGATGCTTTCAAAATGAACTGCATAGCTATTTTTTGGTGGAGGGAGGGAGAGAAGAAGACTACTTCTTTTTAGGAGAGGTATCACCTCAGACTTCTATAAAGACTGGCTTCATTATAAATTACTACAAAATAAAATGTCTATCAAGTGGCAAGCAGAATTGGCACTGCCTGAGCAATGTTAAATTATAGATCTCAAGTGTGTTATTTCATTCCACAAAGCAAGTTAGTGAAGCAAAAAGAACCTGGCAGACTTAGGAGTCTAAATGGAACCTATTTTGTATTGGCAGAACCTTACTTGGACAAGGAAGTATAAATCAATTTAAGAGATGTTTGGTCAGACAAAATTAGAAATACAATTGAAGGTATTCCCACAGACAGTGTCTTTAGTTTTGTCCTTGTAACTCAGTGAGGAAAAGAAAACACTTGTTGAAGATATCTTAAGTTTTGTTTAAAGTCTCAAAACACATAATCAGTGTTCATATTCAAAATGCATCATATATTTTAATATCCTAGCTTTATTCATTTACCTGCTCCCTCCTAAACTTTGCAAATCCATCCCTGGTGGGTTCTTAACCAAGATGGAAAGATTGGGCCCAAATTTCAGTTTGTTTAACAGAAAAAATTAAATAGTTAAAAATAACCTAACTTGTTTGATAAATGTTAGAGATAACCGTTGGGAAATTTTGGGATTCACTGTTATTAAGATAACTGTTTTATTTGTGAGGGCAGCTCAAAATGCCATCTTTTGTTATTAATAATCACACCAACTATCACCCCATCTTTAACCTATCATCTTTGGAGGAATGTAATTGGGAAAGAATTACTGGAAAAATTCTGCTTGTTTTTGACCGTAGAAGCAGTTTGGGCCAGTGATCAGGCAAAGGACCGGGACTCAAAGTACATTGGTTCTTTCTATAACCTGCTGTGTCATCTTAGATGAGTCATTGCTTATCTCTTTGTCCATTTCTTCTTCCTCTTTTCTGTTTATCTATTCCATTTGTAAACTCCAAAGATCATGGGCCATCTTTTGCTATGAGTAAGTCTTACACTCAAGCTGGAGGTGTAATTTTGAGTTTGGATTGATGTGGCTGGCTTGTGCTACCTTTTTTATTAAACTAGTGCACTAAAAACAGATGTATTACTGGTGGCATGAACACTGGGACAGGCTAGCTGCCTAGTAATTAGGGTTCCAGGCAGCATTGTCAGAGTGGCTAGACCACTACTTATACCACTGAGGCTACACATCTCTTTTTAATGCATAAGTTCAATGAAAGGTAGCATGTATACATCTATCCCAGCTGTAAATGATATCTCCAGTTTGAGTATGCAGATGTACCCAGATAAGTGAGGTTGAGGCCTCCAGATGGGACAGTAATACAAATAATGACTTTGATCACTTTATTAATCTAATTGCAGAGATAGATATATTTGGTAGATATTGATATGATATTGGAGTGTTGGAGATGGTATCTGTGACTGACAATCTTCTTACACTGACCATTGGTAAAGCTTTCACATAATTTTGTCACTCTATTAGTATGCTTCAGTATCTCTCACCATGAGTGTGTGTGGATTCACCTTTGTAGTTTGGTAACAGTGGACTGAGATTGTATTTCAATCCAAGAAATCCAAATATGAATTATCTAGAGCTTTCTCTACCTGCTTACTTCAAGGTACAGATCATAGCTTTGGTAATGATCCCTTAACAAAGCATGAACTTAACTTTCAATTAGGCATTCTCAGAGATTGGTCATGTCTTTGAAATCATGATGGAGATATGGTTTGGTGGGACATGCTTATTGTCAGTTCTTGGAGTTAATCTCCCCCCCCACACACACACACACACACACAGTCAATGACCAAGCAGTTTCTATAAAGGTTTAGAACTTTGACTCCCGGTTCCTTTATGAGTCTTCCAGATCTTAAGTTACAGAGCTAATAACTTCTGAGATTTCTGGGCCAAGTCATACAATCCACACACAATTTCTCCTTTACTCCTTATTCAAGCAACACTTTCAGTAAAGCAAGGGAAACGTAGATTCACAAAGACTTGAGGACTTACACTTCTGAATGCCCAACCAAAAGTGGAATATTTTTATTAGGTATATAGAAGAATAGTTTTAGCTACACAGAACTGGGTATGGGAAAATAATATTGATGCCTTTTATTCTAAGGGAAGAAAATAGTATCCAAAGACTTAATATGTTGTTTTTAATTTTCACTTGGAAATTAATAGCTTTGGGGAATGGATTATGTGTATTAACCCTTTTCATAGGGTTAATTTTGGATACGATTATCTAGTCGCTTGTATGCTCATATCCATTAAGGTCAGTATAAACTGGTCTCTCAATGGTGTAGATTAAAACTAAAATCTCAGAAATGACATTCATAATCATAGTTGACCCTCTGGAAACCCACAGCATTTACTTTTGAAAAAGTGATAAAGCAAAATACTGTATGTGTACAGTCAGCAGTGATTGATCCATTTAGATTGTTTGAGTTATGAGTCACAGAGCACAGATACAAGTCACACCAAGTTGTGCAATTCTTTTAATTCAGAGCATTGACCTGCCAATTTTGATCTGTCTTTCTGCCATTACACTTCAGGGAGAGGTTAAAAGAACTCACCAGTTGAGCTGATATTTTAAATTATATCTAAAGATAAAGATGTATTCACTATCTGTAAGACATATTAGAGTTGTAAAGCCATATTTAGGGGCACTTTCTTCATCCTTAGCATTTAAGGGGAAGATTTTCAAAAGCATAAGTGGCAGGTAAGCATCCAACACTCATTTCAGTGTAAATTAAGCACGTAATCTCCCCTTTTATATGCAACACTTTCAGAGAATTCCACTGCACAAGGAAGTGTGCATTTGTCTAATCTCATTTGTCTAATCTTGTCCTGTTTCAACCATTCATAACTGGAGCAGGGGAAAGCAATTTGCGTATCTTTTTCCGCTTTTCTTCCAAAAGAGGCTTTTCCGACAATTGGCCTATCTATGCTGGGCCAAATGTCAGGGAAAAAAGCCTCTTTCCAAATATCCCTTCTTTCTCATAGAATGAGGTTTACAGAGATGCAAAAAAAAACCACGTCTGCTTTTCTATTTATTTATTTTTTTTCAAAAAAGCAGACGCATCTGGTATCCCAGAAAAACTCTGCAGGCTAGATGTAACCTGACTGAACTATAGAACACAGTCTTTCATGTGACACTCCTCCCCCCAAACAATTTCTATGGAACTGATATCTCCACTCAGTAAATCAAGGGAAAAGTAGCAAATATGCAGGCCAATACACAGTGGGACACAATATAATTTTGGAGGCGATTTGAGGGTTGTATTCATGTGTTATTCATTAAAGTTAACAAAATTCACTTATGATGATTGTATTTAATTTTCCAAATATATTATAGCATGATATTGTCAATGCATTGCCTTTCCTACATCTGCAATTCTCAACATGCAGTCTTCATAGTGGTAGCCACATGGGGAAGAAATAGGCATAAGGTGTAAGGGGATCTGGAAGAACTCCAGCCTCTTGTTCCATTTACAGATCATCAGAAGCACTGTAAAGTACAGAAGGATAGGGCTCCCTTGGCTTAGCCAACCAGATCAGATTATAGGCCTGAGTAGAACATACAACCTGCCTGATCCCTCATGGCGGGAGAAGGACTATTCTGGTAGGAAGGCAAATGCCCAGCAACCAAAGAAAATTAGATCAGATTTTTTGGGTTACTCTTCCAGAGCTCAGTGGAGCTTTGGAAACCCTGTGTCCCGGGAGAGATGCTGGAGGAGGAATGGATGCCAGGAAAGGCACATTTGGCTCATTCAGTTTTAATGGAAGTTTTGTTTAGGTAATAGGCTTTGCACCATCATGGGGTAGAGCAGAGAGAGTTAACTTAAAGGGCTGACTGAGTATGGCTGGTTCTGAGCTACAGCCTGCTAGAATCAGGTATGGGGCCACTTATTGCTTTACGATGACATATTTAAATAAATGATTATATTTAGGATGTCGGAGAGGAAAGATGAATTTCACAGAGTGCCATGAAGTTATGTAACTTTATGCATGCTAGATGTAAAAAATCAGTCTGCAGAAATTATGACCGTATATCTACCTTTCCTCAATATCACCCCTCTAAGCATTTGGATACTGGCTGCAGGTGCCAATAGCAGGAGATTACTGTGCTACAGTTATTATATGTGCCATGGTCTCATCCATGGAGAATCAATCTAAATTAACACTTGTTCTGATCCCATCCTTCTCCCATAATTCATGCCCAGAATGCAGGGCATATTAATCAAAAAGCAGACTAACAGAGCTATGCGGTTTTGTTTTGAAACCACACAAAGGCATGGTAGGGTGCAGAGACACTCTTCAATTACTGCTAATGACAACTTTGAAAAAAAATCATAATTAAAGGAGTTATTTTAGGATAAACATTTTGTGTACAAATTGGCCGCCACGACTCCTGGTGACAGAAAGTTTCTTTTTCCGATAAAGTGTAATAAACTTTTTTGCTTGTGTGTTGTGTTCAAACTTTCAATCAAAAGTTAACTGTAGACTTGTACCTTTAGGCATCGAGAAAGGAGTTCAGTCCACAGTACAAATATTAACTGAAGCAACTTATGCGGCAGCCTCACACTGCTGATGGTATTTATGGACAGAGCTGTATTCAGCACTTCTTCTCACCCTGTCTATACATGAGCTTACTGTCCTCAAGCTTAAATTGCAATTCACTGTCATATCACAGTAGAGGCCCAACTAAATCAGGGATCCATGCTAGCAACATCCATTGCATGATTTTAGTATAATTGAGTTAGCTCTAATAGTGCTGCATAAAATTAAGGCTTACCAATATTTTATTAAACTAACTGGTTAACATGAACTGAGAATAAGTCATAAAAAGTATATATTTTGTTAACTCTACATATTCTTCAATGTAAGAATAAATTCGGAGAAAAAAACCTCTCACTTAAAAACAAGTAGTCCTGTTAACATATATTCATATTTTCATATATATGATCTTTCGTGGGTAAAACCCACTTCTGTAGATGAGATGATCTTAACAAGTGGGTTTTGCTCATAAAAATCTCATGATTATAGATAGATGGGGCGGGGGAGAGACAGAGAGAGAGAGAGTATATCTAGACTGCAGACTTCAAAAAAACTCCCTATTCCACGCCCACACATGCCTTTTTCCAAAAGAGCTCTTTCGGAAAAGGCATTCGTCTTCATAGAATGAGGTTCACGAATGTCAGAAAAACCCCTGCATTCTTTCAATTTTCGTTTGAAAGAACACAATAACAGTGTGGATGTAAGTGAAGTTTTTTCGAAAAAATGGCTGTTTTTCCAAAATAAACCCTGCAGTCTAGATGCACCAAGAAAGAGAGGGAGGGAGAGAGAGAGAGAGAGAGTTTCTCTCTCACTTAGTTATTATGATGGCAAATGATATAGATACTTTTGTAAAGATGCCAAGACATCAAGTAAAAGTAGCTTAGGCCTCAGAATTTAGATTGAGTGGAATGTTAAGAGATTCTTTCAGATTCCTGTTCTAAGTAAAATAGTGCTACAATATAAGTACCATTATAATAACTACATCACTAAAGACATCTCTTTAGAATAAAATTTTTGTCTTGATTGGAGACATACAACACAGTTTACCAGTGAAAAATATGGTAAAGGTATAGATTTTCAAAACTGTCATGTGGTACATTTTATATTCATTTGCATTTAGTTAATTTAAGTATGGTTATCCAAAATTATTTAATTTCTAACAATAGAGTAGTCTACATATTGAAAAGTAACAGGTTATTTTGGACGTCCAATTTGAGACACTTTAAAAGGAGCTGGTTTTCAGAGAGTTTGTGCTCAACACTTTCTGAAAAATCAGTTATCACTTATGAAAATTTACATCAGCAACTATGAAGTTGTGTGCATGTCCTATACTTTCAAATAGAGAAACGTGTCTCTTCACCTAAGAATCATTTCGTAGGTATGGATTCCAAGAGTAGATTCAGTAAGAGTTTCAAGGCTCTTTTTCTATACTTTTCCATTATCAAATGGCTGAACTTACACACACCTGTACATTTACTCTAGGAAAGGCTAAGCTAAGATTACTGTTTTGCATCTCAAAATAATTTTCAATTCAAATCATATTTGCCTACACACACACACACACACCAAAAAATTAATCACAGTCAAGATTATGAATTCTAATCCCTTCCTTTTGGAGAGAGCAGAAAAGGGAACAGGTTGTAGTAGATACAAAAAAGAATTAGAATTTTTAGAGATGTACATCTCTAAAACATGATCATATGGTGTGGTGTGGGCTAATATAAAATTGTATTAATATACATTTGTAATATCTGGATAACATTTTCATATCACACTATGCTATCTAGTATTCTCTATATGCTAGATATTTAACACTTTCAAAGACCCTAATTATAAAATATTTAAGAAAGATGCCACATAACTATTTATGATTTTACTGCACTCAAGCATATTGTCTGGAATTAAAATAATAAATTAAATAAATCGGTATTTTATCAAAAATTGGGATTCTAAAAATTAGGGCAGATTCTAATCCAATGGAATTCTGCATAGCCCTATTTAAATCACAGGAGTTTCGCTAATTTACATAATTTGAGGCCATAGACTAGTGATTCTCTCCTTTTAGTACAGAAACATGGTCATTAAGATTTTTTAAATTGAAAATAATTCTTTGATGTGCTCATTGGTTTAAATAGGGAACTCAGTTACATGAAATAGGAGCAGTGTAAGGTAAATATACTTTAGTGAGTTGTAAAAACTTCTTAGCACAGTTCTACCAATTCACTTAAGTCCTAAATCATAATACCCTGAGTCCAATAAATGCCAAATCTTACTACACAATGTTTAATATTGCTGCAGGGGGTAGAAGAGATACGAAATTCTTGAGGCAGTGTTGTACACTGTACTGAGACTCAAGAGTTATGTCATTTCACCTCTGTCATTCAGTTGTCTTAAGTTTAAAATGGGGGTGATCCTGACCCACTTTGTAAACTATACCCATCTCACTGTGATATCTTCTAATGAAAAGTCTAGTTGTTATTAGCATTTGTATTGTCATTCAAAGTTAATATATAGTCCTGTTTGTTAGCCTGGTACAGAAAGTTCAGTTGGACTTTTGATATTTTTTCTATTATCCTTAGTCATAGAATCATAGAATCACAGAATACTAGAACTGGAAGGGACCTCAAGAGGTCATCAAGTCCAGTCTCTTGCCCTCACAGCAGGACTAAGCACTATCTAGATCATTGCTTATAAATATCTGTCTAATCTGCTCTTAAATATCTCCAGTGATGGAGATTCCACAACCTCCTTAGGCAATTTATTCCAGTGTTTAACCACTTGGACAGTTAGGAAGTTATTCCTAATATCCAACCTAAACCTCCTTTGCTACAGTTTAAGCCCACTGTTTCTTGTACTATCATCAGAGGTCAAGGAGAACAATTTCCCTCCCTCCCCCCATGACACCCTTTTAGATACCTGAAAACTACTATCATGTCCCCTTCTCAGTCTTTTCTTTTCCAAACTAAACAAGCCCAGTTCCTTCAGCCTTCCCTCATAGCTCATGTTTTCTAGACCTCTAATCGTTTATGTTGCTTTTCTCTGGACCTTCTCCAGTTTCTCCACATCTTTTTTGAAATGTGGTGTCCAGAACTGGACACAATACTCCAACTGAGGCCTAATCAGTGTAGAGTAGAGTGGAAGAATGACTTCTTGTGTCTTGCTCACAACACTCCTGTTAATGCATCCCAGAACCATGTTTGCTTTTTTTGCAACAATGTCAGGTTGTTGACTCATATTTAGCTTGTAGTCTACTGTGACCCCTAGATTCCTTTCTGAAGTACTCCTTCTTAGACAATCACTTCCCATTCTGTATGTGTGAAACGGATAGTTTCTCCCTAAGCTGTGTCCAGACTCAAGGTTTTTTTTGAAAAAAGTAGTCTTTTTTCGAAAAAACTTCACCTGCGTCTAGACTACAGCGGCTTTTCTTTCGACGGCGGTAAACCTCATTTCACGAGGAAGAACGCCTTTTTTCGAAAGTGCTCTTTCGAAAAAAGGCATTCTTGAATGCCAACAGGGCTTTTTAGAAAGAAAGCATCCAGACTCACTCGCTGCTTTTTTCCGAAAAAGCGGCTTGCTTTTTCAAAAGTACTGCTTACAGTCTAGACGCTCTTTTTCGAAAGAGGCTTTTTCGAAAGATACTTTCGAAAAAGCCTCTTTCGAAAGAGGCTTGCAGTCTAGACATAGCCTTAGTGTGGTACTTTGCATTTGTCCTTATTGAACTTCATCCTATTTACCTCAGACCATTTCTCCAGTTTGTCCAGATCATTTTGAATTATGACTCTATCCTCCAAAGCAGTTGCAACCCCTCCCAGCTTGTAATTGTCAGTCCCCGTAATACACGAGGTTCGAAGGGATGCCGGAAAGGATGAGACCACAACTGGGGGTTTCAAAAAGCACAAACTGATTTTATTTTGATGGCGCCAGACAATCATCAGAATAAAAATTAAACAGATTGCCAGACAACACAAAACAATTCCCTGAGGCTTTTCTAAATCACAATAATTCCCAATAACTGCCCAGGGGTTAGGAACAGTTGAATTAACATTGGTATTATCCATAGGGCTGACTATTTACACAACTTTATACAAGGAAACAGTAAAAAATCTAAACCACAACTATTTATAAACTAACTTAGTAACTTTTTAGCCACTGTCACTTGGCAAGCAATAAGGACAACTAAAAAATCAATTAGGATAGGGATGATGGGGGGGGGGGGGGTGTTATACCAGTTCTGGAGACAGCAGGAACACAAGTACTGGTCACACGCTCATAAACTGTCTCCACTCGGGTCGACCAACTCGGAGTACGCTCAGTAAGACTCAAGAGCGGGGGGTGCAAGGCGTCTGGGTGATCAGGCCAGGCGTTCACTCAATGCGAATCCCCCGTGAGAGAGGGGCTGCCTGCCTGTTTTATTGCCTGTGAACTTATCACCCCATAGGTTGGTTTTTGCTGCAGTGGGTGGAGTAGCAGGCCTGAGCACCAGTCAGCCCACTGGCTGATCTGTTACTGCAATGGGTGGAGCGAGCAGGGGAAGATTATTAATTTACATGCCCTTATATGGAAAACACTCCACCTCACAGACAGAGCCCCCTATACCAGCCTCAGAGGTATTACAGGCTATGACTCCCTGCGACGGGCAGCCATTCCTGATGTTCTGTCTCGGACATGCCCCCGTGGCTGTCCGGAGCAAGCGGTAAGGGGGTTGCCTAAGGTGAGAGCGCACGTAAGGGTAATCAGCAAGAAGCCAATTGGGTAAATTGAGGTTCTGGTGAGCTGCTGTCTTCAGAAAGGGGAGAAAGGGAAAAGTAAGCAACAGTAACAGGGAAAGCGGAAACAACTCTGTGGATAAGAGCTTTTGCAACAGCAGTGCCCACTAAAAAGGCTAGTAACACAAGAGCACATACAATCAACCACTGCTTAATGGTGGATGCCCAAGTACTCAGTCCTCAAGAGGAAAGTTTTGTTTGCCACCAGTCCCATTCTTCCCGCTGTTCGCGAATCCGAACTGCAAGTGAGGTCAGCTGTTGGGTGATGGCTGAAACGTTGTTCCACCCGGGCTTGAAACGCAAACGGTATTGGTCCTTAAACCTGGGGTCAAGGTCCTCGAGTGCCATACAAAAGTCCTTCTGCAATATAACCTGTATCATTAGACGATTCTTTTCAGCATAATGAGCTAGTACAGTGAGAGCCAAATCGACTTGTCGAAACCCTTCAGCGGTCAAATTAGTGAGGGCTTCGAGATTGCGGGACATTTGGTAACATATCCCCAAACTAAAGATTCAGTGGCAGACTTAAATTTTTTCCATCTTGATGGTTCTCGTCGGCTCCGGAAGTCAAACAGCCGGTGGGGGGCTCGAATGGGTTGGTACCTGAAAAACAAAAAGGGGACAAACAACGCCCTCAAGGCGGGCTAATTAAGATCGAAGAGAAGGCCAATTGTGATGGACTAACGTAGGTTGCTTCAACGCTATTTAATCCCTGTACAAAGACTATCTTTCCAGTGGGGGTGTGGGGCATATCGGGGGGGATGATGGATACCTGTGCCCCCGTGTCTAACAAAAAGGGGATAATTGTCTCGTTTTCGGTAGTCAGGTTTTGATAGGGTCGAGGGTCATTTAAATCGGGCCGAGTGACCGCTAGGCACTCGGCCTCTCCCCGTTTTTTGGCTGCGGGGGAATAGGGCGATCTTCCCACCCCAATTTCACAGCCAAGTCTTTCTGTTGATCACTATTCATTTTCCTAATAGCTTCCTTGGTGAGTCCCTTACCCAATAAAAATCCAAAAATCTTACGCTCGATGAACGAACGCTCGGGGTATTTGGGTTTGGGCACCATTTTGGACCCTTTCACCAGAGTAGAGGGGGTTGCAAGTAGGGCGGCCTTTAGTGTTGCCCACTTCACCCTCTCTACAGCGTCATATAGTCGGCCAATAGGTTGTCCTGTGTATCCCCTTAGCCACAGAAGAGCCCCGTGTCTAGATTAGGGCTGTTGTCCACGGCTAGGGTAACAGCCACATCTTCTATGGGAATCTGAGTGGGATCATCAACAAAACGAAATGGGTTTTGTGCTACCGTCTGAACGTTAGTTAAGTTGAGGGGGTGTGCGGTGGGATCCCAGAGCAGAATAGAACTCCCAGCGATTGCGTACATAAGGGTAGTGGAGTTATTCACACAATCAGGTGGCATCTGTACTGCGCGAAATCCCCCTTGTATTTGGAGGTGCGCGGCAGCTGCGGCCGTTACAGGCCAATGATTATTCGCTGCCAATACTCCCCCCATAAGGCCCCGCGACCAACTCCCGGTACGGGTTAACGTTAAGGCTTCCTCCCGGTCAACCCAGTCACTCCCCTGTTCCAAGGCTAATCTCCCTACCCAGATTATAGGAGGCTCATCTGGACGTCGGGCAGTATCTGTGATGAACTCCTTCATTTCCGCCTTGGTTCGGGGGCGGGTCTCAGTTACCTGAGAGGTATTCCCCTGACCATCCATTTTTAATCGGGTTACAGTCACAGGGAGGGCCTCCGGTACAATCAGGTCGGGAGCTGTGGGTATGGTTGAACTCAGGGTAGTCAAGCCAGGGTAAATGTTTGGTGGGTCATGAGAGCCTTGGTATGGGGGAGGAAGTTGTGTCTCTAAAGGAGGCATCTTTGGCGCCTGAGGGGAAAACTCCGGTTCTCCCTCTGACTGCGAGTGCGCCACCCCACGGGCGCAATTTGTAATGGCCCCATGGTAGACGGTAACTTTATCAAGGGCTGCTGCTAGGGTATTGCAGATGGCAGCCAGAACATCCTCTGATTTATAAGAATCAGGGCGTAGTTTTTTAACCTTTTTTATCCCATCTAACCTTTGGACCAATCCTATTAACAGGTGGTGTGCAGGTGATCCATGTGGGGCTCTTGGCTCGGGGGCCAAGATGGAGGGGGCTACCCCACAGAGTTTAATTACTCTGTTCACCTCTTTCCAGAGGCTAAGAGGGTTTGAATTAGGGGCTGTCTCACCCACTTGAGTGAGACACGGTTGAAGGCTATCATCAGCCGGGGTGGCCCTGAAGGTGGGATGGCAAGTTAGCAAGCAGCCCACATCGCTCAACCCCAAAGGAATGGTGTAGGTCCTACAATCATGGCCGTGTCCTATGACACAGACCCAGTCAAAAGTGTTAGGGGCCCCTTTGCGCAGTCGAGTACAGAGGAGGTGGTATTGCAAATGATTAAACTGATCCTCCTCAGAACCTGGGGTCTCAGTTTTAGCCCAGGGGCAACTATCAGAGTTGTCATGGTCTCCGGAGTTCCGGCATCCTGTTCGTGACGCCATGTCAGTCCCCGTAATACACGAGGTTCGAAGGGATGCCGGAAAGGATGAGACCACAACTGGGGGTTTCAAAAAGCACAAACTGATTTTATTTTGATGGCGCCAGACAATCATCAGAATAAAAATTAAACAGATTGCCAGACAACACAAAACAATTCCCTGAGGCTTTTCTAAATCACAATAATTCCCAATAACTGCCCAGGGGTTAGGAACAGTTGAATTAACATTGGTATTATCCATAGGGCTGACTATTTACACAACTTTATACAAGGAAACAGTAAAAAATCTAAACCACAACTATTTATAAACTAACTTAGTAACTTTTTAGCCACTGTCACTTGGCAAGCAATAAGGACAACTAAAAAATCAATTAGGATAGGGATGATGGGGGGGGGGGGGTGTTATACCAGTTCTGGAGACAGCAGGAACACAAGTACTGGTCACACGCTCATAAACTGTCTCCACTCGGGTCGACCAACTCGGAGTACGCTCAGTAAGACTCAAGAGCGGGGGGTGCAAGGCGTCTGGGTGATCAGGCCAGGCGTTCACTCAATGCGAATCCCCCGTGAGAGAGGGGCTGCCTGCCTGTTTTATTGCCTGTGAACTTATCACCCCATAGGTTGGTTTTTGCTGCAGTGGGTGGAGTAGCAGGCCTGAGCACCAGTCAGCCCACTGGCTGATCTGTTACTGCAATGGGTGGAGCGAGCAGGGGAAGATTATTAATTTACATGCCCTTATATGGAAAACACTCCACCTCACAGACAGAGCCCCCTATACCAGCCTCAGAGGTATTACAGGCTATGACTCCCTGCGACGGGCAGCCATTCCTGATGTTCTGTCTCGGACAGTAATCATCTGTAAACTTAATAAGCATATTCTCTGTGCCAATATCTAAATCATTGATGAAGATATTGAACTGAACTGGTCCCAAAACAGACCCCTGTGCAGCTCCATTTTTTATGCCCTTCCAGTATGACTGTGAACTGTCAATAATTACTCGGACATACGTGTGAATGAAGAGCAAAGACAATGTGTTGCATGTCCCACAACTAGATGGGGCTTATAGCATAATGAATAAAGATAAGGGATAGAGTTAAAAGCATTTCCGGGCAGAGTGGGGGTTTAATATATGTGCATACACTGGAAAGCTGTCTGGCTCTTTTCAAGCCAAGGTCAAGCAACCAGTTAGGAGGAGCAGAAGGGTTTGGGAAAGAAGGTATAAGAAACACAAACAACAAAAGAAATGCCTGGACTTGGCTAGAACACCACCTCACTTCTTACCCATCCCAAAGGTGACAAAATAGATGTTACCAAGACCTCAGAATCATGACCTTCCAAAATAACCATCAATTATAAGGGTGAGACCAAAGTGTGTTTTGCAGGTAGATGGAGGACGTGACAACAGAGGAGGTGGAGGACGTGACAACAGAGGAGGTGGAGGACGTGACAACAGAGGAGGTGGAGGACCTGACAACAGAGAAGAGAAACACTGGGAAAAGGCTCTGTAATGTCTATGCTCGAGATATACCTGCTTGAAACTAACCCCAATGAATACCAGGTAGGGAATGAAGGGGAAACACATGATATTCAACCAGGCCACTATGTGACAACAAGTCTGTTTCACATCTGCTAATCTAAAATTGATAGGAGACACCGGTTTAACATTCCATAATTTTTAGCAGTGCTGCAAGTACTTCCATCATTATTTCATAAATTGCAAGCATGATATATTTCCCTTACTGCATACTTAAAAGTTACAGAAAATCCAAACAATGGCTAGAAACTAACTATGTTTTGTATTCAATCAGCCATTGCAGTGTCTGACATCTGTGAAAGCTGATTGACTTTAATGGAGTTGCTCCTGATTTGAACAGGTGCAAGAAAAATTAGAATATGGCCTTTAATTCTTGAAGGGGAAGACATGCTATGACCTAACCACCTCCTCTGTAGGCTAGAATTCAACAGCATAAACTGATCTCTTTGCCAAAGGCACTTCTATAATGTTGCCTCTCTTTTGCAATGTAATTGAATACATCTGGTTTAGTGCTTGTGCAGTAGACAAAATGACACCGTGGAAGTGTGTCTTTCCTTGAACACAATGTTTACATATTTTCAAGCATTATTGAAATGTCATACCTAACCCCCAATGTACTTCATAAAAATGAAATATGAACATTGTTTTATTTAAAATCGGAATATGACTGTATATTATTATTTTTGGAGTTGGATTCAATGACTTCCTGAGGTCTCTTCCAATCTTATGATTCTATAATTCTACGATTACTGTTAAAAAAGATGATACGATGCTAATGAATATGATGTGGAATCACTGGTACGTTTAAAGTTAAAAAAATTAGTTAAACCTAGAACATTATAGAATGCAGAACAAAAGGAGATACACAAAAGTAACCATTTTATAGGAATTACCAGAAAAGGCCAAGAAAATTAAATAAGAAGCATTGCCGATACAGCTGAGAATTTTTCCAGTATTTTCAACATCATGACATTCAAGAAAGATATTTCGTTGTTCAATAACAGTATATTAAAGAAACAGCAGCTATGCAAAAATGAGAATATTATATTGTGATTACCAACCCGAAAGACTTTTTGACTGAAGTGAAAAATAACTGATCAGTTTATTATGGTAATTTAGAATGATAAGCTTAGCATTGTGAATAGAATGGAATCTGTAATAGCTGGATCAGTTTGAAATGTATAAAGAGCCAACCCAATCAACTGGTTTTACTTGAAAAAGAAATCAGGATGCAATCAGGATAGTCAAGGAAGAAATGTCAAAGATTTAAATTTAGCCATGTTTCTTCTAAACGACAATAGAGAAAGCTTTTAACTACAATGCTAAAATAGGGAAGCATAGTTAATGTATACAAGAGAGGTTCTTTGCTTTAGAAGGACATTCTAATTGTAATCAACATGCTTGCATTTTAAATAAAAGATTTTTTTTATAGAAATCAATGTATGAGACCCAACACATCCTCCACATTTTTAACCTGGAGTAATGACTTCATCAACTATTTTACAGTGATAAAATAGAAATGAAAAAAGCCTAATAAACTCTGAGTTTTCATAATATTAGTACAAGTTTACAAAACTTATTAATGTTTAAGGTAAGCTTTTCTAAAATTATTGAATCAGGTTTTTTCTACGTAGAGGGAAATCGGAGTTATATATTAGGGATAAGAGAAATCATCTTTGGTCTTATAATGAAAGAGACTGCCATCAGGTACACAGGAAGGGCAAATTAGGCATTTCTTAAATATAGTATTTGATTTCGCAATCTTAACATTCTTTTAACACATTTTGGGGCTTTTTGTATGTATGTTTTTATGCAATACGCTGTAATTACTGGACCACATCCTCAATTGCTGTAAATAGACTACTCCATTTCAATCCATGAAGTTATGTCAATTAATGTGATCAGGGAAGAGGACCCACTTTACAGAGTATACTACATAAGAAAAGCTGGTACAAATGTGTGACTACTGCCTTTGGAATTTTTCTTACCCCCTTTCTGCTGCTTCCTTTTCTCTATACTCCCAAACACCATGGTCTCTTGAACATAGAATGCAAACCAAAGTCAGAATTTCAGTGAAGCTCTCACAATTCACAATGCCAAATTTCAAACCTTCTTGAACAAACTAATTTATTTCACTCCTACCAAGAATAGTACTTCCAGACAGGATAAGTCTGCCACTTGTATTCCACTGGTGCAATAAAAAAGATAAACTAGAGCAGAGATAGACTCAGAATCCAAGTATCTGGGCCCGCATGTACTATACTGCTAATGAATTAGAGCTTATATCTTCTTGTCCCAGCTTGGGAAGTGGAAACTTTTAAATAATCATCACTCTATACGTACTATTTCTGCCTGCATCACTAACTTATTATTCACATTGTAGCAGTGTTTACACACCACAATTAAGATTGGGATCCCACGGTACAACATGACATACAAATAAATACTGAGAGTCCAATGACATTGCACGCCGTATTTTTTATTAAAATGTCTGTTTGGATATGAAAATGCCTAACTAAACCATCTTGTTAGTCTTTAAAGTGCTACATAGTCCTGTATTTTGTTTTAACTCAAATAGGCTTTGTGCAAAATGGGACATGTAAACTATCATTGATGAGCTTGTAATCTCCTGAATATATATATTCTATTTGGGTGCACGTATCATTCCTATATTTGAAGTTAGAAATATGAAGTATAAACCTGTTTATTGATTTAGATGTGCTAGTGAAAACCATTAATGGTACTTAAGGAACTTAATGGACCAGCACTCAAGACAATGATCTATTAATAGTTTTGGTCTTCCTGTAAGTCAGACTAAGGTTGGCCCTCCTAAGACATGTGGCCAGATCACCTGATACTGGAACCCATTTTGAATGTAGTATTTCCAGGAGATTGTGAAAGGTGTGAAGCTGAACACAAAGTATTCCTGCCTTGGACAAAATGTATAGGCAGGGAACCAAATAATAGGGGGAGTTGCCAGTTGTGAGACACTAAGGGTGTGTCTAGACTAAATGACTCTGTCGACAAGGCCATGTAGGTGAGGCAGGACAAAAAAGGGAAATGAAGTGGTGATTTAAATAATTGCAGCTTCATTTAAATCAAAATGATTGAAACAGTACATATTATGCTTCAATTTTAAAAATGTTGATCCTCATTCTGGCTTGTGGCCACAAAAATAACCACGAAAATGAACAACTCTATACAATAAAATCTGGCTAACCTACATTTAATTTCAAAGCTAGTAATTTACATGTGCTGCAGCAGGTTAAAGAAGTGTAAGGGTGTGAAGTGCCTAATGCTGGTGGTGTGTCACTTTTTCTGTGCAACTTTCACAGCAATGCTTAAATTAGAAATATAGCCATGATTTAACTCTCATGCACTTTAATATAAACATAATAGCAAAAGGAGTCTGTGGTAAGATTAATATATTTGAATTAAAATGTAACATTTATTTACATGCTCAGCACATAGTGCAAAGTCATAAATGTAACGGGCCATTTTCTTATGCAGCTGGTGCACATGCCTAATGAGACTTTTTGTAATGCATTTGTTTTATTCTTCTTGTAGGTCTTTCAATAGTTGGGGAATTTTGATTAGTTATGTCTAAATCAGGGGCACTAACAGCCACACAAGGTCACTTAGCAAGGTGAGGGGGCAGTTTCATGCTTCCAGGAGGGACGGGGCCTTGAGCAGAAAGGGTGGGGATGGGGCCAGCCAGCCCCCTGCACCACCCAGAGCATGGTGCCCCTCCCCCCTACTCCCAAAGCTGCTCAGATCATGTGGCACAGCACTCTAGTGGTGATTTAAAGGGCCCAATGTTACAGCCACTGCCTCTACCACAGTAGTCCCTCTCCTCCTCCTCCCCCCTTCAGCATGCCTGGTTTAAATTAAGACCCACTTTTTGGCTTCCTTGTCAGCTTGTTGTTCTTTACAGACTTCAAATCATGCAGAGGTATATACTAAGAAGGGCAGTCACATATGGGCTCCCAGGATTAGAGAAGAAAACCCTGGAGAGCATATTATGAGAGGAATGAAAGAAATACAATTGGAAGAAGGCGAAACCTTCTGTATTTGAATAAAATACAGAGTAATATATTGCTGACAAACTAAAAGAGAGTTTAACAAAAATGCATAGACTGCAAAGTTATTTTCTGGGCATAATTGCTTTTCCCCTTTGAAGCTCTCTTTTATCAACTCTCTTTTGTCCATGAATAAAATCCTTTTGTGCATAAATTTTGAACAACACTGAAAGGATGACAAAAACCAGTTAACTATTCACTTCACCTTTATGCTGTTTGGAAATTCAACCCCACTGGTAGCATTGAGAGCAGTGCAATAGAAACCATGTAGTCAAGATTCCCTCTCATCCCAAAGAACAGTGCTCTAGAATTAAAAGATCCCACAAGGGGACTTGAGCTAAGAATGGCTAAAGCCTTTAGCATAATCAGCTGTGTTTGACAGAATGATTTTTAAAGAGGGAATTTGATAGATGGGGTAGTGTTAGATTACTCTCTATGGAAATCTACTGGAGTTTGGCACATTATTTTATTGGAACAGGTAGTGGGAAAACATTTTCCCATAATTGCAATATAGTTGTTATATACACTCTACAAATAGGACAATAGCATGGATTAATGCATACCAATGATCAGATATTAAGACTTACATTGTGATTATAGGTATGACTCATTGGATAATGATATAATTCATTAAATTCTTGATGATTTATGTTTTATATATAAACATAAAACCATCAAGAATTTAACAAATTAAAATTGATAAATAAAAAAGAGTAAAAATATATTAGCTGTTTAATTGGTCGATGTTACTAACCTGTACAATTATACAAAAATAAAATTCTGCACCTAATGCATTGTTTTACATTCTGAAAAGATACATACTGAAAGTGGTGCATAAATTCAGTCCAGTTTAGTAAGTCTTATCAACTTTTCTCTTATTCAGAAATTTGCTGTAGTCACTGAATTTTAGATATCAGGCAGGGATTGTGTACTCTACAGCAGAAAAATTAACACCCAGGATTGCAGTGATCATGATGGGAAGTTGTCATATTCCTAACCAACACCATCTGAAAGAAATGAAGGTTTCTGGACCTATTCGGTTTTTAGTCTGTATGCTATATATACTAAATAATTATTTACAATAAATCAACTCAGAAGGACAATGACTAACCTATACAAATCTTACTAGGCAAATTTACCGTACTAGTGACTAGAAATGGGCAAATCTCACAAGGCCTAGTGACTAAATTTAGTTGTCTTCAAGTTCATTATTTTTCATCATTGGAAATCACACAATCATAGAATCAAAGGGTTGGAAGACATCTCAGGAGGTCATTCAGTCCAACCCCCTCTCCAAAGCAGGACCAACCCCAACTGAATCATCCTAGCTAGGGCTTTGTCAAGTTAGGACTTAAAACTTCTAGGGATGGAGATTCCACCACCTTCCTAGGTAACCCATCTCAGTGCTTCACCATCCTCTTAGTAAAGTAGTTTTTCCTAATATCCAACCTAAATCACTGAGGGCATGTCTACATTGCAGCGTTTTTCTGGAAAAACTATACTTACATCCACACTGTTATTGCATTCTTTCAACAGAAAGTCAGAAGAATGGAGGGGTATTTCCGACGGCTGTAAACCTCTTTCAATGATTTCAATGATTCAACAGAAGCAGCCCTTTTCCAAAAAAGCTTTCTCGGAAAAAGGCATGTGTGGACGCAGAAGAGGGTTTTCTTTCAAAAGAAGAGGCCTCCGGGAAATAACATAGGTGCCCTGGTGGCCACTCTGTCCATACTAATCACAATTTAAATGAGAGAGAATTTCCAGTCAGTGTGGACGCTATCTTTTGAAAAAGCAGATCACTTTTTCCTTGAGCGTTTGCTGTGTGGACACTCTCTTTCGAAATAAGCCTTTCTGGAAGATCTCTTCTGGAAAAGCTTCTTCCGAAACAAGCTTGCAGTCTAGGCATAGCCTGAGAAAGAGAGAAAGGACCAAATTCTGGCAAGTCAAATATAAAAGTATAATTAGGCATGCCGAAACAGATGAACTGGTGATGGAGACAAAGGAACACTCCAAGAAAACAAGGTCATTGCAGGGAAGCTAAACAATTCTTTTCATCAGTCTTCATTGCACCGATCGTGAGGGAGATTTCCAAACCTGAGCCCTGGAATTCTTTTAGATGATAAAGGTAAGGAATTTGTCACTGAGTGACAAGTTGATGATGTTCAGACAAGGAGTTTTTTGAACAAATTAATAAACTGAATAAGTAATACATCGCAAGGATCTGATATTATTTACCCAAGTGTTCTGAAGAGCTCAAATGAAATCACAGAACTACTAACTAGGGGTAAATAGTGGGATTTCCCA
The DNA here is from genome assembly GCF_052426305.1 of Pelodiscus sinensis. NCBI lineage: Eukaryota > Metazoa > Chordata > Testudines > Trionychidae > Pelodiscus > Pelodiscus sinensis. The sequence continues at coordinate 78,254,139 of NC_143052.1, forward strand.
GAGGATCTGTACAGACACCATAGAAGATCAACACACTCTTAAATGATCAAGAAATGGTAAATACTATGGCGGCAAAGTTTGTAGATGATACAAAATTACTGAAGATTATTAAATCCACAGCCAAAGAGTTACAAAGGGATCTCATTAAACTGGGAGGCAGAGCAATAAATAAATAAATAAACAAACAGATGAAATTCAATGTTGATAAATGCAAAGTAATATACATTGTAAATCAGTCCCGATTTCACATATAATCAATGGGGGTCTACATTAGCTGTTACCTCTCTAGAAAGATCTTGGAAGTCATTGTAAACAGTTCTATGCAAACATTTGCTCAATATGCAGCAGCACTCAGAAAAGCTAACAATGTTATGAACCACTAGGAAAGGGAAAGATCAGAAAAATATAATGCCACTATATAAACCTATGGTACACCCATACCTTGAGTAGTGAATGCAGTTCTTGTTGCTCCCCTCCAAAGAGATATATTAGAATTGGGAAAGTACAGAGAAGGACAATGAAAATTATTAGAGATGTGGAATAGCATCTAAATGAGGAGAGATTATGCACACTGGGACTTTTCACCTTAGAAAAGAGACAGCTATTGCAGAATATGATAGACGAGCATGAATCAAGAATGATATGGATCAAGTCAATCCCTTCCTTATACATTCCTTTATACAAATGTCTCTAAAATCACATAATGGTGTTGCTGAACCAGAGAGCCCCAGGTCAGACAGGTTCAACCTGTAGTATGTCACCACTTCCGTTTCAATTGGTATTTTTATTCTAGGCACCTACTTAGTACTTTATATTAAGCTACCTTAATAAAATCACTTTTATTCTTTCACTGGCTATTCCATAAGATTTAATCTGTCTTTACCCAAATATTTTATCTTAAATTAATTATGTTTCTATTGGGGAAAAATCCATACAAGTCTTTTACTATGTGTAACAGTCAATGCAACCCACTTCAACTATATTATTATTTATTATTATTAATATTTGGCTATGCATAGTGCTTTAAAATGGTACAATCCTTTCAAGACAAATGATTCAACAGAAGCAATGTTTCAGTTATATGTATGTTCTTATTATCTATTCACTGTATACAAACACCTGTGAGAGATGATCTAGGTTTGCTTATTCCTGCCTCGAAATAGGGGGCTTGACTCAATTACTTCTTGAGGTCCCTTCCAACCTTACATTTCTATTATTTTTATGACCCCCAGAAATACCCCACATATCAACTCAAGTAATAGTTTCTAAAGAATACAGACAATGGGCTAGCAATTCCTAACAACCAAAACTGAATTACACACAAACTCTAAAAACAGATAACTGATATTCAGCCAGTGGGAATGCCTTATGTTGGATATGACACCATTTGCTAGAAAGGAATTGTAAATTGGGCTACAAATAAGTCTGTGTGAACTCCTAACTGTAGACAGATGAATACAGATTAAGGTGATGGAGTTTACTGAGTTTTTAAGACTGAACTACTATTTCCGTTCACAAAATTAGTCAAATATTATTCCAAGAAGCTTCATAGAATATTTAAATCCAAATTCTAGTGCAATGAAGGCAGAATTTAGCCAATGTTTTTAACCTAATTCACAATTAATTTTGAATAGCTCAAGGACACAGAATAAATTCCTGAATAGAGTAATTCTTCTTACGTGTCTTTTGACCTGAGTTAAAAAGGAGTGTTTTAAATCTTGATATTGGCCAGTAAGGAATAATGGACTTTTGTATGTTCTCTGGTCAAGTGCAAAACTTATGACAGGTATTCTATTGCTGTGGTTCAGTTTTCCTTTTATTTTGCCAGCATGCATTTTAATACTCTTCAAATCATTGGTTTCTCAGCCAGCCACTGCAATACAACCTGTGCCATTGGCAGTCAGTAATTCCAACGGGTTTTCAAATATTCATTTTTCACACATTGTTTTTCAAAAGGTAACATCTAGTTAAAGAATGCCTGTGGTGAAAGTGCATCAGTGCTGGCACAAATAAAGGGACCGCTAAGAAGAGATGTCGCTTTCATTATTTTGTTCACTGCCCAATTACAGCAAACCTATTATCTGGCTCCTATACATTGGAGCAAAGGTCTGACCAGCCCATTAACTGGCACTGTGTTATCTTAACAGATGGCATGAATGTAGGCAGTCTATTGACAATGTGACTCAACCTGGCTTAGTGAGGGCAAGATTCCCAGTTCAGAATTTAAAAATGGCTGTACATTCCAAACATTCATCAAAGCTGTAGCTTGGATATATTATTATGAATTGCATTGCATATTAAAGTAAAAATACCTTTGGAAATTGTGAGGGGAACTATCAGGATATGTGAGATTCAGAAAATTCAGAGTTGAAGATTTTTTTTGCTACATGAAATTCATGAAGTGAAAATAAATGCTTGCCTTTTACCCTAAAATTTTGAATAAAAATAAAATTCCATCGACCAAATGTAAACTATTGGTATGAAAGTAACACATGCTAACAAGAAGACTGCTGGTAGAATTGAACAGAGTTGGCTAAGAGAGAACTACAGATTTTAATTTTACAGCAGTTGAGACTTAACTCCTTTTCTTTAAATATCACTGTTGCCAAAAGTAAAAGATTATTTGAACTCAGAATGTTAAAAATAAGGAAGATCTAAAAAAATATAGTATTTCAAAAATTATTGTTGAAAAAAGTCCCTGATTCAATAACTGTATGAGGGCAAATATTTAAATAAATATACAATGATTTGATTTTTATGCTAATTCTATTGTTGAATTCCATTTTAAATTATATGTGGAGAGAAAGGAAGAAGACAGTAATAATCATAAAATAGGAATATTAGCAGAGAAGACATTTTGGTAGATTATTTTAATATGTCCACACTTAACAAACACTGACAGTTTTTGTACTCTAGATATTGTCAAGGATCTGTTTTGATTAGTCATTTTACTAAAGAATGTACCCTCTTATTTAATCAAAGTATTTTAGGAGAGGTATAAATTTCTAATGCATCACCACTGTTGATATGTTATGTATGAAGGAAGTTGCTCTTTTTTAAAATCATTATAATAAATCATTACAATGGCTCCAATCCATGGCTATTTAAAATACCCCTCTGCTGAGATCAGTGTAACAATATACAGCCAAATGCATATACATCATGGCTATTTCCCAATCTCATACAAGTGACAGAAGGATTAGAACTCTCTATTACAAATATACAGGTCTGATCCACTGTCTAAAACAGTATCTCCAACTGATTGATTTTTAGAAGGAATAGGAAAACTTTGATCATCTTCCAATAGAGCAGTGCAAAATGTAGCAGTTTCTTTTAGCGGAAGTTATTTGTATGCACTAGTGCCCAAAATGTGCAAGGCATTATGCAGATGTGTAGGAAGATGCAATCCCTGCCTTAAAGAGCTTATTATAGGGGGAGTTGACTGAATCACCTAGTAAGGTTTCCCAACACTTCCCATTATAACAATGCTTATAACTTTGTCGAACCAAAGTTTTCCATACCGGCAGTCACCTCAGGTAGGATTTCGAAAAATTTCAGGCAAAAGGATACAGGTTGTAATGCCTTGGCTCAGCAGAAAAGGAAATACAGACACAGAGAAGCACATGACAGGTCAGCTATCTGGCCACAGGAACTTGTTATCTGTTTGGCTGCAAACTGAATCTAACACAGAACTGATGCTTTTCAGTTGGGAGAAGAAAAGGACTCAATAATTTTAAGAGACATCCCATCAAGCCCTTTTGTTTTCAATAAAATAGATTGTTTTCCCTGGTTAAAAAATGCTTGTGTCCTTCTCTCTGAAGTGATCTAGTGCCAATCCCCTGCTTTTTGAACTAGGGACATGAAATATGGCAGAAAATTAGCCTTTTTGCAACTCCTGTGAAAATGTTCCCAAAGTTGGCTAAATTATAAACCTGTGAAAAACATTGCTGTTCACACATGCTTAATAGATACCTCATTTTTAATTAAGAAATTGCCAGAATCCATCTTCTCTACACATGCCCCAGCCTCTCTCAGCTCCTCACAGCTGACCGACCAGAAGATACATGAACCATCACCGTGGAGCTACTGAATGTACTGTGTTCCCTCACAATTCCTGCATGTCACCTAACCATCTTCTAGCTTGCACTACAAGGGCTCAGAAGGACTTTTCTCTAATGCAGGGCTAGGTAAAATACATCCCATGGGACCCTAGATCTAGCCCAGAACCTTTCCCAACCTAGTGGAAGGTTCAGGTAGGCTTCCCCTGCATGCTATTCAAAGCAGCTGGCAGAAGCGGCCTTGTGCTCTCTGTGTGCCATGTGTCCAGGGGCAGGGGCTTCACACACTGCCTCCACCCCAGCACAGTCTTGCAGTCAGAAGCCACCCAATGGGAGTTGCCTGGACCATGCTTGTGGCACAGGCAGTGCAGACAGTGCCCACCTTCCAAAGCCACACAGTAAGCAGAAAGCACATGGCCCCCACAGCCGGTCGATTTGAGTGGGATACGGGAGCACAGCAGGCAGGAAGCCTGCCCAGTGGTCCCAGTGGGCTGCTGGCCAGGTGCTGCCTCCTAAGGTAAGTGCCTTCCAATCACAGCATGTACCTAGTACCACACCCTCCTTCACCCCCGAGTCCCTGTCCAAAGTCACATTTCCCTTCTGGAGCCCTCACGCTCTCCTACATCCCTCCTCCAGCTCAGAACCCTCTCCTGCACCCATACACCTTCATATAATCTGCACCCCTCTAGCACCGAAATCCACTGCCCCAACTCGCAACCCCCTGCCTCACCTGAACTCCCTCCCAGACCCCACACCTGCTCCTGCACTCCAATCCCTGACTCTGAGCTTCCTTCTGCACCCAACCCCCATCCCAGACTACGCCCCTTCTCCATTAATATCATGGAAGAGTGCAGCCCTTGACCACTTACCAAATTCTTGGAGTGGCCCCCCTCTCAAAAATTATTGCCAACCCACACTCTAATGCCTGCTCCAGACTGAGGTAGCAGAGCAACTTAGTTTCACAGGGCCCCCTGTGGCCTGGGGCCTGGGCAATTACTTGCTATCCTCTAATACCGGCCCTGGCTGCTCAATAAGGAAAAATGTTGCTGAGGCACAGGTGGGCCATGGAGTTTTTAAAGCATGTTGGAGGGTCTCAGAAAGAAAAAGGCCTCTGTGATAGCATACTCACAGTTTAAAAAAAATCAATAATTAAAGAAGCCCTTTTTTGCCAACAGAAATTTTTCATCTTATACACCTTCAAGAGAATTAGAAACAATGATTTTGTATTAACATTATTCTTCAATTCCTGTTTGCTAGTGACCACAAGTCATTTCTTTCTTGCTAACCAACAGCACACAATGAACTAACCTTTGTTTAACTTCTAGTGAACACACTGGAGTTACATCGTTAACAAATCCAGCTGAAATGACCACCATCCTGTGAAGTTGCTAATGAGTATTATAAGTCAATGTTAATGAAGGAAATTTCTCTTCCATACTCCACATAATGCTATTTCCAGTGAGAACCATCTACTACCCAAGGGTATGTCTACACTAGAAAGTTAGTTCGAACTAACGGACGTTAGTTCGAACTAACTTTCCTATGCGCTACACTAGCGCTTCGCTAGTTCGAATTTGAATCGAACTAGCGGAGCGCTTAGTTCGAACTAGGTAAACCTCATTTTACGAGGACTAACGCCTAGTTCGAACTAGCTAGTTCGAACTAAGGGCTGTGTAGCCCTTTAGTTCGAACTAGTGGGAGGCTAGCCCTCCCCAGGTTTCCCTGGTGGCCACTCTGGCCAACACCAGGGAAACTCTATGCCCCCCTCCCGGCCCCGGACCCCTTAAAGGGGCACGGGCTGGTTACGGTGCCCGTGCCAGGTGCAAGCCTGCCAGCACCCAGCTAGCAGACCCTGCACCTGGCACGGCACAGAGCCACCCACCCGATGCCCCCCAGCCCACCCCCTCTTGCCGGGACCAGGCTGGCGGCTCCCGGGAGCTTGCCCTGGACCGCAAGAGGCGGGCACCTTCCTGGGCTAGTGCGGACATCGTGGACCTCGTCCACGATCTCCGCACTAGGCACAGGAAAGTGGCCGTCTAGGGCAGGAGAGCTGCCAGCCTGGCCACCCAGGACCAGGTGTGCATGAAAATCAAGGGGGTCCACTGAGACCCCCGACACTGAGCCCTGAGCTTACAATGGCCGTACTGGGTCAGACCAAAGGTCCATCTAGCCCAGTAGCCTGTCTGCCAACAGCGGCCAACCCTAGGGACCCTGGAGGGGATGGACCGAAGACAATGACCAAGCCATTTGTCTCGTGCCATCCCTCTCCAGCCTTCCACAAACTTTGGGCAGGGACACCACTCCTACCCTCTGGCTAATAGGACTCCATGGACCCAACCTCCATCACTTTATCTCACTTCTCTTTAAACTCTGTTCTAGTTCTAGCCTTCACAGCCTCCTGCAGCAAGGAGTTCCACAGGTTAACTATTTGCTTTGTCAAGAAGAACAACTTTCTCTTACTAGTTTCAAGCCTGCTACCCATTCCTTTCCTTTGGTGTCCTCTAGTCCTTCTTTATGGGAACTCAGGAAGAACTTTTCTGAATGCACCCTCTCCACCCAACCCCTTCTTTTAGAGACCTCTATCCTGTCCCCCCTCCGTCTCCTCTTTTCTAAGCTGAACAGTCCCAGTCTCTGTAGCCTCTCTTCATCTGGGACCTGTTCCCAACCCCTGATCATGTTAGTTGCCCTCCCCTCTCCCAGCCTTTCTCTTCCCCTCTCCCACCTCCTTTTCCCAGTCTCCCCCAGTTTTTTTCAATAAAGACAGAGTCAATGTTGGAAGAAACGTTATCTTTATTTTGTACATCAATAAGAAGGGGGGCTAGGGAAGGGCAAGTGGAAGGAGGTGAGGGAGGAATGGGGCACGAGCCCCCGATGGGGAGGACTGGGCTGGCTCTGCGGGCTTCTGGGGGTGGAAGCTCTCCTGCAGCCCCCCAATTGCCCCCTCTCCCCAGATGGCAGCCTGCGGCAAGTGCAGCCGGGCTGATGGCCGAGTGGTGTGATGTGCCCAGTGTGGGCACTCAGGGCACTCCAAGCCAGAACTTCTTTGCAAGCGGGGCACCCCTTAGAACTGTGTGTCCGGGGTGGGGGTCGGGACCCTTTAAGCGCAGCCCTCGGCTAGCCTGAGACAGCATCTCCATGCTCTAAGTCCTCCTTTTATGCCCTGCCGGCACTGCTTCCGGCCATCCTTAAGCCCTGTTCAGAGTCCACTCAATGTGGACTTACTAGTTCGAACTAGCAAAACGCTAATTCGAACTAGTTTTTAGTTCTAGATGCGTTAGTTCGAACTAGCTTAGTTCGAATTAACTAATTCGAACTAAGTTAGTTCGAACTAGCGCTGTAGTGTAGACGTACCCCAAGAGATTGCAGGATTTTGTATAACACAATCACAGAAACTAGAGATGAAGTTTTAGGTGATATAGTTCACCATAGCTGAAGTTGTGTACCTTAAGCCAACCTTCCTGGTTTGGTATAGACCACGCCTAAGTGTCTCCTAATTCACCCTTCAGTGTGCCCTATCTTTCCTCCATGTATCTCCCAAATTATTCTTTTCTTTAAAATAAGAATATTTATATTTCAGATTATTTTACAGCTGGTTAGACTTTGTTATGGAAAAGTTAGTACAGCTTGATGCACATAAAAAACATTTGATAAAATGTTGAAGATTTCACACTTATGCCTTTATAACACACTGACATGATTCAGAGGCAAGACAGTTTGTTGCATACCCTGCAAAAGTATTTTCAGTTTGTTGGCTCATTCAAGTAGATCTCTGTTTTGACTGGCAGCATTCCACCCTTGCAAACTGCTCACATCCTCCCCATAGTATACTATATAAAAAGTCTACACCCACCATTTCTCCCCACACTATTTCTACTTGTCTATAGCTTTGGGCTCTTTTTGAAGTCAAGACAGACTATGCAATTTATCTCAACACTGCCCTTCCAATCTGAAGAAGCTGCAGGACAGAGTAAATGCTGTTAACCTCCCTGAACTTTGAGCAGCAGCACTTGTGACTGACTCTACACTTCTAGGAAAAATACCAGATTGCATAGTTTGCTGATGTAGTGTTGCAGTAATCATTTTACTAGTATGTAAATCACTATCATCTCTGTCAAATATCTGTGACTAGTTCTCCATGTCTGAAACGTTAATCCTGACACATCTATAATCCACAGGATTAAAAATAATTCACTTTGACTTCCTGGACAAGTTAACTCACTGATTTATCCCTAGCAAGTATTTTTTTTTCTTTTCTTTTTTTACTGTCTGCACACAAATCTGGGATTAATTTCTTTCAGTGACACTAAGCCAAACCAAGACCTTGGTTGCTGTAGCTTTTTTTTTCACACCAATTAATGCACAGGATAATGTTCGTATCGCCTCTCTCCAAACAGAAATTGCATCTGCCAAATCCATCTTTGGGACTTGCACTGACTTTATGACAAGTCAGTGCTGTCAGAGCAGCGTATTGTATAACCATATATTCTACTAATCGATATACCGTATATACTCGAGTATAAGCCGAGTTTTTCAGCACAGTTTTTGTGCTGAAAAATGCCCCCCTCGGCTTATACTCGAGTCAGCCTCCTGCTCGCGGGCGGCCTCAGCGCGTCTCTGCCGCCAGCCGGGTCTAGACGCGTGAGCCCGGAGCTCCGGCCCCCCAGCCCCTGCCCTCCTGGCCCTTCCGGCCCCTGCCCTCCTGACCCTCTCAGCCCCCCTGTCCCCTTGTCCCCCCCAGCCCCTGTCTCCTCATCCCCCCCAGCCCCTGCCCTCCTGGCCCTCCCGGCCCCCCTGTTCCCTTGTCCCCCCGAGCCCCTGCCCTCCTGGCCCACCCAGTCCCTGCTCCCTCGGCCCCCCAGCCCCTGCCCTCCTGGCTCTCCTGGCCCCCCAGCCCCTGCCTGCCCGGCACCATGGGCCCTTGCCGCGTGGGAGGAAGGGCGTTTGGGGCCGTTCGCCATGACGCTCGGGTGCAGCGCTGAGCTCGGGAACAGCTGGGCCAGGAGCCGACTCGGCACCGTGAGCGTCTGTTCTGGAAGCACCTGGGAGCCCTGATCATGAGCTTGGGCCCGATTCTGGGGCAGGTGCACAAGGACCAGCCGCTGCTCCCTGCTCCCCCTCCCCTCCCCTCCCCTCCCCTCCCGTGGTAAAATCCAGCCAGCACCGGCACCCGCTCCCCCCGCTGGCTCACTGGCCCATAGATGCCCGGCCTGGGTCTCGCACAGCCTCCCCCCCCCCCCGCTGGCTCATTGGCCCATCGACGCCCGGCCCGGGTCTCGCACAGCCTCCCCCCCCCCCCGCTGGCTCATTGGCCCATCGACGCCTGGCCCAGGTCTCGCACAGCCCCCCCCGCTGGCTCGTTTAGAGGGGGCTCGTTGGCAGGCGAGGGGGCCGGAACGTGGGGGCTGCGGGGCGGGGGCGGGGGCAGCGGGGGCTGAGCTGTGGCCGTGCCTGCAGAACCATATTGTTTTTGTTGACCCCCTTTTCCCCTTACAGAGCTAGGTTATTGTTTTTCTTTGAAATAAATATTCATGTAATTTTATTGGTATCTATCTTCATTTTTTACATTTACCAGTAGCTGCCTCATTTCCTACCCTAGGCTTATACTCGAGTCAATATTTTTTCCCAGCTCTTTGGGGTAAAATTAGGTGCCTCGGCTTATATTCGGGTCGGCTTATACTCGAGTATATACGGTATTCTTTGTAATTTGTAGAGGGACAGCCTACTTGGTACTGGCTGCTTTTGAGTGAGCAGTGGCTATAAAGTTGCATTAAAGGAAGAAATATTTTGTAATTTTGTAAATTTCTCTTTCTCTGCCCCCCCATCACAGATTATGTCAATAGCTCCCAATTTACCCATAAGTGACTAATTCTGGAACTTCTGAGTCAGGGAACTAGCAGCAGCAAAAAATGGCCAAAGCGTCCTTCACAGATTAACTCACATGTAGAAGAGATGCACCTTTCTTTTTAGTACATTTATGACTCCACTGTATGTTACCTGCTATACATGGCTTCAGGGATAAAAGGGGGATTTATATACAAGAGTCCAAAACCAAACAATTTCATGCACAAAGTTTCTAAGCGTACATGTAGCTACCTATCACATACTGTTTACAAAACTCAAACACTTGAAAACAGAACAATATGATCAGTCTTTTTAAATCAAAGTTACCAAGAATAGAACAGATAGAAAAAAAGGTTATATACCAAGGAATCTCAATTTTCTGATGTATGGACTATGTATAATACAAGCTGGGTTGAGAAGAGTCTATCTATGCTGTTATCCACTTCATTCACATTTTTCTTGGTAAATATCACTGCCCTTCCCAGAAGGAATATCAACAGCTATGATCATTTAATCTCAGGAGGGAATGCATAACATTTTCTTCAAGATAACAATATCATTCCATACCCAGCTGCCTGGATATTTTACCAATCTGGTACCTATAACACTCTCCACACTCACTTCCCCAAACACAATACGTCAAACAGCCTAAACAACAGAGATCCATGAACACTCCTGAACCTTTATATCTTTCACTGCAGCACAAATCCAGGCTGACCCAGAACCTTAAAAAAACATTTTTCCGAAGACTAAGCCACAAAGAGAAAAGATATCTGCTATTATTTTTTTCTCCATTCACTAGTTTCATGTTGCTGACTGATAAGGGGAAAAATTATTATATTTTATTTTTCTTCTATCTTTTCAAGACTGTCCTTTATTTTATACTATAATCCTCCCTGGTCGATCAAGTGTTAGCATAGGGTGGGGGAAGTCCTGTTATTTTGGGTTGTTATATGTTTAATGTCTGGATGACATTAAGAAAGATTTAGGGGAGAAAGAATAAATGAAATTTTAACTGGTTAACAGATGTGAGCGTATTAAATTATCTAGCCTGTACATAGGATTCTACATAACAATACACCAAGTTCAGCTTTATAATTTTAGGAAAATATGTGGCCTCAAAGGCAAAACTCCATTACATTCAATGAACTCACTAATCCTGTGTCTTGCTCGGTCAATCAGTTGTAAGGACTGGCTTTTTTGTTTCTACTTATTTTGATATACATCATCTAAATCTACAGCGTACTGTAGTAGATAATTTTAAAAAGTTGTTTCTGTCTTTCTTCTTTCCCTCCCCACCAAGAAGATTAACTAAGGGAAGGGAATCAGTGTGAAACAGAGGTCATATTTCAGAGTCCTTGGAAGTTTAATTAGGTCAATTAGAAAAGTACAATTAATCTCATTCAGTGCACACATTTAATATTTGGATTAAAGCTAGTTTGATGATTCCACTTGGATATTCACAATTTTGATCAAAATTATCCAAAACTATGCTAGCATTTTGGCTATCCCTTAGAACACAGATATCTAACAGTAACATTAAACTGACAGGAAAATTATACAAAAAAGATACAGCCCCTGACATTTAAGTTTTACTTTCAGTAAGTTTGACTAAGGCCATATGTACACTACAGCCTATGTTGGCAAAACTTATGTCACTCAGGGCTGTGAATATTCCACCCGACCTTAGTGACATAAGCAACCACAGCTGGAGAGATGACATAGCTATAGTGGCATTCCCAGAGATGTTTTTTTTTAATGTAGACAAGAGAGTCATCATAAGACTCTTGGCCAGACCTACTATAATGGTGCAGATGTATCAGTATGGCTATGACACTGTAGTGTTGTCTGTTTAGACAAAGCCAATACTGCTTTTGTGATTTAATCTCTATAGAACAGAGCCTTGACCAGAAAATGACTCACTTGCTTACCTTGCCTACTTCAAATATGGGTGTAAAATAACTGTGAGATGTTCATGTGGATGTAAATTATGAGGGAGGAGAGGGGGAAAACTAGAAATAAGAAAAGAATTCTAGATATCCATACACAGCCAGTCAATAAAAGGACAAAATGATACACTAAAAACATATGGTAATTAGGTAATTTTCTTGCATTAGGAGTTTGGGATCTCTTATTTCTGTATCACACTATGTAAAGCAGAAGTTCCGCAACTTACCCAAAGAGCACTGGTGGTTTATGGAACACTTAGGGTGTGTCTAAACTACAGAGTTTTGTCGACAAAAGTGGACTTTTGTCGACAAAACTATACCTGCGTCTACACTACCACTGAGTTCTGTCGACATAACATCGACAGAACTCAGCAGTTTTGTCGACGCTGGTAAACCTCATTTTACGAGGCATAACGCCTTCTGTCGACAGAGTTCTGTCGACAGAAGGTGTTATTGCATGTAGGGTTGTGTCTAGACTACAGGGTTTTGTCGACAAAGCAAGCTGCTTTGTCGACAGAACTGAATGTAGTCTAGACGCTCTTTGTCGACAGAAGCTTTGGCCTCCTGGGATGAGGTTTACCTGGGTGGTCGACAAATACCTTTGACGTCTACACCCGCACATCCAGACTATCACGCTGAGCCGACAAACAGCTGATCAGCTGTTTGTTGGCTCAGCACGGCAGCCATGTAAATTTAAATGAAGCGGTGATTATTTAAATCACCGCTTCATTTTCCTATGTCTGGTAGCCTAATCTACATGCCTCTGACGACAGAGGCATGTAGTCTAGATGTACCCTTAGTCTGTGGAGAAGTGGAAGATCAAATAGTGATTAAGCTCATTGCTTCTAGCTGCTTGTAGGCATGACAGATTTTTCATTCCAGAGATAGTGGCTTGTGAAAGCCAACAAACAGGAAGTGGGAGTCAGCTGCGGTCTCCCCAAAAAGGAGCAAAGCTATATTAGGGAAGGAAAAGGAGAAGTCACACTACTGAACCTGAGCAGCCAAACACTGTTGGGAGAGGAACTCCTCAAAGACAAGAAGAAAGAAAAAACGGTTTCTGAGGCCATATATATTCAGAGACTACTCGTGACTCAGGAAAAAATGCAGAGATGGTTCGAGAGATGACTCTGTGCTCTAGGCAAATGGACAGTTATCAGACTAAAGATCTCCTCAATACAAAAGTGCCACAGATCAATCTTCTCTAAGGAGAGCACCGTAGAGTATATCCCCTTGTTTGTTCTTGTACACATCAGGGATGTAAGTGACTACTCAAATTGACTACTTGACTATTCGCTTTCCCCCTACCTTGCTGCCTCTGATATAGCAAGAGAGGGAGCAGAAGCCAGTGCTAGGGAGGGGAGGGGGAGCCATCTTAAAAACCACTTCTCCCCAGCACCATCTCTGCAGTGTGTGGAGAGGATGTGGGGCCAGGGAGGCTTGAGGCGGGCCCCAGACCACTGCACCTCTGCATTTTAAATATAGAAAGAGCCAGGTAGTCCCCTCTACATTTTAAATGTAGTAAGAGCCAGGTAAGAGCCTGGCTTTTACTACACTTAAAATGCAGAGGTGCAGCAGTCCCAGCCCCAATTCATGCTGGGTCTGGGTCCTACCCCTGCTGCAGCTCTGGAGTTTAAATGTAGAAGAAGCCAGGCTATCTGCATGCCCAGCTCCTACTACATTTAAACTGCAGTGCCACAGTGAGGGTAGCTTCTGGACCTGACACGAGCTGGGACTGACCATCTCCTCTTATTGACTAATGTAGTCGATACAAAATTGTATCGTCTACACAGTTAGCCAGTTACCCGCTTCTTAACATCTTTCGTTCACATAGCGCATCATGGTGGTATTGTTGATAAGTGTGCAAACCACTGAGTATCTTATACTGTCCAAAGAAGTAAAACATGCATTTTAGATGGCCCAAAGCTCCAGTACATCAATGTGGAGCGAAGCTTCCTGTGCTTATCATACTCACTGTTCCTTCAGCGACCTCAGGTGGACCACACAGTCCCAAAAATGAGACATCAGTAACAACTGACTTGGTTTGTGAGGACTGGGCAAATGGAATGCACTAGCAAATGTTATGAGGACACATGCACCACTGCAGTAAGTCTATGACCAATGGAGGGAGACAAACCAGAGGATTATGGAGAGGATGATAAACCATCCTGAGCCACATGTGAAGTTGGCAAAGATGCAACCTTGCAAAATGGATCGTCTGAGTGGTCAAACACATACAAGTGTCATGGAAGGCTAAAATTGCAGATTGAGGTAAAGTTGTCAAATTGTGTGAAAATGGTTAGGCAGCAGGAACACTGTCAATGTCATGGAATCAAACAGGACCTCAATAAAATTGATTTGCTGAGTGGGAGCCAAGATTGAATGAGACTCAGTTGAGCATGTGCAATGTAGTGTTTACATGACTGAGAACTTCCTCCTTCAATCTTCCCCCCCGTATCCAATCATTAGTGTATGAGAAGATGCAGAGGCCTTTTTTTGCTTGTTTGTTTTTGTTTTTATTTGTTTGGGTTTGGTTTTTTTTTAGATATGTTGTAATCACAACCATACAGCGGTAGAAGTAGGACAAAATTAGGGGCAGAAGTAGGACAAAGAGGCTGAGCATGAGAACTATGTACATAAAGTGTCATTCTCCAATGGCAAATCAAAGGAACTTTCTGTGAGTTAGTACAACCATCACATGAAAGTAGGTGTCCTGAAGGCCCAGAGCAACAAATAATTCATTCTGACACAAGGCAGGGAGGATAGTCAATAGAATTATCATATGGAAAATAATATATCCCCCACCAAAACTCCTACTTACAAACTCCTACCGGAGTTCCAATGTTAAGTTGAAAGATGCTATAAAAATACAGGTTTTTTTCTTTAGTTTTTCTTTTCAGAAATTTTGCTCTTGGAAACATTTAACACTTTTCAGACAGTTTAAAAGACCATCAGCCAGAACAAAGAATTCCCACCTCAAGCATAACAAACCAATTTATAAATATTTTACTAGAATTTTGTTGTGATAAACTTGAATTAAGTAGAAAATATTTCTACCTGTGCTTAAAGAAAACTGAAGAAAGTCTGTTGATCCTGCTTTTGCCTCAAACTTTAATTGCTTTCCTTAATTATATTTTGATTATTTTGCACAATTTGTCTCCATAAGTCTCTTTTCCTTATCTAAATGTGCTAGAGTGATCCATTAGAATGGTATAATATACTATAATTTGAGCAGTGGGAAAGAATTCTTACTCTTGGCAACAAGCATGAAAATCATGTTTATGAAGCTTTATTAAAAAGCACTTCCTCATTTATATTGATTTAGGGATTTTTGCATCAACTTCCAAAGAAAGAAAAAGACTTCTCATGTGTTCAGATGCTTTTCAACTTCCCAAAATATACAATTCCTCTGCTATAATTTCATGTGCCTGGCCTCACAGTAACCACTGGATGCTGGGAAGAACAATTACAGAAAGAATCCTGCTGAGTCTTTACAGCATTTGGATGGAGCATGCTTAGTATAGATTGACTTCTCAGACAATTTAGCTGCCAAACTTGTACAAGTCTCTACTGAACTCATGTGAACTGCAATTTTCAGAGGCTAATAACTTTGCCAATGTAAGATGTTTTTTCCTGACAAGCTGAGCAGAAGGCAACCCAAGTGTTAAGTGTCAAGTCCATGCTCCATAGCCTAGAGGAACTAGAATTCACAACATGGTTGCAAGATTGTTGTTTTTGTTTTAAATATGGGCAAAAAGTATTTTCCCCCAACCTTGTTCTAAGAAAATGTTGAACCATTTGTGCTGGGGGAAAAAATGTAAGAAGACAGAGGAAGATACTAGCAAGGAAAATGGTTAGAGTTCAGCAAAGTTATGAGCAACTGAAAAACAGATTTTATAATGGAAAGTGTGTGAGTATTATAGATGTCACTATCTGAACTGTCTAAAATAAGCTTTCTTTCATACAGCTCAAAAGTCAACACTATTTTATTATTGCCAATGATGATGATGGATCCTTTGAATGAAAATGCAAGACTTGAAAAGCAAGCAAAACTGTTTTGAGATACTGCTGCACTCTATAGGCCTGTCATTTAAAATTAATTTGTCAGGATTTAAGTTTTTGCTGGTGAGATGATAGAGAAACAGAATCCAGACATTATTACTTTGCTTTCCTTTGTGATGCTTTCTAAGTGTAACATTCCATTTATCTTTATGGGTAAAACGCTGATGTAACAAATAGTCACTATGTGCCTATAATGAGCTCAAGAAAGATCTGAAATGGATTTCCAAGTTATACATCAAAAGCTATGCTTCAAAAGGACACTTGCTATTGATTTTTCAAGGTAATTGTGCTCAAACATACACTTAAGATATAGTATCAGGCTATGTAGCAGTGCATGTTGCAAAACTACAAAATTTAATATCTCTAAAATTGAATTTATCACAAATCTTATCACAAATTCATCAGAACTGTTTGCATGTAAAAAGTATTGATTTGAAATTAAAATAATATTTGAATTACCAAAATCATTCTTATATTTGACTTCTTCAGAGCTTTATGCAGCCATCTGCATAGCTAGAATCCACCTGGGTTTGTATGATTCAAAAATAGAATCTAAAGCACTTGCTTGTTGTCTTCATAATTATAAAGTAGGAGAAAATGCTCAAATGATAAGTGCAGATTTAATAAAAAAACACGACACCAACTATGGAGAAATCCCAGACACCATTTTTTAAAATCTCTCTCCTCCATTTATCATTTACCCCCCAATAGATTTTAATGAAAATATACTGTATGGGGAAATACTATGCAATGGAGTAAAAATAAGGATGAGTAAAGAGAACAATCCACCCCTCATTGAAAAACCAGACAGAGTTCCTTCACATCTAACTAGTTTGGGGTATTTGAGCTCCAGGGCTATGCTTCTTCCCTGGCTCCTGTCATCAGAGCTCCCCTTCCTGTTCTAATATAATTTAACTACTGACTGTACCAGCCATACTAGGAGTCATATCCTTGACACTGTCTCAGCTCTATTTAGTGCAGGACTTGGCATAGTGGGTGGGTGCTAGTTCCTCTCCTCTGATTTATGGAAGCTTAAAGTCATTGTGACATCAGACAGGATTTATGACCACCTTCAGTCCATTTACTGTGAAGCTTGATACTGCTTGCAGATGAGGATAAGGGTCTAATTCTGATATTCACAGAATCACAGGGATGGAAAGGACCTCAAGAGACCTTCTAATCTAGTCTCCTGTACTCAAGTTAGGACTGAGTTTTATTTAGCCCATCTCAGATAGGTCTTTGTCTACCCTGCTCTTAAAATTTTCCAATGGTGGAGATTCCACAACCTCCCTTGGTAATTTATTCCAGTGCTTAATCACCCTGACAGGAAGTTTTTCCAATGTGTAACTTAAATCACTCTTTCTGAAGTTCAAGCCCATTGTTTCTTGTTCTATCCTCACAGGTTAAGGAAAATATTTCTCTCCCTTCTTGTAATCACCTTTTATGTGCTTGAAAATTCTTATCATGTCCCTTCTTGGTCTTCGACTCTCCTGACTAACCATCCATCATTGGCCATGTTGTCCAGACCTTTAATCATTTGCGTTGCTCTTCACTGGACTTATTTTTTGTTTGCTTTTGTGCCCTTCATAATGTCTCTTTGAGAAACTATCCAGTGTCCTGAACTGTTTTTCCCCTTGGACTTGCTTCCCATGGGATCTTACCTAACAACTTCCTGAGTTTGCTATAGTCTGCCTTCTTGAAATCCATTTCCTTTATTATACTATTAGCTCTCTTACTGTTCCTTAGAATCATGAGCTCTAAGGGTGTGTCGAGACTACAGAGTTTTGTCAACAAAAGTGGACTTTTGTCGACAAAACTATACCTGCATCTACACTACTGCTGAGAACTCAGCAGTTTTGTCGACGCTGGTAAACCTCATTTTACGAGGCATAACGCCTTCTGTCGACAGAATTTCTGTCGATAGAAGGTGTTATTGCATGTAAACTGTCCTTTGCCTCTACACTACCATGTCGACAAAGCAGCTTGCTTTGTCGACAGAACTGAATGTAATGTAGACGCTCTTTGTCGACAGAAGTTTTGTCAACAGTATCTGTCGACAAAACTTCTGTCGACAAAAGCCTGTAGTCTAGACGTACCCTAACATTTCATCATCACTTTCACCCAAGCTGTCTTCCACTTTCAAATTCTCAACCAGTTGTTCCTTTACTTGTTCTAGATTTGATTTTAACAGCTTGTCCCCTAGTAGCTTTCTCTACCTTCTGAAAAAAAATTATCTTATATTTCAAGAACCTGTTGGATAATCTGTTCATGCTGTATTGTTTTCCCAATGGATATCTTGGTTGTGAAAGTCCCCCATTACCACCAACTCCTTTGCTTTGGATTATTTTGTTAGTTGTTCATAAAGTCTTATTCATTTCTTATTGGTCTAGAGTAGACCTCTACCATGACATCACTCTTGTTTTCTACCCCTCTCATCCTTCCAACAAGTCTGTCACCTATTTTCATCACAACTTCAATCCAGGTATAACCCTCCCCCGCCTCTCTGGGTTACTCTGGAGCAGGCAACACTCACCTGGGTGTCTGGGGGCCTGAAGTTAACATTAAAGGAGATCCCAAGTATCCCAGGGGTGATGTTTGATAGGTGGGACTCCTTTATCTATTCTTACTACTTTATCTATTGCTGCAGACACTTACTCATAAAGGAGTTTAAAATTGATGGTGCCGCTACCTGTTTTTCCACTGTGCACACTCAGAAATACCAATTATAAATTATATATATTCAATATACTTAAATTACACTTAACACACATTTACTTAATTAAAAAAAAATGGGTATAACAGATGAAGATTAAATATCACTGCAGATTGTACCTCCCAAAACCAGAACTCTCTGGTCCAGCAACATCCTTGTTAGCAGGATGACAGATGTTCTTAGATCGAGAGCCCTGGGCTGGGGACTAGTCACAGGATAGCTGGCAACAGTGGGGCAGGGCCAGAGCCATCTGGCAGCAGTGAGGCCGAAACCAGAGCTGAACAGCAGCAACAGGGCCGGAATTGTCTGGTGGCAGCTGGGCTGGGACTGGCAGTATACTGCAACAGGGGGGTCAGAGCTGGAGCAGCAGGGGAGCTGGGGCTGGAACCACTCAGCAGCAGCAGGGCCAAGGCCAGAGACACCCAGCAGCAGCAGAGCTGTGGCTGGAACTGTCTGGTATTAGTGGGGCCGGGACTAGAGCCATCTCTGGAAATAGGGGGGCTGAAGCCAAAGCATGGACAGCAGTGGGGAGGAGTTAATATAAAGACTGAGTCTAACCCAGTAAGTAGGGTGTTGGGAAAACCCAGGTTCAAATTCTTCTTCCAATGAGTGTTTATTTATACATAACTCCAACAGCAGAGATTGGAAGATACCTGACCCCAAGAAAATCAATAACGAAATTGTCAGAGCACACAGCTGAATTGTCAGAGCACACAGAAGACCCTGGTCTGAATCTGGCTGAGTAGGGACTTAAACCTGCAACTCTTACATCCCAGGCAAGTGCCCAAAACAGCAGAATACTAGGAGCACACTTGTGCTTTTTCTTTCTACTATTTCTCCCTGCCCCCACAGCAAAAAGCATTAAAATGCCTTGAATTCTCTCTACCCCAAGTGAAATAAGGGTTTTCAAAAATCTCAAAACATTTAGTGGGAAATCATTTTCCTGTTAGAATACATCAAAGTCAGAGGCTAGCAGGAGAGTGGTGGATAGGAGATACATAAAGCTCAGAATTATCACCGCCTTGTTTCCTGTAGTCTGAGGAGAGGTTACTGCGGGTTGATTAAAGCACCTAGAACCAATTAAGGCCCTGCCAGAAACCTAATAGAAGCCTCTTCCTTCAGGAAGACAAGGCGAGGGGAGGAGAGCTGGCTGGAGTTTGGAGGAGTTCTGTTGTTAACCAGAGGATCAGAGAACAAGGGGAAAGGAAACCCTGCTCAAGCAGAGCAGAAGAACTTTCCAGACTCTGACATTTTACCCAAGGGGGTAGAGGGCAGAAAGTCTGTGAAGATGAAGGGATGCACAGTAGAGGATGAGCCCAGATCTCTTCCCTGCTCCCCTTCTCTATCCCACCAGGTTACAAGCACAGCCTTTGACGTCCAAGAACAGGTACCCTGACCCACCATACAAAGGGAAAGCACAGGACCCACCATAACAGTGCCAGTCATTTTCCAACACACCCAGATCTACTAACAACCTGTGCAGTTCTGACCCTTTCAATCATCTCTGGGGTACAGAAATTCAGAGAGAAAAAGTGTTTCTAGCAGTAATATCCAAAGGAATGCCACTGTGTGTGTACAACTTCCATAAGCACATTTTACATGGTCCGTTGTAAAATCTAAGGGAGATGAAGCAAGAAATGAGTGACTGCTCAGCTTTGGATCATTGTTGTAGAGTAGAATATTTGGTTCTAAAGCACTGATTTAGGAAATCACTACTACAAAGTTTAACACAATATTGTGTTTTTGAAAGGGCAGAATGCTAAACTTCAGCAGACAAGCAATCAGATTCATAAGCCAACCTCTAATACTGCATTGTGCCTAGAAGGGTTTTTTAAATTAGTCTGAATGCTCATGCCATAAAATGCAACATAGTTTGAGACAGGATTACAGAATGGATTTGATTTATCGGCTGGTTTGACTGCAATCATAACTCTAATCCCATTACTGAGGGGATTTTCAGGGACAGAAAAAGGAGCCTTTGCTTTCTGTGCTGCTAGTTAATGAAATGCATTTACGTCGCCAGTGTTAGTTACTGCCTATTATCATCTCAGAGATGGCAGATCATTTTGACTCTCTTTAATTTAATAGCATGCTGTTTGTCAGTTTGATGGGACCCTCAGTTAACATTCTAGCAGGTCCACTCAGTTCCATTCTTCTTATGCAAAATGATGGTATCATTTATTAGTGTCAAAACAATGTAAAGCTTTGGTACATTTTGGTTCTCCAGGTGCAAAGAAAACACCACATCAATGTATTTTCAAGCCATGTTTTCCTCAAAAGTGGCTTCAGGGTCTTCACATCCTTCATGGGGTGGGTTAGGCCACTAAAGTATTGTTTTAGGGCCATTTTGCATCAGTCAAGAGTTGCCAAGCAACCCTAATGCAGCCCTTAGAATTGGGACCAAAATCTTTTTCATTGCATTGATATTGATATGATTTACTTTCATAACATCCCCTTGAAATAGATCAGCTATCAAAGCACAGTACAGTATATACAGTGAAAATGAAATGATCTCTGTTGCAATGTTAAACACTTCACATGGTTGGTGCTATGTAAGTATGAATGAAATTGAAATGATAAGCATCTAAATGTCTTGTACATGTCTTTAGATAGGCTATAGCACTTGACAGTAATGGTATGTTATGTGAGAATTAATAAGACATGCAATAGTGCACTCTGTATATATATGATAGGCAGGCAGAGATATAGTTGTTTTAGGAACCTTAATGCCAAATTTCCTGACATTAAGTAAAAGCAAGATTTTGGGTCAATATTCCTTTATGGCCCAGCCTTACTCTGGAGCACAGTGCAGTGCTATGCAATCCTAAGAAAAAGTGAAGAAGAATTCTGACCATGAGTTTCCTAACACACATAAATCTCCCTCTGCATATTTTCTGTAGAAATAATGGGGATAGGATTATAGTCCTTCCTCTTCTTGGTTCTCCTCTCCCACTCTGGGACCTTATGGTCCTGTTTGCACATGGAAAAAGTAGGGTATATATCCCATGACCTACAAGAGCCTCAGGTAATCCCCACCATTGCCCAAGGATGGTATGAAAAGTGAAGTTTTTTACTCCTTTAGCTGCCCCATTTTCACCAGTCTCTAGTCTGTGCACCTGCAGAGGAGCAGAACACAACTTGACTAAGTGTGAAAAATGAATTCCAGCAAACATTTAAGTGTAGCAAAGCATATAAAAAAAAACTAGTCACTTAAAGTAGTAGTTATCTTACATTTGCATAAGGCAAACATATGTACAGTAGCTGAGATATAGGTGTGGACTGACTGCTTTGTCATTTTTAGGAGCAAATTGGAAGGTTTGAAAATGTTCTTTGATAAAACATTGTAAGTTCCAGAAAATAAGGGCACAGATATTATAATGAGGTAGGAAAGCAAATGCATTTAACTTGGCGGCTGTAGGCTAGATGCACAAGATCTTAACTTCAAATATTTATCTCTTATGGGCACTATGTTTTACTGACAAATTAAGAAAACATGTAACTTGGTCAAGAGCGGCCCTAGACGAGCTGCCAGAAACTGGTGCCTTAGGTGGAATGCGCGATCAGCACCCCCTCCTCCAAAGCCCTCAACGGCCATTTATCTTGGCGCCCTAGGCGATCGCCTAGTTTGTATTGACGGGCTGCCACTGAACTTGGTCATGAGTACAGAATCAAAGAAATATACAGGCAGTCCCCGGGTTACGTACAAGATAGGGACTGTAGGTTTGTTCTTAAGTTGAATCTGTATGTAAGTCGGAACTGGCGTCCAGATTCAGCCACTACTGAAACTGACCGCCAGTTCTGACTTACATACAGATTCAACTTAAGAACCCCAAGTCAGCTGCTGCTGAAACTGATCAGCGGCTGATTCCAGGAAGCCCGGGGCAGAGCAACTGTGCCTCGGGCTTCCTGTAGTCAGCGCTGGTCAGTTTCAGCAGCGGCTGACTTGGGGATGCCTGAGGCAGAGCAGCTGGGGTGCTGCCGGGTTGGTCCAGTAGTGCCCAGAGCGGCGCTGCGGAACCAACCGGCAGCGCCCCAGCTGCTCTGCCCCAGGGTCCACAACAAAAGCCTGGTCTGCTGGGGGGGACCCACTAGCTGCGCCCCCCCCAGCAGACCAGGGACACGGGGAGCAAAGCCGCAGCGGCGGGGTGCTGCGCCTCTGAGGCTTTGCTCTGGCGCGGGACCCGCCGCGGCTGCGGCTTTGCTCCCGGTGTCCCTGGTCTGCTTTGCTCCCGGTGCCCCTGGTCTGCTGGAGACGGTCCCCAGCAGACCAGGGGCACCGGGAGCAGCTTTTCTTGCCCCGGAGGTCGAGGTGGCGGACCGCTGCCTGCGAGCTCCGGAGCGAGAAAGCCCCGTTCGTAAGTGCGGATCCGACATAAGTCAGATCCGCATAAGTTGGGGACTGCCTGTACAGCTGAAAGGGACCTAGAGAGGTCATCTAGATGGTCTCCTCATATTGAGGCAGGATCAAATATGCTTAGACTTGTCTTAAAAAAGACTAGTCTTAAAAAAGTGACAGGGATTCCACAACCTCCCTTGGAAACTATTTCCAAACTTAACTACCATTATAGTTAGAAAGTCTTCCTTAATAGCTAACCTAAATCTCCTATGCTGCACATTAAGCCCCTTGCTTCTTGCTCTGCCTTCAGTGCACATGGGGAAAATTGATCATCATCCTCTTTATAACAGCCCTTAACATATTTGAAGACTTTTATCAGGTCCTCCCTCAATTTTCTTTTTTCAAGACTAAACATGCCCATTTTTTAACCTTTCCTCACAGGTCAGCTTCACTAAAACTTGTATCATTTTTGTTGCTCTCCTCTGCACTCTTTCAAATTTGTTCCCATCTTTCCTAATGAGCAGAGCAAATTGGGCATCATACTCCAGCTAAGATCTCACCAGTGTTGAGTGGAGTGGGACAAAGACCTCCATGTCTTACATATGACACTCCTGATTGCCTCCCACAATTATATTAGCCCTTTTCACAAATGCGTCACACTATTGTCTCAGAATCAATTTGTGATCCACCATAAACTTACCTGCTTTTCAGCAGTACTACTGCTTAGCCAATTATTCCTCATTTTCTACTTGGGTAATTTATTTTCCTTTCCAAAGTATAATATTAATTTGCTCCAATTTACACCTACGTTATACCCAGCCACACACAGCCAGCTACAAGTTCATTGTCCATATTATGTGTAGGAGCCATTTGTAAAAAAATAAAACACACACGCACACAACCCTCACTGTCCTATTGCAAGGAAAAATTTGGTCTTCATTTGCAGCAATAAACTACCCTCACTTACACTATGGTTGCCACTCTTTTCAAAATGCTCAGTGGACATACACTTTTTTGTACCTTTCTTATTTGTGCATAAAATCCCAATTGCATTCCAACTGTTTGACAATGCACTCCTTTGTCTGAACACTGTAAGATATACTAGAGGACACAACGCACACACATGCTTTACAGAGCCTTGGAAGTTCTCTCCCATCCAAATCCAGTTTAGCTTTTCTTTATAGTCAAGAAAGATTAGGCACCTCTGGGACAGTGCACCTTCACTTTTTCACACATGCAGCTTCTGCCTCTTAAAATGCAAGATGTGTGACTCCGATAGATTCCAGGTACATTTATGCATTTCCTATATCATTATTTGAGTTTGCTATCGCATTAACTTTAACATTTTATAAGCCACTGCACAGGAGACAATTTAAAAATTCAAATGAGGATTATTGTAGCATGTAAAAGATATTGAGCTGTAGTCATAATTTAAAAGAGGTACATATAGCTGCTTAGTGATACAGAGAAAGAATGTCAGGTCTAAAGTACCCCTAACTGCTCTGCCAATTGCACTCGCTGCATCTGTTGTGATCACAGCCATCCACTATCAGAAAACCACAAAAAATAAACCCACAACCCATCCTACACACTGTAAAGATATGCTGAAATTGCTTTTTGAAAGGCTAATTTTTCAAGACAGATCTCTCTATATGCATGCAATTCTTTATGTATATACACACAAAGAAGTAGAATTCAGAGAAACATGAACAGAATGTATATTTTATGCATATACATATTGGCATTTGCGCACACAAGTAATAACATGCTAAGTGTTGTCCACACAAACAGAAACCAGGTTGAGGCTAGGAGCCATAGGCTTTGTCTACACTGCAGGGTTTTTGCACAAGAAGCTTTTTTGCAGAAGAGATCTTTTGCAAAAACTTCTTGTGCAAAAGTGCATCCACACCTCAAAAGCACATCACAAAAGCAATATGTTTTTGCTCAAGAGAGCATCCACACTGTATGGACACTCTTGCGCAAGAAGGCTCTGATTGCCATTAACAGAATGGCCATCAGAGCACCTGTGCTTTTTCTGATAGGCTCTTTTTGCACAAGAAACCCCTGCAGAGCATCCACGCATGCCTTTTTGTGCAAGAGTTATAGTACAAAAATGAGTTATTCCTAGTGGATAGAGGAATAACTCTACTGGCAAAAGTCCTCTGTCCTGTCGATTTATTGGGGGGGAGGGGAGAGTTCTTGTGGAAAAAAACGCGCTTGAGGTTTTTGCACAAAAACGGCCATTTTTACGCAAAAACCTTGTAATGTAGACATAGCCATATTGTCTGTGAAAATCATTATCATGGATTTATAGTGCCTGCTGAAGAATCAGTCATGACATGATAAAGTTTTTACAGTAGTATGCCAAGCAAAGCAAGCATGCAATGTCATTTCCGTTTTGTGTGCACTGTGTTAGGGTTTCTCTTAGTTACAACCCTTGTGCTTCAAAAGTGCTGGGACTTCTGTGTGCCGCAATACACAAAAAGGGCTTGCAAAGAAAGAAAACAGGCTGAATCATTATAAAGAAAAATGCAACGTGTTCAGCTCCTCTGAGATCCAGGAGGGATTGCACCTCCACTATGCATAACTTTTCCTAAACTACACATGAGTTGATGCAACTTTGCTTTGCACTTTACTTAGTCAAATCTCTAACTGACACAATCTGGCCCCAGAATCAATAAAGCCCCTGAAAATGATGCTATATGCATAACAAGATATATGTATAATGCAGGCAATTATAAAGATCTGAAACCAAGGAATCAGAGAGGTAGCCATGTTATTGGACTCCTTGTTGTTAAAACCAAGGAAGCATATTTCATATGGCTTTGCACAAAATCCCTCTCTTTTTTCTTGTCATTTCTCTTTAGTCCTTAGTGATATACTGCAAGCAGCAAAATCACAACAAAACCCCATAATGTATTCTCGGCTTGTTTCAAAGTGTTCAAAATCTTCGTCAACCAGCAGTGAATTCTAAGCATTAGGTATATTCATTTACTTATTTAATGCTTTTCAGCACAGTATAGAGACTATTCCACTCTGCAGGGGAGTGAAACTAACTAATATAAGTCCCAATTGCAGAGTTACCATGAAGCCCAGCTATTCCTTTAAAAAAAAATCCACAACACCCTCAGAGATACTCCGATTCCCTTGATCTCACCCATAAATTTCCCACCACTGCTGTGCTGCAATTTCCCATACATCTGTCAAAAAACTGGCAATATACATGCAGTAGGGAAATATGCTTTGAAAAGATTCTCAGTGGAGCCATCAGTCTAGCTCAGTGGCACTCCAGCCTCACAAAGGACATGACAAAGTAATGCAGAATGGCTATACCTTCATTTTATAGCCTGTGGGTTTGTGCAATAATTCTAACAGCAGGTTCTGGGAGCTGTTTGCTTACTTGCAGAGGGATAGACAGCTAATAGCCACTTGTTCTTCCCAAATTCTTTTCAGTTATCTCAGTTGATTTCCTGCAGATAGCCATTGAAAATCTACATTATCTGGCCAAAAACCTCCAGCCCTTACTCAGGAAGAACTCACATTAACTTCAAAAACAAGCATTTGCTTTCAATTATACAATAAAATTTGCCTTATAATTGGTTTCAATGGGAATTCCTGTGGAGAAAGGCACAGCTCTTCCAGCTTTTTGGTGGCAGAATCAGATGACATACTTAGGACTTCATATTCCATTCTTAGCTGGATTGTCAACATGCCATATCTTACATTTGCTAAACAGACAATGGGATTACCGGAAAACGCTCTGTACAAGTTCTGTAATGGTATTATGAGTAATACTGGTGATGTATACTTCCCGCTAATTTGCGACCCTTCCTAGCTCACCTCTGCATTTAAAAATACAAAAATCCCTTTGTTCATGCAATGTTCTTAGTTATTTAAAAAAAACTATCAATATAAGGCTTATGCCAGATCATGTTC
Organism: Pelodiscus sinensis; assembly: GCF_052426305.1. Taxonomy (NCBI): domain Eukaryota; kingdom Metazoa; phylum Chordata; order Testudines; family Trionychidae; genus Pelodiscus; species Pelodiscus sinensis. Next base: position 78,281,031 of record NC_143052.1, read on the forward strand.
AGAATTCTAAAGCAAAGAAGCCCTCGTGATTTTTTTTTTTTTTTTTGAAAAATCCAGGAATACATCTGTCAAACACATCCCATGCTCACATAAAAAACATTTGAAGTGATTTATAACCCAACCCCAGCCAAAGCTGATCACTTGGAGCTACATAGCTCTGTCTGTTGGATGCCTATGCAGAGTAGGTGTGAAGATGTAAATAAAGTTTGCATCTAAAGTCTCTACGACGCCACAACTAGATGTCAGGGGAGAGTTCATTTAGACTCTGCTTCTGTAAGTAATTGACAGTGGGTGGAGAGGAGAAGCAAAGCCAAGTGAGGGATTTAGATATTTTCCAGTGTGACCAAGAAGTTTATTCACATGACACAAAGCAAAAATGTAATTCATTGCATACTAAATGCTTAATGTAGCAGCAAGCTCACGCTTCCTATCACAGTAGTTACAAAAGAGTATACATTTGTATCTGTCTGTCCTTATTTTTGAGTGCCTATGTCTCCATGCATTGCCCTGATAAAACTATACCACTGTCTCCTTTCATCATTTGTGACAGACTATTGCTTTGGAGGTGCTCAGATTGTCTTGTTTCTCACTTCTCTTAATAAAAAGTAGGATACCAAATTGTTACCTGATCATTAGATTATGAATTCATTATATAGATTACTTAAGAATCCTGAGTTATCACTTTGAGGGCTGACAGGTCCTTCTTCCCAGATCAGGCCCAGTATTATTTAAATTATACAGTTGGGAACCCTGATGTGCATAGTTACAACACTTAACACTAAAATAACTCTTTTATATTTACAAATATAGTTTATTCATACATTTAGCACAGTTACAAACATCACAACTTCATAAAATAGATATTAGAGACTGTACATATGCTCTTCCATACACTTACACCATTCCTTCTACAACAGCCTGAACTGTTAGACATCATCTTTTTCATTACCATCACTTTCCCTTTCATCTCCCATAGTCATCATTCTGGCACCACCAAAGGATTATGGATCCTTTTCTTAATGCCCTTAGCCTGGGATGCCACTCCTATAATATGTTATACTGCCACTATTATGTTTGATACATATTCAGTAGGGAATTTCCACCCCTTTTCTTTATTTGTATTTTCTTACCTTACTAATGTTGGAATGTCTTTTTCCTATAGGTCAGTATATCAATGATATCAACTTAGTATTATGTATGTCAGTTTGCTATCTTTTGTGATTAGGTATCACATTTGCCATTCCTATCCTAACAGATTATTTTGGTTTTTTTTTTCCAAGTTGTGGTTTACCTACTAAGTTTTAAAGGTATGAACTAAGGAAAGCCCCTATGCCAATCTGCTTTAACACATCATAGACGGACCTTATGCTTTGGCTTATCACCATCTATGTTGGTGAAAGGCCTTGAAACACATGAGCCCACTTTGCTAGCTAAGTGAAAGGTCCCAGAAAATACTTATGCTAACTTTGCCTTAGCTCAACATACAGGATGTGGCCTCTAAGTCCCTTGCATTACAGACAAACTAGTTTAATATCAGTCTATTATTGCCTATTATTATCAAACAAATAATCAAATCCATAAGAAAAGATATACATATAAAACCATAAGAAACTATATATATATAATTAGAGATTTCTGAGTCTGTTTGTTCAAGAACTCCTCTTAAATGGTAAGAGTCAGGACCACCACATTTGGTATTCTTCCTCTTATCCTAACTTAAAACCAGGTCACAATTTGGTTGTGTCAGGAAAATGGAATATGTCTAGAATTTGACAGTTTACAATAACATGAAAAGGACAGAGGGGGGCAGCAAGGTACGTAGAGTGGCCAGCTGAGGATGGGGATCTGCCATCTTGCCTGCCACTGGTAAATGGCCTCCCTAGCTAACTCCCTCACTCTCATCCTCAACCCAGGGCTGCCCCCTCCCACCTGGACCAGGTTCCCTGTCAGTGATGAGCTACTTTGCTTGGCTACGTCTACACTGGCCCCTTCTTCGGAAGAGGCATGCTAATTTCGAACTTTGGAATAGGGAAATGCACGGGGGATTTAAATATCCCCCGTGGGATTTAAATAAACATGGCCGCCGCTTTTTTTCTGGCTTGGGAAAAAGCCGGAAAAGAGCGTCCAGACTGGCGTGATCCTCCGGAATAAAGCCCTATTCCGGAGGATCTCTTATTCCTACTTCAGGTAGGTACTTCAGGTAGGAAGAAGGTAGGTACTTCAGGTAGGAATAAGAGATCCTCTGGAAAAGGGCTTTATTCCGGAGGATCGTGCCAGTCTGGATGCTCTTTTCCGGCTTTTCCCCAAGCCGGAAAAAAAGCGGCGGCCATGTTTATTTAAATCCCGCGGGGGATATTTAAATCCCCCACGCATTTCCCTATTCCAAAGTTAGAAATTAGCATGGCTATTCCAAAGAAGGGGCCAGTGTAGACGTAGCCCTTGTGTGTGTGTGTGTGCGCGTGAGTGAGTGCGTATAGGCAAGTAAGCAAGCAGATTAACCTCTTGGATATAAAATAGACTTCAGTTATAACTGACTTTTTTCCAATATATTTTGATTTGGAAGTGATATTTTCTTTTTCCGATCCAAAAATCCACCTTATGTTGCAAGCCAGAGCGTGAACTATAAAGTGTGCTGACGCTACTCATCTCAGCTGCTGCAAGAAGATATAATGGGCTTGTTCTTTTCCTATTTCCCTGTATGTTACACTTTCCATTAGAACTACTTTCTTGAGACATCTACATGTTCTGTTAGTCTATAAAGTGCTACCAGACCATTTGTAGTTTTTTATAATATAAATGTTAACTATGATTGAACCAGTCAATGATAATCTCCATAGGCTGTTGTTATGGGACTGAATAGCAACTAAATGAAATAGTATTGTGGTTGATCTGGCTTTAGTTGATTTAGGAACATAACCTCAGTGATCAGAGCATTCATCCATCTAATCTGGCAACATGTCGGCAGCTGCAGTCATTACCTCTTGTTTTAAAAGAAAGGCCGCTATGCTACACCTAGCTAATTGTGAAATACAGTACATGAATGGGAGGAAAAAACTTCAATTTCCTTGGCAGTGATTACCCTCCATACTGAAGCATGAGATTTTAATAGTTGTGGGCTCTGTTCTGTGGTTCTTCATCAAGCAAAATTCGATTGAAATCAAGTGTTTGCCTCAATGACCTGTCAATAAATTTCATGGGTATGTAAGTAAAAGCTATGTTAATAGGAGAATTAAAAAGAAAATTCTCAAGTCATACAGAAAGCTATCCCAGTTTTACAGTTCCCATCATTTCTGCTGTCCATGTGATAGCATCATCCAATATTTTAGTGTTCTATTCAAACAAATGATTCCCCAGCCTCCACACAAAAGTAATTGTTTGTGAAATTGTAAAACCAGGAGCTTAAAAAAGAAATAGAAAAAGATCAATACCTCACACAGAAACTCTTTTGCTAAGTCTTCAACTTCTCCATGTCCATTTATGAAGGAATCAGAGAAACCAGCACATCTGAACTAACAGATTTCAGGTTGGACAGGAACTGGAGAACACAAAAAGATCCTTTTGTTCATGTTTTTTTCTACATTTCTGTAGCAGTATAACAATTCCAGGAAAAGAAGGGAGTGGAGAGATGGAGAGGAAAGCTCCTGGGAATTGATATTACTAGTCTGTCCCAAATTATGAGTAACTCCGAACACCACATTGAGGCCTTTTCTACACCAGAAGAAAAAGGGATTATTTAACACATATTAGCAAAGGTAAAAATCTAAGATACATAAAGCTCTTGTCATTTTATGTACAGCCATAATTTTGGATCAATCCCCCAAAAGATTTTTTTGTGATTTTCAACAACCAATTAATACTACATTTTGCCTAGATTGATTTCATTTGACCTGAAACAATATTTCATTTTGATTTTGAGCATTCAATTGTATTTTAAAAAACATTTATGCAGTTAAAGAATTTTCAGAACAAAATCATGTCAAATGAAACACTCAAAATGTTTCATTTAAAAAAAAGTCAACACAAAAATGATTTTTCCTATTTTTAAAAACTAATCTCCCCCCACAACAAACACACACAAGTAGGTAAAACTGACACAAATTTGTGAAATGTTTGTCAACTTAAAATCTTGCATTTTTCTCCAAAATGTTATAGCCAAAAACTCATCCAATTCTAATTTTAGTATGTTAGCTAGTCAAAATAAGCTATCAGAATCCTTGGGATGACTTTACAGCTAATAGTCCTAGAAGCCACAAGGGAGAGAAAATTTTTTATTTCGTTCTAAGAGGAGCACGGAATGTGATCCAAGAGGTGAATGCAGCTGAACCACTCAATATCAGCGACCATACATTTAATTACATTAACACCCTTGTATGGAGAGGAGGAAATACCAAAGAAGCATAACACAACAGCATTTTACTTCAAGAATGGGAACAACAGTAATTCCTCATTCATCATTTAACACTATAGATGCGTTTCTGAAAATGTTTGTGTTAAGCAAAAACGTGCTATACGAGGTCAATTTTCCCATTAAAAATAACGGAAAAGGTGGGGTTTGCATTCAGGTGGTGGTGGCAAAGTCAATTTTTTGTTGGTGCTGGGTCATCAACGTCAACATTAGATATCTAGCAACACAAGTCGCCACAGTTTGTTAAAACACAAAGATAAACACAAGTGAGCGGAGGAGCACTGTGACCACATACATTCATCCGTTAATGCATATTACCACTGTTTTCACCAACTTATACGGCTGCACGAAGTAGTCCGCTACTTGGTTATTTTCGTGTTATTTCGGGGATGATTGTGTTATTCTAAAAACGTTCCCTAAAAAAACATCGTGCTATTGTGAAAACATGTTAAGTGGTTACATGTTACGCAAGTAATTACTGTACACAAAAATGAGGATGCTAGTTAAGTGGAAATTAAATGGAACAGTCACAAGAGGGAAATGACTGCAAGCTTCATGGAAACTTTTAAAAAACATACTATAATACTATAAAAAAAATGCCTCCTTGGCTAAACAGAGTAAAAGGCAGTTAGAAGCAAAAAGACAAAGGCATCTTAAAATTTGGCAGTCAAAGCCTACTGAGTAAAATAGAAAGAAACTCTGGCAAGTTGAGTGTAAAAGCATAATTAGGCAGGCTGGAAAGAATTTCAAGAGCAGCTAGCAAAAGACACAAAAAATAAACAGCAAAAGAGAAGAAGAAAGAAAGAAGAAGAAATTGAGTACATCAGCATAGACTCATAGAACTGGAAGGAACCTTGAGAGGTCATCAGTTCTAGTCCTGTACAGTTATGGCAGCACCATGCACCACCTCACGCATCCCTGACATGTATCTGTATAATCTGCTCTTAAAAATCTCCAGTGATGGAAGTTCCACAGTCTTACTGTGCAAAACTGCATCAAATGCCTTACTAAAGTCTAGATATAACACATCTACTGCTTCCCCCTTATGCAGAAGGCTTGTTACCCTGTAAAATAAAGTTATCTTGTTGGTTTGACATGATTTGCTCTTGACAAATCCATGCTGACTGTTACTTATCTTCCAAATGTTTGCAAATGGATTCCTTAATTATTTGCTCCTTTATTTTTCCTGGTATAGAAGTCAAGCACAACCCAGGGACCAGTCGGCTTATTTCCCTTTCAATAGATGGGCACTATATTTGCCCTTTTCCTTTCTTCTGGAATCTCCCCCATCTTCCATGACTTTTCAAAGATAATTACTAGTGGACCCAATATCTCAGAATCAGGGAGCCTGCCAAAACAATCAATGATGAAGGTACAAAAGAAGCATTCAAGGAAGACCAGGCCATTGAGGAAGAGTTAAATAAATTCTTTACATTGGTCTTCACTGCAGCAGATATGAGGAAGTTTCCCATACCTGAGCCTTTCTTTTTAGGTAACAATTCTGAGGTACCCTCTTGGACTAAGGTGTTAATAAAAGTGGTTTTAGAACAAACTGACACAATAAATACACTTGAATCTGCATACTCTGGCTGACCCTAATCCAGGAATATCCATGGTTGGGGGAAGGGAGAGCATGTAGCCATGTGTGCCCAGATAAGCACCCTATCTCACATCCAGACTGTGTAGCAACCTCCCTGGCCAAGCAAAATGTTTACTCAAGCACACCCTGTTTTCTAGGATTGCTGGATTAAAGCGGTCCAAGCATAGTAATAAAACACCAGGACCAGATGGTATTCACCCAAGGAACTCAAATATGAAATTGCAAATCTATCTTTTATCTTACTAATTGAGCCCAAATGCACCCCAGTGCTGGCTTGCCTAAAACCATAAATTGATTAGCAATTTAGCTGGTCCAGTTGGAAAAAAGTTGATGGCCCACCTGATAGAAATTACCAGGATATTACCAGGGGATGGATCTATTTGTGAGCCACAGAGCTTCCCCAGAGCAGGCTAATCCTGCTAACCCTTGGAAGGACATGAATACAGCCCTCCACTCAAAGGACTGACAAATAAGCAGTAATCCTTTGAAAACAGAATCTTGTGTATTGAAATAAATATATAGGTCCAGTATATTTCATTAATCAGGAAAGATAGCATTATAGTATATAATAGTTGTAAGGTACAATAATATCGTACTCAGCAATTATACATTTAGGCATTTTAATAGAATAGACATTGGTCATATAGATACTACAATGTTGCAATATTGGTAGACTCTGACCCTTTTATACACATTCACAACACCCTCAATGATATAACATTAGGCATGTTACAATCATAGAATACTTGAACTGGAAGGGACCTTGAGAGTTCACTGACTCCAGTCCCCTACCCTCATGGCAGGACCAAGCACAATCTACATCGTTCCTGATAGATGTCTGCCTAACATGCTCTTAAATATCTCCAGTGATGGAGATTCCACAATTTCTCTAAGCAATTTATTCCAGTGTTTCACCACAGTGCCAGTGTGGCCAGACAGCCTGCCTCCATATTATCCATCTTATTTGCCTCTCTGAAGCACAGGGCAGAGAAGGAGCAATAATATCAGCATAGTCTATGCTGGCTCATCTGATCCTGAGAAGCTGAAACACAGATATGTGGATAGAGAAGCAGCTAAGTCAATAAGCTGGCCTCGAGGCTGCGGCTGGCATCTATGTTGATTCGAACACACACAGTCCCAGGAAGAGGAATTTCCCACTGAGAAAACAATGTCCTGTACTTCAAAATTTAATCACCTCAAATCTCTCTTACAAGTGTAAATTAAGTTCACAACTCCCTTGTAAGAACTGGTCTCACAGCAGACAGACCAGCATCAATTGGCAATTAAGATAAGAAAGAGAAATACGTGACCCCATGATTATAAAAGATGGGCCCAGCACACACTCACTTTGAGTGTCATTCTACCCTCTACCTGCTGGTCGGGTTAGGTGTTTGACCTCCCGAGGTTCTATGGGGACGCCCACCTCGTATTTTCGTCTTTCCTAGGAATTGAGGGACCGGCCCTGGCCTGACATGCTGGAGTCGAGAGGCACAGAAGGGGGTAAAAATGGTACCTGGATGTGGTCCTCTGTCTTAAGTGTACACATAGAAAGAGTAAGCTGTTACTTGGTACCATTATTTCTATTTTTCTATCTTTATCTTCTTTGTATTTCTATTTTTCTATCTTTATCTTCTTTGTAACCATTTTTAAGACCTATATTTTGCTAATAGTTAAGAAATAGAACAATAGCCATTGCAACCATATGATTTATAAGCTTCCTCAATAAACCTGTAACTGTTTAAGCTTTAACCTGCCTCCTTCAGTTGCTGTAACAGAACCAAGCACAATTTAAAAGAACTTCAGCCGGTCTAAAGGGACAGTTATAGGAAGAGCTTGGGCGTTTGGATCTGTGTCACTCCCAGGTGACAGGACCCACTGGGGCATCTTTCAGTCTTTCCTCAAGGCTGCCCGCTGCGAAGGAATTATGAAATTCTAGCAGCTGAAATCTAAGATGTAATAAGCTCTTCCTATATAACGGGGCGTCTGTTGGCCTGCTGGCCACCCTCTGCGATGGGACCCCGGTCCTAGCAGTAAAGGCACGGACGTTAAACCTTTTCTCGGAAACATACACACACACACTGCCCTGACCGTCGGCTGACAGAATTGGCGTAGTCGGCAGGATTGTGCTACTGGTTCACATACAGCAACATGAAGCCTGTCATGATAGACATGGATTTTAGTGGTATAGGGAAAGGGTTTGCCCAGGAAGGTTGGGGCAACCCAAAATTGGATAGAGAAATGTTAGGAAAGGATTGGGGAAATCCTGAGGATTTGTGGGTGCAGTTCTGTAAGTATAGAACTGCCTGCAAGCTAAAGAATGGGACAAAGCCTGAGTCTGTGGAAAGGAGCCACTTTCCATTTAGCAAGGAAAACAGGATCAGGCCCAGACAAGCAGGCAGAAAGGAAAACAGGATCAGGCCCAGACAAGCAGGCAGGTAACAGATAAGATTGAAAGCCTTGTGGTAGAACTGAGAAAAAGGCAGTAAGTACTGGGAATCTAAACCCTTAAAACATACTTACAAGAGTAATATCTGAAACAAAGCCAGTTTTATTTCAGAGATAAGAAAGTGTTTTAAGGAAAGAAGAAACACAGAGAATTTAAACTCTGCAGAGAATGGAGAGCAAATGCAGTTGTGCAAATGCTAAAATGGTGTAGATAGAAAACTGTGGTTTCTTTACAGTCATTCTGAAGGAAAAATGGGCCCTTTTTCCAAAGGAATGTCTGTAAATAATCCAGGCAAATTTGATTCAAATCTGTACATTTGATTAGAGAGACTGCTAAAAGAACTCTAAAAGGAGGGGGTTCTATTGGAACTGAACTACCCCATTGAATAAAAGGGAATGTAATTGTTGTACAGCTATGTAGAAATAGTGTAAGAAAGGTTCAGAGAGAATGTATGTGTATCTGTGTGTAGATATATATATAGTGTGTAAATAATATGAAGTTTTCAAGGTCCAGTAATCTTGTTTGTTTGTAGGTTTAAAACAGATTGGTTTGGTAAATTGGTTTGGTAAGACCATTTTAGTCCAAGTTGTTTAATGAAGGTACAGGAAAACTGTAAGCATAAAGAAAGAGTTACACTATATGCAAAGTTTAATGTGGCTAAGTAGTGTTGTAGACAAAGATTGCACATTTTCCTGTAAACTATAGAATGAGTAAAAACTGCAAACAGACTAAAATGCTGTGAAAGCTCCAGGAGCCACACCAGGTTGTGATTTTCCTTTGTGGTGCAAATGCCCTAGCTGGCAGCACAAAGAAGCTTTGCAGGTAATAGCTAAGTTTGATTAGCAAACTACCTGAGACCAGAAAGTTCAAATTGTAGCCCTCCAGAAAGAAAAAGGAGGTATTGGTATTGCTAATTTAGTCCCAATAGGAGGTTGGGTATACTAGGAAAAGTTTAAATATAAGCAGTCTTTTAAGAAGGCAGAGAGAAGACTGAGACAATTGGCAGTTGTAAAAGATGTTACCCCTTTTGAACACAATCTTGCAAAGGTTGGGGCATAGCCCTTGGTCTGATCAAGTGTTAATTGCTGTCCATACAATTTCAGACCTACAAGACAAATTGACTAACTTACTTGTGTATATGTAAACCCTCAACTTCAAAGGAGAGGGAAACAGCTGCAGCTTAACTTCTATGGAAAACCTGTAAAGAGGTGTTCTTCAAAATTGGCTGATACCTCTGCTGCAGACATAGAGAGGTAGAAATGCATGTCCCTCAGTACCCAGATGAGCTAGATTCCCTTAAGGATGGGTGCTGAGAGTTAAAGAAACTCTCAGATTTATTTTTTTTTCTTCCCTCAGGAATATGTTTAAGAAAAGGACCAGGAGGTATGAGGCTTAGTGAACAAGCTCACCCTCCTTACCAAATTAATAGTAGACAAACCTGTCTCATTGGGAAAAGTCATTTAGCAGGAATAAGGAAAGTAGAGCAGACATTGGAAAGTTACTAGGAATGAGAAACATTTTCTTTGAAAGGACAAAGCAAGTGACTTGAGGGAATGTGAAGATAAAAGGTGGACTCCATGGGAGTGTGGAAGGAATTAAGTGATGGTTGTAATATGTGAAGGGAAATCTTGTTTTAAAAATGACACCTTGTTTCTTTGCAGCCTCTTCCTTAAGCACTGTGCAAACGATCTATGCAAAGAAACAATCAAATGTAAACATTTTGTCTATGAACACTTTTTTTTAAATCTGCAAAGGAAAATTAGGGATTCTACTGAAACTTAATTGGTTAACTGCATAAAGAATGAGCTCTATATTGTAACTCTATTTTGTGGATTTCAAAATAAACTAATTTATTTTGTTTTGGATAATGTCCTCTTGCTTAAAATTGCAAACAGACAAGGCACAAATTGGTTAGTGCTTCTGTTGGGCATTCAACTCTTAAGGACATTTAACTTTCTAGAAACCAAATTATTAGTTTAGAAATTCAAGCTTTGAAACTTAACTGTCTTTTTCAAGGCTGAGTTGATAACACTTTTGGCTTGCTTTTAAATTCAACATTATATGTGAATACAGGCTGCCTGGCTATTTCAAAGGAAAGTGGACAGGGAAGGCTGTTGCTGTCTCAGCAGACATATCCACTGCACCCCTGACCACAAACATAGAAGGAACAGCTCAGTTTGCAGAGCTGGCAGCAATCAATTAGCTTGTGAGGCAGGGGCCAGTACCATCTACACTAACTCCTACGCTGTATGGGCTGGAGCCACCCAGTGGATAACTAATTGGAAGAATAATAACTGGGAAATAGGAAAGCCTGTTTGGAAATTGGAATATTGGAAATGGATATACCAGCATGCAACCCCACATGCCTTAAGCATAAGTCATGTGTCCAAAAGAATAATACTCTAGCTGCACAGTTAAATAACCTAGCAGATGCAGCAGTACAAATTTTTGTTGCCCAGGTGGATTGGGAATGCCTGTACATTTGGCTACATGAAACCTTGGGATACACAGAAAGCGATGAGCTGGTGCGGCAGGCACATGCCAGGGGGTGGCCTATCACCCACAAACAAGCCAGAGATCTGGTACAAGCTTGCACCCTATGTGCTAAACTCAGGAAACATATAACAGAAGGACAATGGTTTGCCAAACTAAGAGATGGAAAAGCACTATGGGCAACCTGGCAAGTAGATTATATTGGTACACTACCCACCAGTAAGCAAGGGTGGAAGTATGTTTTAACTGGAGTAGAAATTGTTTCAGGAATTGGTTTTACTTACTCAACCCCAGTGGCAACAGGGTTGTTTACAGTCATGGGACTAAACCACTTAATAGCCCTGTCCCAACACCCCAGTTTGGGAACACAAATCCATTCACTGCACTCCTACAAGGGAAAAGGAGTCTGGAACACCAATAACCATTACTGAGGCTTGGATTGTATCCAAGACCGGCAAACCTTATGTTTTATCACAGGAAACTGAGGCAATATCCCTGAACAGCGCTCCAGTGGGATGGATCCCTCCCAATGCTGGTGTGGATCCGGGAAACCACCATGAACTTTTGTGTATATATATATATATATATACACCGCTTGCTGTTGTAGCGCTTGCAACCACTGTTGTTAGTTACAGACTATTGAAATGAGACATGGCACTCCAATTCGCCATGGTCTTCTTCCTCATCCCAACTGCTACTGCTGTACCAGAACACCTTACTTGACTCCTCCACTGGACTGGGAATCGAGTTTGTCCCTCTCAGCCCAAATGACTGGTGAAACAAGAGTGACATCTTCTATGGGGACTGGTATGGTTCAATGACAGCGACTACCGCAGTCCTCAAAATAACTTTGGGGGGAGGCAAGGGAAGTGGCAACGAACGGTATGGGATAAGACATGCTGTAACTAAGAATGTAAATAACTCATGGCTAAATTGGTTAGCCCAACAGCTAAAACTTTCCTTAACTCCTTTCCTACACTCTATTATGATCACTGTTTTAATTGTTTTGATTGTTGTACTCCTTTTCTGCATAACCCTATGTATTGTGCAATACCTAGTTAATGTAGCTATCTCTTGTGTGCACATTCAATACACATAACCAGGAAAGGTCCCTAGTCAATTCCTAGATCCTAAACCCTCTAATCAGGCCATTGGGTACTTTTAAATTCCTCCAAGGTGGGCAAGAGGCACTGGCAAGCCACCATCTTGCATTCCTGGGATGTGGTGTGTCGTATCAGGGGGTGGAATGTGGCCAGACAGCCTGCCTCCATATTATCCATCTTATTTGCCTCTCTGAAGCACAGGGCAGAGAAGGAGCAATAATATCAGCATAGTCTATGCTGGCTCATCTGATCCTGAGAAGCTGAAACACAGATATGTGGATAGAGAAGCAGCTAAGTCAATAAGCTGGCCTCGAGGCTGCGGCTGGCATCTATGTTGATTCGAACACACACAGTCCCAGGAAGAGGAATTTCCCACTGAGAAAACAATGTCCTGTACTTCAAAATTTAATCACCTCAAATCTCTCTTACAAGTGTAAATTAAGTTCACAACTCCCTTGTAAGAACTGGTCTCACAGCAGACAGACCAGCATCAATTGGCAATTAAGATAAGAAAGAGAAATACGTGACCCCATGATTATAAAAGATGGGCCCAGCACACACTCACTTTGAGTGTCATTCTACCCTCTACCTGCTGGTCGGGTTAGGTGTTTGACCTCCCGAGGTTCTATGGGGACGCCCACCTCGTATTTTCGTCTTTCCTAGGAATTGAGGGACCGGCCCTGGCCTGACATGCTGGAGTCGAGAGGCACAGAAGGGGGTAAAAATGGTACCTGGATGTGGTCCTCTGTCTTAAGTGTACACATAGAAAGAGTAAGCTGTTACTTGGTACCATTATTTCTATTTTTCTATCTTTATCTTCTTTGTATTTCTATTTTTCTATCTTTATCTTCTTTGTAACCATTTTTAAGACCTATATTTTGCTAATAGTTAAGAAATAGAACAATAGCCATTGCAACCATATGATTTATAAGCTTCCTCAATAAACCTGTAACTGTTTAAGCTTTAACCTGCCTCCTTCAGTTGCTGTAACAGAACCAAGCACAATTTAAAAGAACTTCAGCCGGTCTAAAGGGACAGTTATAGGAAGAGCTTGGGCGTTTGGATCTGTGTCACTCCCAGGTGACAGGACCCACTGGGGCATCTTTCAGTCTTTCCTCAAGGCTGCCCGCTGCGAAGGAATTATGAAATTCTAGCAGCTGAAATCTAAGATGTAATAAGCTCTTCCTATATAACGGGGCGTCTGTTGGCCTGCTGGCCACCCTCTGCGATGGGACCCCGGTCCTAGCAGTAAAGGCACGGACGTTAAACCTTTTCTCGGAAACATACACACACACACTGCCCTGACCGTCGGCTGACAGCCAGGAAGCTTTTCCTAATGTCCAGCCTAAACCTCCCTTGCTGCAATTTAAACTCATTGTTTCTAGTCCTATCATCAGAGGTCAAGGAGAACAGTCCCACCCCTCCCACCACCCCCATGACACCCTTTTAGAAACCTGAAAATCGCTGTCATGTCCCTTCTCAGACTTCTCCTTTCCAAACTAAACAAGCCCAATTGCTTCAGCCTTGCCTCATAGCTTGTTTTCTAGACATATAACATATACATTCCCTATGTACACCTACAAAAAGCATAAGCAGCATACCAAAATGGATTAAATAGGAGACACAGGCCAAATATGGTTGCAATGAATTACTTAAGATACACACAGAGGGTATGTCTACACTACAGCACTAATTCGAACTAACTTAATTCGAATTAGTTAATTCGAAATAAGCTAATTCAAATTAGTGCATCTAGACCTAAAAACATTGAGTGGACCCTGAACCAAAGTTAAGGCTGGCCAGAAGCAGTGCCAGCAGGGCATCAGGTTAGGACTTAGAGTGTGGAGCTGCTGCCTCAGGCTAGCCGAGGACTGTGCTTAAAGGGACCCGACCACCACCCCGGACAAACAGTTCTCAGGGTTCCCCGCTTGCTTGTCTACCTCGATGACAGACAGCTAAGCAGTCCTGTCTTGGAGTACCCTGAGTGCCCCCACTCAACACATCACAGCACTCGGCCATCAGCCCAGCTGCACTTGCTGTAGGCTGCCATCCGGAGGGGGGGGGCATTCAAGGGGCTGTCAGGATCCAGGAGGCCCTGCAGGAGAGCTTCCACCCCGAGGAGCCCACAGAACCACCCGAGTCCTTTCCATCGGGGGCTCGTGCCCCATTCCTCCCTCACCTCCTTCCACTTAACCCTCCCTAGCCCCCCTTCCTGATGTAAGAAATAAAGGACATGTGTGTTCAAAAATAGAAACTCTCTTTATTTAACAAAACTGGGGGGGAGGGATTAACCTCTGGGGAGACTGGGAAAAGGAGGTGGGAAACGGGAAGACAGAGGGTGGGAGAGGGGAGGTGGAAACCTGGGAGGAGGGAGCTGGAAGGGAGAAACCAGGGGAAGAAGGAGGAGGGGAAGTATAAAACTACGGTATGCCATATCTTCAGTACTATGTATAGATGTGTCTCCTCACCTCAAAAAAGATATTTTGGCCTTGGAAAGGGTTCAGAAAATGGAAACTACAATGATTAGGAGTTTGGAACAGGGTCCATATGAAGAGAAGCTAAAGAAACTGGAACTTTTCAGCTTAGAAAAGAGGAGAGTGAGGGGGATATGATAGAGGTATATAAAATCATGAGTGGTGTGGAGAGGTTGAATAAAGAAAAGTTCTTCATTAGTTCCCATAATAGAAGGACTAGAGGACACCAAATGAAATGAATGGCCAGCAGGTTTAAAACTAATAAGTGAAAGTTCTTCTTCATACAGCACATAGTCAACCTGTGGAACTCCTTGGCACAGGAGGCTGTGAAGGCTAGAACTATAACAGAGTTTAAAGAGAAGTTATATAAATTCATGGAGGTTGGGTCCATGGAGTGCTATTAGCCAGCGGGTAGGAATGGTGTCCCTGGCCTCTGTTTGTGGAAGTCTGGAGATGGATTGCATGAGACAAATCACTTGGTCATTGTCTTCAGTCCATCCCCTCCGGGG